>NC_135954.1:39151068-39472140 GCF_053455715.1 Rhinoraja longicauda | reverse complement strand
TACACCGAGGTACAATATGGGCCATGTGTGATGGATACATTCGACTCTTGCATAATGCTGCGTTTACGTGTGATATCAATCTTATTTATCAAAAACTTAATTGGGAGAAGTGATTGTAAAGTTTTGTTCAAATTGTGTTCCCATATTTGATCTAGACCTTACGTGCATATGATTTAACTGGAGATCTAATTCAGTATAAAATGAAGCAACCAATCTTTTTTGGGCCATTACCTGGGAGTTCTGATAATTTTCTTCTTTAACTTTTACAGCTAGTGATTGCCATCATCCCCATTCCATACCATTGTTGTGTAGCAGTGCTTCCACCTTCGATAAGCTGCTTGACACATTTTGACTCAATACTCTCAATACTCTATGACACACTCAATAGTCTGTGACCACACTATGCTTTGGTGGGAGACTGTGGAACAATGGCTTTTGTCCTCATTTAGAAAACTGTTCTATATGGTCCAACCCCATTGACCTTGTGTGTGGTACAATATCACAACATCTTGATTTTATGTATTGAAACATTTCTTGGGTAACTCATTTTTTTAGATTGTGTTCCATTCAAGGTTAGTGTGGCTATTGCAATTTTCAGATTTTCCTTATTGTGTATGGTTTTTCTGTGTGATCTTTTTTTTGGTACATTTCTGTGGACCCTGGCAGTCAACAGATGAAGGACATTGTATACCTTGTCTGGAATGTTTGGATGTTTTCAGAACTGGTGCTGTCTCATATTCAGCATTCCGAATCATTATCACCTTGTATTACTGGAGGCAGTAAATGGTAGGTCATGGTGAGTCAGATAAAAAAACACGCAGTAAACAATGAGACTAGACAGTCTCACATAGTGCCCTCCATAATGTTTGGGAAAAAGACCCATCATTTATTTGCCTCTGAACTCCACAATTTGAGATTTGTAATGGAAAAAAAATCACATGTGGTTAAAGTGCACATTGTCAGATTTTATTAAAGGCCATTTTTATACATTTTGGTTTCACCATGTAGAAATTACAGCTGTGGTTATACATAGACCCCCCCATTTCAGGGCACCATAATGTTTTGGTCACATGGTTTCACAGGGGTTTGTAATTGCTCAGGTGTGTTTAAATGCCTCCTTAATGCAGTTAGAAGAGAACCCTCAGCACCTAGTCTTTCCTCCGGTCTTTCCATCACATTTGGAATCTTTTATCACTGTTTATCAACATGAGGACCAAAGTTGTGCCAATGAAAATCAAAAAAGCTATTATGAGACTGAGAAACAAGAATAAAACTGTTAGAGACATCAGCCAAACCTTAGGCGTACCAAAATCAACTGTTTTGAACATCATTAAGAAGAAAGAGAGCACTGGTGAGCTTATTAATCACAAAGTGACTGGCAGGCCAGTAATGACAGAAGATGACAGCTGATGACAGAAGAATTCTCTCTATAATAAAGAAAAATCCCCAAACACCTGTCTGACTGATCAGAAACACTCTTCAGGGGTCAGGTGCGGATTTGTCAATGACCACTGTCGGCAGAAGACTTCATGAACACATGCAGAGGCTACACTGCAAGATGCGAACCACTGGTTAGCTGCAAAAATAGGATGGCCAGGTTACAGTTTGCAAAGAAGTACTTAAAAGAGCAACCACAGTTCTGGAAAAAAAGTCTTGTGGACAGATGAGACGAAGATTAACTTATATCAGAGTGATGGCAAGAGCAAAGTATGGAGAAGAGAAGGAACTGCCCAAGACCCAAAGCATACCACCTCACCTGTGAAGCACAGTAGTGGGGGTGTTATGGCCTGGGCATGTATGGCTGCTGAAAGTACTGGCTCACTTATCTTCATTGATGATACAACTGCTGATGGTAGTAGCATAATGAATTCTGAAGTGTAAAGACACATCCTATCTGCTCAAGTTCAAACAAATGCCTCAAAACTCATTGGTCGACGGTTCATTCTACAGCAAAGCAACAAAGGAGTTTGGCCAATTCTTGAGTGGCAAATCAATCACCCGATCTGAACCCAATTGAGCATGCCTTTTATATGCTGAAGAGAAAACTGAAGGGGACTAGCCCCCAAAACAAGCATAAGCTAAAAATGGCTGCAATACAGGCCTGGCAGAGCATCACCAATGAAGACACTCAGCAACTGGCGATGTCCATGAATCGCAGACTTCAAGCAGTCATTGCATGCAAAGGATATGTAACAAAATACTAAACATGACTACTTTCATTTACATGACATTGCTGTGTCCCAAACATTATGGTGCCCTGAAATGGGGGGACTATGTATAAACACTGCTGTTATTTCTACATGGTGAAACCAAAATGTATAAAATGGCCTTTATTCAAATCTGACAATATGCACTTTAACCACATGTGATTTTTTTCTATTACAAATCACAAATTGTGGAGTACAGAGGCAAATAAATAAATTATGGGTCTTTGTCCCAAACATTATGGAGGGCACTGTAGATAGAAATTGGATGTGCTTTTTCTCAGGTTAGATCCAGGATGGTTAGAATTGGAACTGAAAAAAAATTCCAGTCTTGGAACTCTTGCTTTTATTTCAAGATAGAGAAGAAATATTAAACCTAAATTTTAGACCTGATTTTCCAAAGAATGAGTGTTTGAAATGATGTGGCATTAGATTTAGACTTTTCCGTGAAGTTCAAAGCATTACATTGGTTAATCTTCTGTGGATCTCTCCAATCCTATAATAGCAGAATATGGTGTATTAACTGACGAGACTGCATGTATCGTACATCAACGGTTACTCTGTAGGAATTAAGATTTAGGCAAAAATATGTTTCTACATGATTCAGGTAGAAAGAATGAACCTTTTGCAGTTAGAGAATAAGCTGAAACAAAGTTGTTGGACTAATTTCACAGAGAATTGAATCTGATCTGGACTCTAATTACCTTTAAGGTTTTCTGGTACTTCATAGGCTTTGGCTTGATTCTGCAACATGGATGCCTATTTCGTGGACCCGGCATGCAGTTGTAGGTAGAGGAAACCTTAAACAATTGTGCCCATTACAATTCTGGGTTGAGTGATGTTGTTGAAAAAAGTCAGTATTCTTAATTACCATTGGATTCATACCAATGAACTTTCATCTTGAATGCTGGATTTGGTTACAGTGAGAGAAATTATCCCAAACGTGAATCTATGTAGTAACGCACTTTTGCCTCCTGTCAAGTAAGCCAGCTTCAGAGCTTTGGTTAAGGACTGCACCATTGAACTGTATCTTTGGCAGATGTTGATGCTTTTAATAAAGAAAATTAAGTAATCTATTAGAAATATATAATTTCACACTTTCAAATATCCTAAATTGTTTTTTTCTGCTCAAATTAACATGGGCCATTGGCACAGGAATTTTATTTCTTCCTCATTTCTATTGTTAAAATGTTATTCCCTGTACTATGTTCAAAAAGTCAAAATATATTCCCTCTGTTTTTGAAGTTTTAGTATCGAAATCCATCTAACATATAAAGGCATTTAAAAGCTATTGAAAGTGAACAATTAAAACTAAGATGTAGTAAATATTTTATTCAATTGAAAATTAGCTAAAAGTTCCTTATAAAGCAAATAAATAAAAAGTGTCTTGAAAGTCATGACATCCACTGTTGCCAAGAAAGTTAAGGACTCCTGGGTTTATGTAATCAAAGTTATAAGACCCGGTCCTGCAGGCATTTATCATCAAATTCCCTGCCCTGATTTGAATGCATCTATCAAACTCCCAGCCATGTACCTTTCCCTATTTCCTCACCTATCTCCTTGTGTGTCATGTGCAAGCTCACCTTGTCCATGGTCCAACCCCCAGATGGCTTTAACTTCTTTGCATCAAACTGCAACTTCTCTTCCTGATCTCTATTAGCTCAGTATCAAAAATAAATGTTAACCCACTGTCCAAGCAATTTTACTGCCTTCATTATTCTCCTGACTGCAAAATGCCAACCTTCTCTGACACCTCTCCACTTTGGGCCAATTAATTGCAGACACATTCGCCGACAGATCCCAGCATCCCTTTCCTCACCGACATTGATACATACTGGTATCGCCCAAAGGATCCATTATTGTCCACCGTAAACTTCTCAGTTTCCTCCTTTCATCTATATCTCATCACGACTTCTCTTGATAAATTCAGCGTCAGGAATCATTGGGTCATGGAGAAATACAGCATGAAAACAGACTCTTCAGCCTACCCAACTATGCCATACAAACCAGTAAGCACCCTCTTACACTAATGCTACTCCATTCCAAGCTTCTTCTCACCTTGCCTTCAACTACCCCACCTTCCACTCCCCTCCCCCACCAGATTCATCCACACACTAGGGACAGTTTACAAAGGGCAATCCCGTATACTTCTGGGATATGGGAGGAAACGAGAAACCAGAGAAAATCCACACAGTCAAAGATGCAGAAGTTAGGATTGAACCCTGCTTGCTGGAGTGTAGGAAAATAACTGCAGATGCTGGTACAAATCGAAGGTATCACAAAATGCTGGAGTAACTCAGCATGTCAGGCACCATCTCAGGAGAGACGGAATGGGTGACGTTTCGGGTCGAGACCCTTCTTCAGACTGATGTCAGGGGAGGGGGCGGGACAAAGATAGGATGTAGTTGGAGACAGGAAGACAGAGGAAGAACTGGGAAGGGGGAGGGAAAAGAGAAGGACAGAGGAACTATCTGAAGTTAGAGAAGTCAATGTTCATACCGCTTGGATGTAAGCTGCCCAAGCGAAATATGAGGTGCTGTTCCTCCAATTTGCGGTGGGCCTTACTATGACAATGGAGGAGGCCCATGACAGAAAGGTCAGACTGGGAGTGGGAGGGGGAGTTGAAGTGCTGAGCCACCGGGAGATCAGGTTGGTTAAGGCGGACTGAGTGAAGGTGTTGAGTGAAATGATCGCTGAGCCTGCATTTGGTCTCGCCGATGTACACAAGTTGACATCTGGAATAGCGGATACAATAGATGAGGTTGGAGGAGGTGCAGGTGAACCTCTGCCTCACCTGGAAAGACTGTTTGGGTCCTTGGATGGAGTCGAGGGGGGAGGTAAAGGGACAGGTGTTGCATCCCCTGCGGTTGCAGGGTAAAGTACCGGGGGGGGGGGGGGGGGGGGGTGGTTTGGGTGGGAAGGGACAAGTGGACCAGGGAGTTACGGAGGGAACGGTCTCTGCGGAAAGCAGAAAGGGGAGGAGATGGGAAGATGTGGCCAGTAGTGGGATCCCATTGGAGGTGACGGAAATGTTGGAGGATAATTAGTTGTATACGCTGGCTGATGGGGTGGATGGTGAGGACAAGGGGCACTCTATCCTTGTTACGAATGGGGAGAGGGGGAGCAAGAGCAGAGCTGTGGAATATAGAGGAGACCCTAGTGAGAGCCTCATCTATAATGGAAGAGGGGAAGCCCCGTTTCCTAAAGAATGAGGACATCTCTGATGCCCTAGTATGAAACACCTCATCCTGGGCACAGATGTGGCTTAGACGGAGGAATTGGGAGTAGGGGATAGACTTTTTACAGGAGACAGGTGGGAAGACGTGTAGTCAAGATAGCTGTGGGGGTCAGTAGGTTTGTAGTTGTGAGTCAGCAGCTCTACCAGCTATGCTTCTGGGCCCCACTGATATGCAGGTAGTTGTTAAATCAATGTGTAGCTATGAAGGATGTACTCTATAGTCTAGGTGGCAAGTAGTCAATTTTCCAATAATGAGGCCATCAATGCCCCGTTTTAGAACTGTAACGGTGTTTTCCTGATTCATGTTTATTTAATTAAATTCATGCCCGTGTAAAATAATTGTATCACTGACTTGACATGGTTTGAATGGTTAGATAGTCTCGTGAATAGGAACCACAAATATATTTAAGAACCGGATAATAGGATAAAGTCTCTGAACAGTGGAGGCATTGCAAAGGATTTGTTTAATCACTTGTTTTCTTAAAAGCTTATTACTCCTGAGTAATTAATCACGACTGAGGGAGAAGTGTTAAATCTTTTCTTGATGCCAGTACTTGAAACTCCATATCCACCAACAACCATCTGCTGGTGAAATCACAGAAGAGTATTGAAAAGCTGATGTAATCTATTGAAAGATCATTAATTGAATTATAAAATGTTGTGTACCCGATGGCAAACTAATTAAGCTCCTAACATTAATTACATTGTGTTCCTATTTCACTGGTTTTGAATTTTAAGGTTGTTACTCTTTGGATGTGTTTTTATTTTGTTTTGCATATAGACAATCATTTCTTAAATCCCAAGAAGTGCCAACATTCAATCAAGCTATATTTTTCACTAAACTTTTAATATCTTTCCTTTTCCCAAAAAGGAAAAATATACTTGGAAAATGCCATAGCTCAAATGATCCACAACTAACTGGACCATATTAGGCTGCGGTATTGAGATAGGGAAATATACAGTAACTGGAAGGATATTGGGATTGGGGCATGTGGTGGATTGGAGGAAACTTGGGCTATATGTCTATGGTTTAGTTTAGTTTTGTTATTGTCACATGTACTGAGGTACAATAAAAAACTTTTTTGTTGAGTGCTATCCAGTTAGCGGATCGACTATACATAATTACAATCGAGCCATCCACAGTGTACAGAGATAGGATAAAGGGAATAACGTTTGATGCAAGGTAAAGTCCGATTAAAGATAATCCTCTCAAAACATTTCTTGAAAAGTAAATATTTTTGCAGATAGCAGGACATTTAGATAAAGTTGTTTAAAAGGGAAATCAACATGATTTTCTCTATTACAGGAGGCAAAGTCACAAACAGGTTACTTTAGAATTACATATTGTATGTGTTGGATCAAATCTTGAGTATTGTGTACTGTTCTAACCCCCATGACACAAGAAAGATTAGACTGGATTGTGCCAAGGAGATTTACAAGGATGTAACTTGGACTGGAAAATTGTAGTTACATGCAAAGATCGGATTGGCTGGGTTGATTTGGTTTCTTTGGAATGGAGAAAGCTGCAAGGGGACTTGATTACAGTGCGAGGCCGAGATAAAATAGGAAATATCTTTTCCCTTTGACAAAAGAGTCAAAAACCAGGGAGATTAGATGTGAAATGATCGAAAATATTTTTACCTAGAAGGTGTTTGATATCTGGAACTCACTATGAGAATACTAGTAGAGGTATAAACCCTCACCATGTTTTAAAGTGCTTGGGCATGTACTTGAAGAGAGGCCCTGCAAAGCTATTCACCTGGTGTGGGAAGGTAAGATTGGGCCAGGTGTTTTGTTTGTGATCAGCATTAATGTAATGGGCCTGATGGTCTCCCCTTGCATTCCACCTTTTCAATTATAGCAGCACATGACAACTTTAGTTTCCTCTTTGTTAAGGTGCTGGCATGTCTCCAAATAAAAATGTGGGAGGTGGGGGTGGGGAGAGATGAAACCTGGAGGTGTGCCTTTATGCCAGTAAAATGTTGGAGCCAGCGTCTAAGTCAACTGCATAAACTGAACTGCAGCTGAGTTCAGATGCTGGTGTGCCGCAGTTATACTGGATTTAGGTACAGTGCAAGTACTTTAAAAAATACACATTCAAAATGTCTTCCAGATTTGCATCTAAACTTAGTTTTCTGTTCCAAAGCACTTGACCTGCAAATGTAATTTCTTTTATGTAGTCCCAGAAACTTATTAAAAAAAATATATATTTCATGTAATATCTGATGAATTGATGAAAACATTGTTTCATGTGAATATCTATGTCCATTCACAATCAGACATTAATTATAAGATAGTAATCAATACTTTAATGGTTTTTGTTCAGGAGTATGTTCTAATTGCTCTTTAGACTTGGATGAAAATATCCTTTCCTTTTCCTTCATGCTGCTCGAAGTGTTGTGTTGGTGCAGAAAAGGGACAAAGGTTTCATTGTGAGGGCAGAGATTCCTGCATGGGTGTTGTACTTTACTGAACACTTGACTGCTGAGGAAAATATACATGAGTTCTGAAAATCAAATTGTAGGAACTCAAACTTATTGCAGCTCGAGGTGAAACAATTTCTTTTTTATGAATAGGAATCCTCTTGGCATTTAAATTAAGATGAATAAAATGTAGATGTCTGCTGAAATGTAATAATACAGATTTTGTAATGCTTGCTGGCACTCCTTGGGGCTTGCATAATAGTTGGTATTTGTACCTGGGGTTCTTTGTGAACTTTTAAACCATTCATTTATTTTGCTTAATGCAAAATGACAAGAACATTTTCTAATCCGTATTGTATCGTATAAATAAGTGCCTGGAAGTAAGTGAAAAGGCTCCCAGGGTTCAGTTACTGGTTATGGGCATTATACATTCTATCTTTGTTTGAATTTCATCTCCACCCTAGTATTGAATTATAACAATGTTTCATGCTCCAGGCACCTGTTTTCTTTGTGTAATAATGGTGGAGAATATTAAACATAGAAAAAAATGTTCTGCATTTTATTTACAATGTTATATTTGTTCATTGTTTCAAATCAAAATCAATCAGCCAGTTGTCTTTATGCAATTGTAATTGTTGCTAAATTAAATAAACCCCAGTCTCACTTTAAGCATTGAAATTAAGCAATGTGGAAACATACGGATCAGGATACTTGAAACCCTGCAAAATCCATTAAAAAAAATTTGAACATGGAACTCTTGACCAGTTACTGAATTCTCATGCTGCCCCAAGATGCTGCATTAGTTCCATTATTTTGATGTTCTATTTTCTTCCTTTGCTAGTTTAGTTTATTATTGTCACGAGCACCGAGGTACAGTGAAAAGATATTTTGTTGCGTGCTATCCATTCAGCGAAAAGACTATACCAAGCAGTGTTGGAATATGCTTTTGGTCACTTGATGATGTTGGAATGTGTTTTCCAGAAATTAAAGCCTCTTTCTTTTGGTATTTGTTTAAATTTGGTGCTGTAATTTACTACCAAATTCATGGAAAAAGCTAATACATTTTATATTAATGTTTATACAGAAATACTGCAGTGATTTCAGGGAAGGGCCTGAATAAGCACGGCATAACAGGAATCCAAAACTTCTTGCCTGAGAAATGCTGCTCTACCTTCAGCTTTGTGAAAATAGTATCCTGATTCTCAAGATTGTTTTTCCAATAATTTCTCTACCGCTGATGTTAGACCCATAGGCCTGTACCTCTAAAAATTACCTGACTTATCCCTGCTGACCATCTTGAATAAAGGCACCACATTTGCTGTTATCTGGTCCTTTGGCACTTCACCGGTGGTTAGTGAAGATTGGGAGCAGATGGCTATTACAAGATTTTTAAATCTTTGCCAGCCACAGGTGAAGTGCCGGATGGGATAAATCTCACCAGGCCCTGGGCCTTCTTTACTCACCTTGAAGCTTGCTAAGACACATAATGCCTCCTTATAATGATACCATATTCTTGACTTTCACAGTCCCCCTCTCTGAATTCTCCAATCACAATATACTATTTGTGGTTCAGGATAATTTTCGTTCATCTCCTCTGGTCTTTGACAGCTCCTCCCAGCTTTAAGCTGCATTATCAACAGAATGCAGGAAAGACACAGCAGGTCAGGCAACAGCTAAGGAGAGAGCAACCAGTTTTGATAAAAGGAACATAAATATTAACTTCTCTCAAACTGTAGCATGATGCTCAGATAATATAATTCAATGATTATTTGTGGGATTGAAAGAGGCTTGCGCTTTGACATGGATAGTCCTAGTCTCTGAGACATTATTATGGAATCTTTTGCATCAGCTTGAGAAAACAGACTGTAGCGGCCAGCTTCTCGTCTATCTCAATTAGCTCCCAAGCTGCCACTTGCATAGACCGGGTCAGCGATAAGTGTAATAACTCGAACAACTAATAACAGAGATCCTCCCAGACGTTTAATAGTTAGTCTTCTTTATTTGAAGGTGCAATAAACATATTGGCATATCTCTTGTCATCGACTGGTTATTAATTGCTAGGTGAAATTCCATATCTTACCACAGTCTATGCGATCGTTACGAATTGCCAGATATAACTTCGACACAGTTCGTATTAATCTTCTTGTTAATAAAACTTACAGACAATTACATCATGGCTGATAAATCTTTTGGCGGAGCTTCTAGCTGACCCTCTGTCAGCACCTCCCGGCTCATGAACTCTGTGCCAGCACGTACCCAACTGCCCGTACTCTGGCTCCGCCCAGCCCCTCCGCCCGCCCAGCCCCTACGTAACTCTATAGTGTCCAAACTACAGCAGAATACAAGGTAATGATATCAATAAGCAAAAATAACTGATAACTGCAAAATGGCTCCTACACAGACATAGGTGAATTTCATCACAAAAAGGTGAAGGGAGAATTAATTTCATGTTTGGGTGTTGCATCTTCTTTGGTATTGGTTTATTATTGTGACATGTACCATACATGAGTACAATGAAACCGTAGGCAATAAACAGTGTAAAAAGAGAAAGGAAACAGAGTGCAGAGTATAATGTCACAGCTGCAGAAAAAGTGAAGATAAAAAAAACCCAGTGCAATGGCTATTACAAGGTAAAGTGAAAAATTTGGAATACATCCTTAGCAGGGAAGAAGCAGTTCTTGAACATGGTGGTATGTGCTTTCAAACGTTTGTATCTTCTGCTCAACGAGAGAGGAGGGAAGATTAGGAAATGAGGAGTCGGTGGTCCTTGATTATGTTGTATGTTTTCCATGGGTAGAGTGAAGTATAGATGGAGTCGATGGTGGGCAGGGTGTGGGGAGGCTGGTTTGTGTGATAGACTGGGCTGAAGTCACATCTCTCTGGAATTCCCTGTGGTCTTGGGCAGAGCAGTTGCCAAAGCAAGTTCTGGCATGATCTCATAGGATACTTTCTATGATACCTCTGTAGAAATTGGCAAGAGACATTGAATACGTGCAATATTTCCTTCGACTTCTGAGGAAGTAGAGGCATTGATATGGTTTCCTGACCACAGTGCCAATATGGTTGGACCAAAACACGTTGTGATGATATTTATATCTTGAAACTTGAAGCTTTTGACCTTCTCTACCTCAACACCATTGATGAAGTCTGGGATGTGTACTTCCACATCACTTTCTGAAATCAATGACGAGTTATTTCGATTTGCAGTGTTACATGTTCTTGCAGACCTTCCAGAATAAATAATGAAAACATGATTTTTAATAGGTTTTTCTAAAGCAGTAAATAAATAATTGAAAAAAAGGAAGAGCATTTGTAAAGACCAGAGGACATGGACAAGAAACCCCCCAGCTGGCACAGGTAGCATAAGCCAAAGTCACATTCTTTATTATGAAATGAGATGATTCTGGTCTTGGCTGCACATAATAAACTTCTTGTTTTGTCCATCCTATCAAAAACAATGAATCTCAACTATATATCATGTTTTTGGATAAATTTAAAATCAATTTTTATGGAGGAAGGTGGTTACTTTTTCCTCCCAGTGAGCTTGTGATACTCAGTACATGGCTTCACTGAAGTGGCAAAGTGAGATTCATGCCATCTTTTCGCTTTTGTTTATGCATCTTGCTCCATGATTGGAAAATGATCAGATGCTTGCTTAGTCATTGACATGGATCTCAAAAATTTCAGAGTCCTGAAGGAGAAGTGAAATTGAAACCATTGGTTAAGGTGGAATTTTTTTATCATCTTGAGGTCTTCTGACTGTTTCAGCAATTTAAACATTACCTCTGTATTCAAATCATTTTGTGCATATTACAGATGTTCAATGTATGAGAGATGTGGTCCAAGAATTGTGGGCCACATCTTTCAAATAGACATAGGTCCTTGTGATTAAACCGATTTAAACCAACATCTGTAGTTATTTCCTACATATAGGTCCTTATGATGCAGCTATAACAAAGTCCTTGTTTTCCTGACATGAATATTGGGATTTGGCTTTGGTATAAATCATTCCTGTCCAAAATGTGCAGTCTTTAAACAACAAGAGAATGTAAAGTAGGTATGCATGTTTGTACTGCTTTAGTGTCTGCTGATGATCCAAAATAGTGATTGTATTAGTTTATATTAAATTTTCTTCTAATTGTTCAAAAAATATAGAATTCATATTCAGAGCATAAAACAAACTTGGTAGAAACTTATTAAATTCTGTTTTGAAAATGAAGAACTGCCCATTTATTACTTACCAGTTTTAACCTGTGAAAAATATTGGTCTTGGAAATTGTACATTGCAAACTATATGTGTATGTGACTTGGTGGATTGTTAAATTATAAAAGCAAACGATAATTCACATTTTTTTTCCTTAAGATTTTAGTTGCGCTGCAAATGGCAATTATAATTCATTTAAATTAAAATGCGTGAACATTTGAAGTCATTTTTCCTTTCACGCATCTGCATTGTTTCCAAAGATAAATTTCTTTAATTTCAAAGCTGATCACATCACTTTCAGAGCAGAATTACTCAATTGCAAGCAAGTCGCTACCATGACAGCACCTCTTTGCAAGCAATTAAACAATTTGCCTTCTGTGAGTCCACTTCGCAGTCTTGGCTGCTTCATTTCCAAAGCAAGAATAAAGGAACATCCTGCTCTTTGGCCAAAGAAAGTTACGAAATGCTTTTGGTGGAGACGGCTATATCACCTTTGCAGCGGATTGTTTTGAGAACGAAGAAATAAACTATAATGGCACTAGATGAAATAGAGTTTTGAAGAGTTGTAGCATGGAAGCTATATATCAACTTCAGGAAATGTCTGTTCACACTGGGAACTTGGAGAGAGCAGGCATATATGCGGTTTAGGGCATGGAATAAACCTTTGTAGTATAATTGCAACACTGCTTAATTTAGACAATAGACAATAGGTGCATGAGTAGGCCATTCGGCCCTTCGAGCCAGAACCACCATTCAATGTGATCATGACTGATCATTCTCAATTAGTACCCCGTTCCTGCCTTCTCCCCATACCCCCTGACTCCGCTATCCTTAAGAACTCTATCTAGCTCTCTCTTGAATGCATTCAGAGAATTGGCCTCCACTGCCCTCTGAGGCAGAGAATTTCACAGAATTACAACTCTTTGAGTGAAAAAGTTTTTCCTCATCTCCGTTCTAAATGGCCTACCCCTTATTTTTAAACTGTGGCCCCTGGTTCTGGACTCCCCCAACATTGGGAACATGTTTCCTGCCTCTAGCGTGTCCAACCCCTTAATAATCTTATATGTTTCGATAAGATCCCCTCTCATCCTTCTACAAGGATTCTACATTTGGTACAAAATAAGAGACAGGCACACAATTAAGCTTTTGGGTTCCCATTGAGGACTCTTCTTAAAGAGTGCACAACTGAAATACTTTATGCTGCAAAATGTATTTGACTGTAATCCCTTGTACAGTGAAATTATCAGATATTAGAATCTTAATGTATGGATAGAGTTCTTGAAGAATATAGAAAGCGGAATCTATGCTGGTCAAAGATGCTTGTAAATAATCCAGGAGTTGAAGTTTGGGTGTTCCTCTGGTATTCAGCTAGGCAATAAGACCTTTTATTGTTTTAAAAAATACCACTTTATTTTTAGTCAGATGTTGCTTTAATTTGCAAGTGACACTGCTGCTGCTGTGAATATAACTATGCTATGCTATGCTATGCTTCAGCTTCACTTTCATCAGTAATAATTCTGTTACTATCTGCACAAGAAGTTACCAGATCCATTCCTATCGCTGTGTTGAAGCTCGTCTTTTTAATTCCAATTTAATGAGGTTGACATTGGGAGCCTTAAGTTATAATATGGAAATAAGAATCAGGACTTTTATCCTTGATTTGCTTTCTGGTGACTCCTGTTTCAAAAGTACACTTCTGTGAACATTGGGTGAGAGGAGGATGCAGTTGCTGTACTTGACTGAAGTAACAAGCACTCTTGACTGAAACTTGTACTTGAGCACAGGCTGCATGTGTGAATTGTTAGGGTAATGCATGGGCTCATCTAAACTAAGCACACCACTTGACTGTCACTTCATCTGTAAGTCCAGATATAATTTTTTTGAACCAGCTAATGTACTATGGCCACACTGCAACAACTCATCAAGGCATGTTTGATAGCAGCTCAGAAACCTGACATTCCAGCAGCTAGAGGAAAGCATGTGGCATGATCTGATCTCATTGAGGTGTATAAAATAGATCGGGTAGACTCACAGAATTCCTTGCCCACAGTAGGAGAATCGAGAACCAGAGGACATAGGTTAAAAGTGAAGGGGAAAAGATTTACTGGAAATCTGAGGAGTAATTTTTTCACACAAGAGGTGGGTGTATGGAACAAGCTGCCAGAGGAGGTACATGGATAGGACAAGTTTAGAGGGATATGGGCCAAATGTACACAAGTGGGACTAGTGTAGTTGGGCCATGTTGGTCGGCGTGGGCAAGTTGGGCCGAAGGGCCAGTTTCCACGCTTAATGACTATATTTATGGAAGTACAATCATCGTTCAGAACTTCCAGTTACATATGTGAACATTCATTGTTGTTCCTGCATTTTCTTTAGCCAAATGTTATGAAACTTACTGCTTAAGCACTATGGGAGCAGTTTCACCACATGACCTCATTGTCCCAAGATGCTCATCACGTCCAGGGTAATGTGTTGGCTTTGTCAGCAATAGCAATACCCTGAGAATGAGGGTTGAGGGGAGACTTGAGAGAGTATACAATTATGAGGTATAGATATAATAGATAATCAGAATCATTTTCCCAGGGTGGTAATGTCCAACACTAGAGGGCATGGCGATAAGTTGAGAGAGGGAAAGTTTAATGGAGATGTGCGGGGCAAGTTTTTTTTACACAGAGCATAGTGGGGGCCCAGAACTCTTTGCCAGTGGTGGTGGTGGAGGAAGATATGAGAGTGGCATTTAAGAGGCTTTTAGATAGGCACATGGATGTTCAGGACATAGAGGGATATGGATCCTGTACAGACAGATGAGATCAGTTTAACACGGCATTATGTTTGACACAAATATTGTGGGCCAAAGGGCCTGTTCCTGTGCTGTACTATTCTGTGTTCTATGAAAGCAAAGAACATTTGAAGAAATAAAGAGGGGTTGTTGAGATGGAAACTTTTACATTTACTTTAATGCATAATGATTATACAATCCAAACCATAGATGAGTCCTTAGTGATCATCTCTTATTAAGCTTTAAGGATATTTTTCTGCAATAATTTACAAATGGATTTCCAAACATTCTTCAAACTTCTGCCTTTTCTACTTTATTCACTGGAAGAGAGGGCACTCTGGGGATAATTGAGCACAAAATCACAGTGTACTCCAGTTTTGATGGATAGATTTGATAGCTATATTGTCTGGGACCGAATTCTGTGGACTTACCCTTTGAAACTCTTTGTACTATCTCTAGGTTACCACAGGACCCTAGTTCTATTGTATAAGATATTTATGAGTATTTAGTTTTGGCTTGCCAAATAAGGGTTGAATTGATTTACAATTGCAACATTTTTTTGCCTGGTAGAAGCTTTAATGTTAGACTGAAATATTTATAGACTTGATTACATGCTTCTCGTACTAACCTTGATAAGAATGTTATTTTACTGGAGAGCAAGGCCTTAACCAACAGTTTTGAATAGTTCTGAGACCTCATGAAAAATTTAAGTAGGAACGTAACTGGATCAGAACATCATGTATAACAGAAGAACAAAGGACCTTTGTTTTGTCATAAAATGTGCACGCAGAAACACAATAGCATGAGTCATTTACTCGAGATAATTGGTTAAAATTACGATTGATTTACACATTGTTTCCATTATACAATACATGATACTGGTAGCTATCTACAAATGTGATTAATTTATTTGTTTCAAGGTCAGTAATGGAAATTCCGTATCGCTTAACATGAATACACATGCTTTATCCACATTTAGCAAATCTTCTCACATAATGGATAAGTGGGTGTTTGGTACAATGGCAGCTGATGAATATGACATAGCTGTTGCAGATGTTCACATTTATAAAATGAACTTAATTGCTTCTCCTTCTCTGCAAAGTGACTAATCAGGTTCCGTTTCATGTTCCTGAGATCCTTTGCCAGCTAGAACTCATAGAAATATCCATTCATTATCTATTATCTTCAACGATGGAAATTGACTACTGGAGACGTTGTAGAACAGACCAATAATCTGGTATCCTCATATCAGATATCTAATCTGATATCCTCAGAGCTTGCTTGATAACTTTATTTCTTTCCATATCTCGGAATGAATTGAACCACTTGGTTTTTAAAAGGATCATGGCCTTGACCAGCAAGAGGTAGGGGAGTTGTTCATGCTTTAAGGTACACTGGTCCTCTACAAGCTGATTTGGGCAGATAGGCTTGGAGGATGCCAAGAAATCTCTAACTAACAAACACTGGCAGTTCAGGATTCCAAATTACAGGTCCAGTGAAACAAAGGAAAATACTAATTCAGGGTGGATTATTGAGACGTTGAGATAAAGCATGTGGTGACTTAAGGTATGTGGCCATGGATGGAAATTGAGAACAGTCCATCGGGCAAGAAATTGAAGTTTGGACAAACAAGGATTTCGAGGTGCAAGATTTGCAAGCAATGTAGCTGAAACATGCAGATGCTATGTACTATAGAAGGTTAAGGAAGGTCATGTGATATAAGGCCAAAGGCTTTGAAGAAACAATGCGGTAGTGAGAGTACATAATATTTTCAGAAGCATGTTTGAAATAAAACTGAGAGATCTTAATAAAAAAATATACCTTTTACAGGCATGAAAATAATATTTAAGGGTTTTTTGAGAACCATTGGTCTATGTCAGGTCTGGCAATATGCTTTAACTAGATCAAAAAAGGGAAGTAGGTATTTCTAGGTAAGTGCATAAATTATGTTGTGTTAAACAAAGCCAAACTATTCTAGAAGCTACTACTGACACAATAATTGCATATTTTTCTAAAGTATCCCAGACCTCCCAAAAGGAAAACTGAGCATTGTAGTATATCCAGTCCCTGTGTTCTCGGAAAGGCGATGTGCTCATGCCACTGAATCCCTGCTGGCTACAAATATAATAGATATTTAAGGTGGATAATTAAAATTCTAGTGCATTTTTGAAAATGATCATGCCATGATTTGTTTGATCTTTTGCACAGAGGGTTAAGTTATTTCCTGTACATTATGGATGGAATCAGTTCAGATTACCAGACATTAATGTATTTTCAGGTCTCAGTTGCACTTGGTCACTTGTGCAGCAGGTGTTGATTGTGAGCAATTCAAATATACGGTCCACAGAGCAATCTAACCAGGCCTCTGTGAGGGGTTGATGCTAGAGTAGGACTGCGGAGAGCATTAGATATTTTAAGACTTAATTTGAACGATTTTTTAATAAGTTGAAACTTCAAGCTGCTCATCTAGTTTAAAACTAATGTGTTTGCTTAGCATGAGCCAAATGGCAAATGTCACTGTAGAGAAATTGAAGAGTTTAATTGACCATTGCTGCAAGTGCTTGTTGACTTTATACTCCCATCTGTTACTGTGCTTAAGACCAACTAAAAGCCCATATTTCCTGTGTATTACCACTTGAATGCCTACTGTTGACAATTTAATGCCGGTGAAATGTATTCAATTTTATTTGTGCTTTTTGACCTGTGTGATCATGTTTTTACCATTACCACTGTTTTCGACAATTTATCTGGTATTATTTGTAATGAGTTCAGAAAGTTAAAAAAATGCTGGAGAGAATTCTTTATTGTTGCTTTTTAAAAGGTACTGCAAGTATTTGTGGCTCTATATATGGAAGACAATTTTGACAGTATGTCTGCAAAAAAAGATCTTTATTACAGTGTGGATGAGATTTTCTGACCTTTGTTGTAGTGATGAGAAAGTAACTTTCAAAACTTTGTATGTATGAATTTCCTTAAAAGTTTCAGTAATGCAGTGAGGTCCCTAGCACATTACTGGATGCATTAATTAGCAGCAGATTCTATCCATGAATACCTGTAGTTATTTCATATTTTAGTACTCCCATAATATTTAGTTTACACAAGTGATCATGAAAACAAGGTCCTTCCCAGCTTACAAAGACCAACTCATGTACAGTCTGTGTATATGAATGAGCCAGTGGGAGTTTGGCGGGATACATTTGACACCTGCTATGGGCCAGCAGTCATCTTCCATGTGGGAAAATAAGTTCATGGCGACATTTACGACTTGCTAACCAACTGTGTATTTTTTAACATTAAATGTTTTGAAGTGGTGTGACATAATCTTGGAAAGAATTACTTAAAACACAAACTGATCAATCCAAGCTTTCTTTTGGTAGTATTGTTTGAAGAAAGAAAAAATGGACAGGGTGCCAAGTAAACTTCTTGATCTCTGCAATGAGATCCTCAACGCCCTTCTGAACCATTTGACCATGCAGATAGGGTGACAGTTTAAGTGTCTTGTTAAGAGAAAATAACTCTTGTAAATTCAACGCTGGTGACATCTCAGATGATATATTTAACCTTCGTATCTAGTTGTGCGGAGTTCTGTCAGCTCAGCAAATCAGCACTTAGCTGATGATTGCATCAACATTTCTGCATGAATAAAGGACAGAAAATGTATGGTTGGGAGATGAGGCAAGAATATCGCAGTTTAGAAATAGTACTGCAAGATTATGATAAATTAGTTGGGTAAAGAAAATTTGATTTTTTTTTAGTTTAGTTTATTGTCACTTTTAAAATAAAAAAAGTGGCTGTCACATGGCTAAGTTCTTATTTTGAAATCTTTGAGTGAGAGTAGAATATCTCTACCCAATAAAGATAAGATTTCACATGCATGTTAATGTCTTGTCTTGAAGAAGGGTTCTGTCGTGAAAGGGTGTCTGCCTATTTCTCTATTTCCCTCCATAGTTGCTGCCCAACCCGCTGAGTTGCTCCATTTTGTTTTTTATTCTTATTTCAGCATCTGCAGTCTCTTGCATCAGCACATTTCTGTTCCTTTTCTGCTCTTGATCACACTCGCTTTGAAATGTTGTGGATAGTGAAGAAGACCATCAGTTTCAGCAGGAATGAGACCAATTGGAAATGTGAGAAGGGAGTGGCAGATGGAGAGAAATGTGGCTGATGGATGTGTGACGAGTTGCACTTTAGGAAGTCAAATATAAAAGGAAATGCCCAGTAAATGGTAGGACCTTTAGGTTCGCCAATGTACATAGAGATCTTGTGATGCTCGTCCATTGCTCCCTGAAAGTGGCAAACACAAATGGATAGGATGGTAAGGCAGTGTATGGCATAATTGTTTTTATCAGTCAGGATGCTGAGTATAAAAGTCAGTTGCAGCTGTATAAAACTATGGCGTAGCACACATTTGGAGTATTGCATGCAGTTCTGGTCACCACATTACAGGAAGGATGTGGAGGCTTAGGAGAGGGTACAGAAGAGGTTCAACAGGATGTTGCCTGGATTAGAGAGTATTATCTATAAGGAGAGATTCGACTCTGGAGTGTCAGAAGCTGAGGAGAGACCTTATAGTAGTTTATAAAATTATGAGAGGCATGAGAGACAAACAACAGGAATCTTTTACCCAGGGTAGAAATTTCAAACTCCAGACGAAATAGCTTGAAGATTTAAAGTTTAAAGGAGATTTGAGGTGTTTTTTTTATTTACACATAGAGCGTTGGGTACCTGGAATGCATTGCCTGGGGTCGTGGTGAAGCAGATATGATAGCAATATTTAACAGGTACATCTGAGAGATGTTCAACAAACCATTCTAGTCAGGCTTGATTAATACTGAACAGGAGGTCCTTAACTATTTGATATACAGTTGCTAAACTATAAAATGTCCTGACTTAATGATGGCATCTGTAGCAGAATAGCTGTTGGCTAATTTTAAAAAATAAGTTAATATCACTAACTCATCCATAATAAATCTGCTCTATGAATGTAGCTATCTTTCATCTGATTTTAGCAACCAGTCCGAGGGCTTTCCTTTTCATAGCATGATTGCACTCACAATCTCTAAATAGCACTTGGATGAGGAGGGATAACTTTACATAACATGTTAAAATGAAAGCCCTTTGATAAGAAAAAACCCATAAATAACTTGCACTAGTTGTCAATTGTCCTTGTTTGCCATTTGTAATACATTTTCAAGATTTAACATGATTTTAACATGCCAGAAATTAATCTATAAACTGGAGAGCCAAGGGACTGCAGATGTTGGTTTACAGAACTAGACACATGGTGTTGGAGTAATTCAGCGGGTTGGGTAATATCTCTGGAGGACATGAATAGGTGATGTTTTGACTCAAGACCCTTCTTCTGAATGTAGTAGGAGGGTGAAAGCTGAAAGAGGGGTGGGGCATGACAAAGCCAGGCAAGTGATACGTAGACACAAGGAACTGCAGATGTGAGAGTAACTGAGCGGGTCAGGCAGCATCTCTGGAGAACATGGAGAGGCGACGTTTCGGGTCGGGACCTTCAGGCCAGCTGGAAATACAATTTTTACTCCACCTCCCATTCCCATACCAACCTTCCTGTCCTGGGCCTCCCCCATTGCCAAACAGGAGAAACATCGTTTCATATTCCGGTTGGGTAGCTTACAACCCAATGGTATGAATATTGAATTCCTCAATTTTAGGTAACTAACCAACAAATACCCCCCCCCCCTCTCCCGCACTCTTTTTTCCTCCCTCTCTTCCCTACACCCCTATTTGGATGTGCACCCATTAACCCACAATCCCTTCTCGGCACTGTTCCCGTGAGACTTTTTTCCCTTCCTCTGGGTTTACATTTCATGCCTCTCTCTCCTTATCACCTTATCTCACAGCACTTTGTCATTTCATCTTTGGCCTTTGTCCAAGCATCTGCCAAACAAACCCCCTCATTTGTATCTCCTTGCCTGGCATTATCCAGCCCGCACCTCCCTTCCAGATTTCTCCCTCCTTGTACAATCAGTCTGAAGAAGAGTCTCAACCCAAAATATCACCTATTCATGTCCTCCAGAGATGCTGCCTGACTCGCTGAGTTACTCCAGCACCTCGTGTCTATTTTGGTATATAACATGTTCATGTATTCATGTTCAAAATATCACTGAACTTATCTGTGGCAAGTTTATGTTGCAGACCTGAAATTAGTGTGCTGTAGAAAGAAATAATCAGATGAACATATTGCAATTTATTTATCGGAGGCAGCTAATTGGCATATTGGGAAGACGTTGCCCATAGCACTGTGGAAGAATGAGAATGTGGGTTCATTTTCTCGCATTGTCATCACAGCGAGGTGCTTTGAATGCTAGAGTGTGCATTTAAATGGCTACTTTTAAAATAGACAGATTATTGATTTTTTGACCAGATTTTTTTGCTCTGTTTCTTCCCAAAGTTGTAAATTTACTGAAAGAGTGTTCTGTTAGGAATTGTGGCTTTCGGTACTTTAACCATGTGGCACTAGGACACTTAATTTAGCCTGAACAAACTTTATAGGGACAGGAGGAGGTCTGTCTTGTGAGGTGGGTGTAAGGGATTCCTTGTCGATATCAGGCTCATGGTTCTCATTATTACGACTGTAATAAGCCTCAATCAACACATTGACCAGCTTCTCCTGGTGGTTATCCATTTGCTTTTTATTAGTGGAGAAATGGCAGATGCCGTTTAATCCGAGCAAGTGTGAGGTGTTGCAGTTTGGAAAGTTGAATGTAAGAGGAAAATATACAATTAATTGCATGACCCTTAACAGCATTAATGTACAAAGAGAATTTGGGATCCAATTCCATAACTACTTGAATGTGTCATTGCAAGTAAATAGAGTGGTAAAGAAGGCATCTGGTATGCATGCCGTCATTGGGCCATGGATTATAAGAGTCAGGAAGTCATGATGTAGCTTTATAGGATTTTGGTTGGGCTGCATTTAGACTTTTGCATGCAGTTCTGGTCACCCCATTACAGAAAGGATGTGGAGGTTTTGGAAAGGGTTCAGAGGTGATGCCTGGGTTGGGAGATTAGATACAGTGAGAGGTTGGACAGACTTGAATTGTTTTCTCTGGAATACTGGAGTTTGACAGGAGATCTGATGGAAGTATACAAACTTCATGAGAGGCATAGATAGGGTAGACAGTCGGAATCTTTTTCTCAGGATGAACATTTCAAATACTAGAGGGCATAGCTTTAAAGTGAGAGGAGCAGAGTTTGAGGAAGAACGTCCTTGCTATTGAGGCAGTGCAGTGTTGGTTCACGAGATTAATCCCTGGGATGGAGGGACTGTCATATGAGGAAAGATTGAAAAGACTAGGCTTGTAGTCACTGGAGTTTAGAAGGATGAGAGGGGATCTTATAGAGACGTATAAAATTATAAAAGGACTAGACAAACTAGATGCAGGATAAATGTTCCCAATGTTGGGGGAGTCCAGAACCAGGGGACACAGTCTAAGAATAAAGGGGAGGCTATTGAGAAGGAACTTTTTCACCCAGAGAGTTGTGAATTTGTGGAATTCTTTGCCACAGAAGGCAGTGGAGGCCAATTCACTGGATTAATTTAAAAGAGAGTTAGATAGAGCTCTAGGGGCTAGTGGAATCAAAGGATATGGGGAGAAGGCAGGCACAGGTTACTGATTGTAGATGATCAGCCATGATCACAATGAATGGCGGTGCTGGCTCGAAGGGCCAAATGGCCTCCTCGTGCACCTATTTTCTATGTTTCTATTTTTAAACTTTAAAGGATATGTCCAGGGCAAGTTTTTTAAAGAGTGAGGCCTTGTATACACTGGAATTTAGAAGGATGAGGGGGGATCTTATTGAAACATATAAGATAATTAGGGGATTGGACACATTAGAGGCAGGAAACATGTTCCCAATGTTGGGGGAGTCCAGAACAAGTGGCCACAGTTTAAGAATAAGGGGTAGGCCATTTAGAACGGAGATGAGGAAGAACTTTTTCAGTCAGAGAGTGGTGAAGGTGTGGAATTCTCTGCCTCAGAAGGCAGTGGAGGCCAGTTCGTTGGATGCTTTCAAGAGAGAGCTGGATAGAGCTCTTAAGGATAGCGGAGTGAGGGGGTATGGGGAGAAGGCAGGAACGGGGTACTGATTGAGAGTGATCAGCCATGATCGCAATGAATGGCGGTGCTGGCTTGCAGGGCTGAATGGCCTACTCCTGCACCTATTGTCTATTGTCTATTGACAGTGGCATTTAAGGGATTTCTGGATAGGCACATGGATGTGTAGGGAATGGAGGGATATGGATTATATGCAGGCAGATAAGAGTTGGATTGGGCATCATGGTTTGCACAGACATTGTGGGCCAGGGGACCACTTCTTGTGCGGTACTGTTCCATGTATTATTGCAGTAGCCATTCTACCTGATTAGCATGCTTTCAAAAGAAAAGTGTGTTTATTGTCATACGTCCTGAAATGGAACAATGGAATTCTTACCGGCAGCTCCACAACAGATATGTAAACATAGTACGCTGTTTTGAGGCCGTATGTGGTGATATATCACTGCTAATTCTTCCCTCCTTTATCGTTGTTGTTTAGTGGAACGCAAAACATTGCTTCTACTTGATGAGTTGGTAGAGGTTGTGGGAGGAAGAGTTCACGGAAACATTTTTTCAAAAAATGTAGTTTTAATGATCTGCCGTGTGTGATATCAATGGGAAACTGCTGCAACATGTCTGCATGCTTTGAGTTTTTGCCTGCTTTGAATCAGGGACCGATAAGTTGGAATGTGAAAGAGTTTAATCAAGGCGGAATTACTGAAAAGAAAATGCAATGAGCTAGCCTGTTGTGCACTGAGTTTTTAAAAAAAGTTTCATTAAATCTATTGAAAGAATGTGAAGTCGAGCAATTGAGAAATAAAAATATTCTGAAGAAGGGAGGGCAACGATCTTTGCCCAAGTGGGATAAATGTGCATTGTACTTGATTAAAGAACATAAATTAGAATGGTGTTCATGGTAACATCAATAATGATAAAATGTAATAGCACAGTGGTTACATTTTCAATCAGAAATTTAAACTCCGGACCTAATGAACAGGAATTTAAATCCTTCATTGGTAACAAATAAATTTAAATTCAAATTATTAAGTACATCAGGAATTAAGTGACGACCAAACAGATGCCACAATTGTCATTAATGACTCTGCTGGTTTACCAATGCCCTTAAGATAGATTTCCTTAAAACAAGTCGCAAAGTGCTGGAATAACTCAGTGGGCTAGGCAGCATCTCTGGAGGACATGGATAGGTGACATTTTGGGTCATGACCCTTCTTCAGTCCCTAATAAGAATGGTTCTGGAATTGTACATTGAAAGCAGTTTGATTCAAATTTTTTCATAAATTCAGTAAGGGACTATTTAGATCTGATTATAATGTGCTTTTCAATTAGAATGCATGTATCCATTTGAAGTGGACAGTTTCAGTATTGTTCACTGTCACGTGTACCGAGGTACAGTGAAAAGCTGTCGCGTGCTAACCAGTCAGCGGAAAGACAATACATGATTACAATGGTCACTGTGGATAGAATTGAAGAATTGTAAATGTAAGAAGACACTAATGGGGGTTATCACCAGGCCCCCAAACAGTAGCCTGGATATAGGGTGTAAATTACAGCAGGAGTTAAAACTGGCATGTAACAAAGGTGATAATACTGTGGTTATGGGGGCTTTTCAATATGCAGGTAGATGGGGAAAATCAGGTTGGTTCTGGACTCCAAGAAAGGGATTTTGTAGAGTGCCTCCGAGATGGATTCTTAGAGCAGCTTGTACTGGAGCCTACCAGAGAGAAGGCAATTCTGGATTTAGTGTTGGCCAATGAACCAGATTTAATAAGGGAACTTAAGGTAAAGGAACCGCTCGGAGGTAGTGACCATAATGTGATGTTTTAATCTGCAATTTGAAAGGGAGAAGGTTAAATCAGAAATGTCAGTGTTGCAGTTGAACAAAGGCCTGAGAGAGGAGCTGGCCAAGGTAGACTGGAAAAGGATCCTAGCAGGAATGACGGTGGAACAGCAATGGCAGGAATTTCTGGACATAATCCAGAAGATGCAGGATCATTTCATTCCAAAGAGGAAGAAAGAGTCTAAGGGGAGTAAGAGGCAACCGTGGCTGACACGGGAAATTAGGGATGGAATAAAACTAAAAGAAAAGGTGTATAACATGGCAAAGAGTAGTGGGAAGCCAGAGGATTGGGAAACTTTCAAAGGACAACAGAAGGTAACAAAAAGGGCAATAGGGGCTGAAAAGATGAAGTACTAGGGTAAGCTGGAGAGGAAGACACAAACAATCTCCAAGATGTACTAGAGGACATGGGATCTAGGGAGACAGAGGAACTGAAAGAAATTTGCATTAAGCGAGAAATAGTATTGGGTAAACTGATAGGACTGAATGCTGATAAATCCCCAGGGCCTGATGGTCTGCATCCCAGAGTACTCAAGGAGGTGGCTGTAGAAATAGTGGATGCATTGGTGATCATTTTCCAATGTTCTATAGATTCAGGATCAGTTCCTGTGGATTGGAGGGTAGCTAATGTTATCCCACTTTTCAAGAATGGAGCGAGAGAGAAAACGGGGAATTATAGACCAGTTAGCCTGACATCGGTGGTGGGGAAGATGCTGGAGTCAATTATTAAAGAGGTAATAACGGTGCATTTGGATAGCAGTAAAAGGATTGGTCCAAGTCAGCATGGATTTATGAAGGGGAAATCTTGCTTGACTAATCTTCTGGAATTTTTTGAGAACGTGACAAATAAAATGGATGAAGGGGAGCCAGTGGATGTAGTGTATCTAGACTTTCAGAAAGCTTTTGATAAGGTCCCACAAGGGCGTTGGTCTGCAAAATTAGAGTGCATGGTATTGGGGGTAGGGTGTTGACATGGATAGAGAATTGGTTGGCAGACAGGAAGCAAAGAGTAGGAATAAACGGGTCCTTTTCAGAATGGCAGACAGTGGCGAGTGGAGTGCAGCAAGGCTCGGTGCTGGGGCCGCAACTATTTACAATATATATTAATGATTTGGATGATGGCAGTAACACTAGCAAGTTTGCAGATGACACAAAGGTGGGTGGCAGTGTGAACTGCGAAGAGGATGTTACAGGGTGACTTGGATAGGTTGAGTGAGTGGGCAGATGTATGGCAGATGCAGTATAATGTAGATAAATGTGAGGTTATCCACTTTGGTGGCAAAAACAAGGAAGCAGATTATTATCTCAATGGTGTCAGATTAGGTAAAGGGGAAGTGCAGCGAGACCTGGGTGTCCTTGTACACCAGTCACTGAAAGTAAGCGTGCAGATACAGCAGACAGTGAAGAAAGCGAAGAGCATGTTAGCCTTCATAACAAGAGGATTTGAGTATAGGAGTAAAGAGGTCCTTCTGCAGTTGTATAGGGCCTTGGTGAGACCACATCTGGAGTATTGTGTGCAGTTTTGGTCTCCTAATTTGAGGAAGGACATCCTTGCTATTGAGGCAATGCAGCTTAGGTTCACGAGGTTAATCCCCAGGATGGTGAAACTGTCATATGAGGAAAGATTGGAAAGACTAGGCTTGTATTCACTGGAGTTTAGAAGGATGAGAGAGGATCTTATAGAGACAAAAAAAATTATTAAAGGACTGTACAAGTTAGATGCAGGAAAAATGTTCCCAATGTTGGGGGAGTCCAGAACCAGGGGCCACAGTCCAAGTATAAAGGGGAGGCCATTTAAAACTGAGGTGAGAAGAAACGTTTTCATCCAGAGAGTTGTGAATTTGTGGAATTCTCTGCCACAGAAGGCAGTGGAGGCCAATTCACTGGATGGATTTAAAAGAGAGTTAGATAGATGTCTAGGGGTTAGTGGAATGAAGGGGTATGGGGAGAAGGCAGGCACAGGTTACTGATTGTGGATGATCAGCCATGATCACAATGAATGGCGGTGCTGGCTCGAAGGGCCAAATGGCCTCCTCCTGCACCTATTTTCTATGTTTCTATGTTTAATTGAGCCATTTACAATGTATGGATACACGATAAGGGAATAACGTTTGTGTAAGGTGAAGCCAGTAAAGTCCGATCAAAGATAGTCTGAGGGTCATCAATGAGGTAGATAATAGTTCAGGACTGCTCTCTAGTTGTGGTAGGACGATACAGTTGCCTGATAACAGCTGGGAAGAAACTGTCCCTGAATCTGGAGGTGTGCATTCTCACACTTCTATACCTTTCGCCTGATGGGAAAGGGGAGAAAAGTGGTCAAGGTGTGACTCGTCATTGGTTATGCTGCTGGCCTTGGCGAGGCAGCATGAGGCATAAATGGTGTCAATGGAAGGGAGGTTTGTTTGTGTGATGGTCTGGGCTGCATCCACAATTCGCTGCAATTTCTTACGGTCTTAGATGGATTTGTTCCCAAACCAAGCTGTGATGCATCTTGTTAAAATGCTTTCAGTGGTGCATCTGTAGGAGTTGGCCCTCATACTTTTTTGTAATTGTGTTTTTGAGGAAGTGCTTTATCTTGTTATTTGTTATCTGGTTCAATGTTAAGTTGTTCAATGATCAAGCACAAGCTATTTTTCTAAAGAAAATATAAGTGTCTATTCAATATCCTCTTTGTATGGGGTGTCACATTGTTGCTGCAGCTAGTGTAGCTTTCTCAGAGTTCTGGCTACCAGGGATCAATTCTTGCCTAGACTTTTGTTTGTGTTGAATTTGTGGAGTTTTTTTTCCCTGTGCTTAAATGTATCCCCACATCCTAAGACATGCCGATTGTTAGGCTATTTGACTACTGTAAATTACCCCGAGAGGAGGTGGCTGGTGAGAGAATCATGGAGTGTTACCAGGCATGTGTAGGAGAATTAGTTGGAGGGAATTGTGTGGGGTGAAAGATTTGCTCCAAGAGTTGGCATTAACTTGCTGATCTGAAAGGCTTTCTTAAGTTGATAATAACTTCTGTCCATTCACAAACTGCATTCAAAGTGTTCAGATGCAATCTGTGACATTAAATGAGAAAGTTATAGAATGATATTTCTACTTTAACTTTTCAGACAAATTTTTCTAGATTGAAACAATTTGATAAAATGGGATTTTAATCATCTCGACAGTTGTAAGTTGTTTACCTTCCTGCTGTGGGTACTCTTCAAACTAGTCATAAAATAAAATTATTTGGGCATAAATCATCGAGAGAAATGTGGCCATTCTATCACTCCATCTCTGATCAACAAGCGAAACATTGTTCAACATGAATAATACATGATGTATATGCTAAAATTTCTTTGTAAATCAAGACTTTGCTCCAATTCTGTATGTTTTAATATGAAAATAATACAAGTGTTGGAAACAAGAAATTAAAATCAAAGTTGATTTGAGAGTGAAAGTGGAAGTTTAGTTTGGAGATACAACATGAAAGCAGGCCCTTTGGCCCACTGTCCATGCTGACTATTGATTCCCAATTCACACTGGTGAGTGTAATTCCACTTTCGCATCCACTCCCTACACACCAGGGGCAAATACAGCGGCCAATTAATCTACAATTGCGCACGTCTTTGGGATGCGGGAGGAAACCAGAGCACCTGGAGGAAACGGTCTTGGGGCGAATGTGCAAATCCACGCAGAATGTGCCCGAGGTCAGGTTCTGTGAGGCAGCAGATGTGCCACTGTGCCACCCCCACAGTTAATATTATTGCCCAGATGATAATTGCAACTTATGACAATTGAGGGTAATTGAGGTTTGATACTTGACGGTCCATAGCTTTGCCTTGTTAACTATGTTTTGCTGTCCATGTGTACTACACAAGCCACTGAACATTTCAAAAAACAAAAAGGACACAAAGTGCTGAAGAGATGCTGCCTGACCTGCTGAGTCACGAGCACTTTGCGTACTTTTGTGTATTAACCAGCATCTGAAGTTCTTTGTTTCTACACTTCTAAAAACAATGTGCTTTTTGATTTGATTTGACTTGAGATTTTAGAGAATCTTGCAAGTTGCAACCTTCGTTACATGAAAATATTGTGAAACTAAAGAAGCCTTTGTTGGGACACAAGTTTCTTGTGAGGTGAGTGATATTAAAATGCATGTTACTGTTCTGTGAGAGTTTTTGAATGGAGTTTGGTCCATCTCCCCATAACAGCACTCTCACACGACGAGAAACCCCATGTGGATCTCGGTAATGATTCATAAGATTGTGGATCAGGATGCACCATTGCTCATAATTGTACACAACAGACAAGCTTCCTTGATGGAGAAACCTTCCACCCTCCATGTTACAGCCACTGGGGATATCAGCAGGGGTAAAGGCACATGGAAGACAGTTATTGAGGAAAGGCACACAAATTATCAGTTTTATTTTGAGTGTATTTTTGAATTAAATTATAAAGCTGAATTTGATGGTGCATTTTCTCATGTTTTTATTTACTCTTTTGCTGCCTGAAACAGTACAAGTGATGTTGGTAAACAGGGAAAAGTAAAGAGTGTAGCACCGTTATGAATAATGAGGTTTGATGGGGTCACAACCCATTCATTTGAGAACGGCCAAGTGAATTAACACTTTATCCTTCATCGTTTTGTGTTTAAGCTATTGCACATTTTCTGCTTGATAGGTGATGCCAGGGATTCATCCCAAAATGCACAGATCATGCCTGAACAGCTGGGTGTTGTGCTGCTCCCTCAGAACAGGGGTGATATGAGCTCATTGTGTAATGTTTATTTAGGTAGCATGGCCCTTATCGTGGGTCAGAAATGTTTGCACCAAGCTAGGAAGCAATAATCTCTGTCACCCATTAGACAGTTTTTGATATTTATACTGCTTCAAAAACAGATGGAATAGTGCACTGCCACAGGATGGGAGCTCTGTGATTGTTGTCTGAACTATGGTTGTTCAACAACTGTGTACTGAGGCTGTGGAGTCTCTTTCTGTAGTGGCAGAGCTTGACTGATGAGCAAACATGCGCAATCAATGGCACCCTGCAACATGGAGAAAAAATTACTCTTGCTTGTCTCTGGCATGAGGGAATTAAGTATTTTACCCTTGACTAGGGAAGGTCAGACTGTTTTTTGTTGTCTACCATGAGTAAAAAGTACTGGGAAGGAGAACAAAGTGTAATAAGTGTGCTGTTCCCCATTAATTACTTTTTATTGTTTGTTTAGAAACAGACCTTGAATACAGAATTGAATGACAAAATTTAGTGGCTACCAAGCAGTACAATTCTGCTTTAGATTATGGCAATGATTAGGAAAGGCAGTGCATTGCAGACTTGGCTTATATTTACAGCAGCTGCTTGATGAGCCAGAAACATTAAAATTAAGAATCATGATTACCTGGGCAGCCCACGGATGATCGGAGAATAATACAGAACAGAAACAGGCCCTTTCAGACCACCTTGTCTATGCTAAACGTGATGCCTATCTATGCTAATCCCATTTGATCACATTAGGTCTGTATCCTTCATAAATTCGAAGAGCAGAATTAGGCCATTCAGCCCATCAAGTCTACTCCGCCATTCAATCATGGCTGATCTACCTCTTCCTCTCAACCCCTTCTCCTGCCTTCTCCCTGTAACCCCTGACAACCTTACTAATCAATAATCTGTCAATCTCCTCGTTTAAAAATATCCATTGACTTGGCCTCCACAGCCGTCTTTGGCATCCTTCTGCACATTTTCTATCCAAATACCTGTCTAAATATCTTTTACACATTGTAATTATATCTGCCTCTTAGAGCCTCTGGCAGCTCATTCCAGATATTCACTACTCTTTTTGTGGAAAAACGTACCCCTCAGATCTCTTTTAAATTTCTACCCTCTCATCTAAATCCTGTGCTCTCTAGTTCCACATTTCCCCTACTCTCTAAAAAAAGGTTTCAACCATCTATCCTATTTATGCACTTCACAATTTTATAAATCTCCATAAGGTCACCCCTCATCCTTCGATATTTCAATGAGAATAAAGCCAGCCTCCATTCCGAACACCTACGTGACATAAAATGCTGGAGTAACTCAGCAGGTCCGACTGAAGAAAGGGTCTCAACCCAAAACGACACCTATCAATGTTCTCAAGAGTTACTCCAGCACGTTGTTATAGCACCTTCCTCAACTACATCCTCTGGCAGCTCATTCCCTATACCCATCATCATCTCTGGGAAGAGGTTGTTGGCCTTGGCCAACCAAGGTAAACATGCCATATACCTTTTTCACCACCTTATCTATCTGTGTCACCACTTTCAGAGAACTATGAACATGGACTACACACAACAAGGTCTCTGTCAACATCAATGCTTATAAGGTCTACTCTACATATCCTACCACAATTTGACCTCCCAAGATGCATTACCTCACACTTGGACCATTGAAGGTAGAATAGTGCAGCACAGGAACAGGAATGGGCTCTTTGGCCCACAATGTTTGTGCCAAGCACGATGCCTAGTTAAACTAACCCCATCTGCTTGAACATGATCCATATCCCTCAATTCCCTGCACTTTCATGTCACTATCTAAAAGCTTCTTAAACACGACAGTTATATCTGCCTCCACCACCACCCCTGGTAGTGTGTTCTAGGCCCCCACCACTCCACAATTTCTGTTGCTGTCTCTGACTGCCAATCTTTTGTGCTGCCTGCAAACTTTATAATCATTCCACCTACATTTGCATCCGGGTCATTTATATACAAACAACTATCACAAACAACACTAAGGTCCTATCACAGATCCCTGTAGTACACCGACTTCCAATCAGAAAAACACTCATCCACCACGACCTCCTGTTACCAAGCCAACTTTGGATCTAGTTTGCCCAATATGATGGCCTTTGTCAAAAGCCTTACTAAGGTCCATGTCAACCATGTCTGCTGCTCTGCCTTCATCAATTTTACTAGTCACCTCCTCAAAAAATAATAATGCTGTCCTTGCTGTGACTCGAAATTGAGGTTCCAAATTTCTGTTGCAGACATTTTCTGTGAAGTGATGGCAGTTTGGAGTGGTTGAATTTGTGATAATTTCTCCTTAATCACCTGTCAAGGATATATCCTGTTTGAGTGCTCTTCTCTCCTCAACCGTGACCATTGTGCCAGGGCTTTCTACTTTTTAATCTATGCTCCATTATCAGCACAAACTCCACCATTGCATCAACATATTGTGAACAGCAACAGAAGAAATTAATTGTCAGGACCCTTGGAACGGCTAATTAAACCTTTCCCAAACTGTGGGAAACTTCTGAACAAACTTTAACGATAGTATGAAATAGGATTGGTATGTGGAATGGGTGGTTCTTTCTACCACTTAGGATTTAGCTATCAGAGTAAAACAGGGAACTTGTCTGGTGTGTGATGTTGGAGAATGGCATTGGTGACTTAAAATCAACAACCAATCTATTAATAGACACAAAAAGCTGGAGTAACTCAGGAGGAATGGGTGACGTTTCGGGTCGAGACCCGTGGGTCTCCAGAGATGCTGCCTGTCCCGGTGAGTTACTCCAGCTTTTTGTGTCTATCTTTGGTTTAAACCAGCATCTGCAGTCCCTTCTTACACATCCAATCTGTTAAGACTTTAGTCTGTCCCTGGCAAGGAAGAATTCTAGTACTCCATAATTAATTAATCAAGACCAATAGATTAAGCATCAGTTTTTTTTGTGGAATGCTGTTTGAGGTATTTAGTTATCATATCCATCACAATTAGATTGTTTCCATTTCAAACATCAATCGCAAGTTATGTCATGTTGTAACAGTCTTGCCCAAATGTTTGGCCCTAATAGATCTTATCATAAATGATTTTAAGTAATCTAATTTAAGGCATGCCCTTCAGATACCTGGGAGAAAAATCAGGAAATAATTAGCTTATGAGCCATTAACTGTCCTGATTTGCTTACACTAATTATTGCCTTAACCTAAAGCAAAGGTTTATGCTGCTTGATAGCTTTCAATTATGTATCCTGGTCTGGTTCTAAATCTCGACAATAAAGAGTAATTAATTGTGAATACCTGACTTACTGCACTTTGTGCTTCTTCCTGCAGGACTTGCTATTCACAGGAGTTTCATTTGGACCTTGTTAAGCAAAATCACAAGCTTAGAATATGCAAAAAGTGGTTATTTTTACCACTTAAGATTTAAATCAGCAATAGCACAGGATGCAGACTTGCACTCCTCACCAAGCAAAAAACACAAAGTAAAAATTAGATAACTCGGAAGTAAAGTGAGCATGCAGATGGGTAGCAATGCATTTTTCAATCAATACTTTTATCAGTTGAATATGTTAAATACAATGGTCGTGGTCTGACAAGAAGGCACACTGCAAAATGCTGAGCATAGTTTCTTAAAGTTCACATCCTACATAGCAGTTGGTTAGATTTAGTGGCCAGCGGCCAGACAGGAGGAATTGAAAGAGGGCCATTACTGAGGGTAATCTCTCCTATTATCGAGGCAGTTGGAGGGGGAGTGTGGAGTGATGCACAATGCAGCAGCAGTCTTGCCGAACCAGCAGGATAATATACTCCTCCTCGTGACCAGTTGGCTGAGCCCTGATAAGCAACAGCTACTTCCTTCCCAATTCCCCTTTCTCTATACCTGTAAAGCTATAACTCTGCAACACGATAATACTCTGGTACTTTTCCCTTTACACTACCAGCTGTGCTTACGCATGGTTTAATTATACTCATATATGGTATGATTTGACTGGACAGCACAGAAACAAAGCTTTTCACTGGGTCTCGGTGCATGTGACAATAATAAACCAATACCTCAAGCCAAAATACCTTTTGGGAGTTTCCAGTACCTTGGGCAACATAAAATCCAATGCATAAAATTAAATAGCACATAGAACAGTACAACACAAGAACAGGCCCTTTGGACCGCAATATCAATGCTGAACATGATGCCGAATTAAACATCCGTTCTGCCTGAATGTGAACCATATCCCTGCGTTTGTTTCATATTCATGTGCCCATCTAAAAGCCTCTTAAACACCATTATCGCTTCTGTTTTCACCATTACCCCTGGCAGTGCATTCAAGGTACTTACCACACTGATTTAAAAAAAACAAAACTTTCCAATCATATCTCCTTTAAACATCCCCCTCTCATCTTAAACCAGCACCCTCTAGTATTTGACATTTTCAGCCAGGGAAAAAGGTTAATTTATATATACTTCTAAAATTCAAAGTTTGTCTAACCTTTTCTTATCGGCAATATCCTCTAATCCAGGCAGTATCCTGCACCCTCATCAAAGTCTCCACATCCTTCTTGTAATGGGGGGGTCCAAAACTGCACATAATATTCCAAATGTGACCTCACCATATTTTATAAAGCTACAACATGACTTCCTGAATTTCATACTCGACAACTCAACTGATGAAGGCAAACATATCATGCACCTTCTTTACCTCTCTATCTACTTGTGTTGCTACTTTCAGGGAATTATGGGCTCTAGTCCAAGATCTCTCTGTACATCAATGCTGTTAAGGGTCCTGCCATTAACAGTATATGTTCCTCTGGCATTTGACCTCGCAAAGTGCAACACCTCACACTTGCTTAGGTTAAACTCCATCTGCCCACTTCTCTGCCCATTTCTGTAACTGTTCTGTATCCTTCTGCAATCTTTGACAGCTTCTTCACTGTTTGAATCTTCGTGTTGTCTGCAAACTTACTAATCAACCAATCTACATTTTCATCATTGTCATTTATGTATGTCATAAACAACAGGGATCCCGACACTGATCCACTGGTCACAACCACCAGCCAGAACAACACCCTTCCATCACTATCTTTTATCTTCTATGGGTAGCTCAGTTCTGAATCAAGACCAGCAAGTCCTATCCATCTTAATCACATAGGTCAGCCTACCATGAGGAACCTTATCAAATACCTTAACGTGTACTTAAATTGTATGAGCTCACAATTATATGTAGATTTTGCAGAGAAACAGATCGACATGGTCCGTGCTTCAACAAAGCAGTCGTTATTGTGATCTGGATCACTTGTAAACTGAAATACCGGCTCATGCATGTAGAATGACTGGCCTCAAAGCTATTTAAAAGGGGTTACATTTGATAACCATTCTAAGGGCACTTTTTCAAATTGCATTGGAGCATCTAAAAAAAGGGATATATTTCTTGCATCCTGCATAGATAGATTTTTAGGATTGGCATTTGTTTCAGATCTTTTGCTTCATCACGTACTCAAAGTTATACCAACCTTTGGCACTTAATCAAAACTAAACTGAAGAATGAGCTATTACTCCTTCATAAAATAACTGTTTAACAAGCTAAAAGTAAAATGCACATGCAAAAGAGCTTAACATCTCCGACAGTATTTATGTAACGGCTTTAGCAAGATTCTACAGTTGCCGAACGCAAGATGAAGAAATATTGCACATCAGAAATACTTTTCCTCACAGCTGGTAAGAATAATTTTACTTGCGTTCATTAATTGTTGCATTGTTCTTTATTGCAGGACTCATTAAACATTCTATTACAATTTTAATAGGATCCACCACCGCCTCTTTTTAAATCCAATATGTCAGAGTTGCTTAATGTGACTACTTTGCCTAAGTAATGAAACTAGCTTGGAGCTACCAATACTCCATGATGACATGAACTAATGAAATTGCAGAGTTTCCAAAACAACATAATGATATTAGTGGCAAGGTAATTAATGAGGCTCATTCACACCATTGGTCAACAAATTCTCAGGTCAGTTTTCCCTCTGATTTCATTACAACTCAATTGTCTCGAAAGCTGGAAATAAATCATCAAATTCTTCACTGTACTTCAAATTTATTGTACCTCAAATGATTTTGATTTGTTAAAGTTGAATCGATTGGTCCACAGTGTACCTAGAAATTCTAAATTTGCAATGCATTTGCAGTATTTTGTCTGATATATGGACATAATACTGTAAATGCAGCACAAATTTAGAGTGGTGCTTGCACACAAAAAGCAAGGTTATACTGTTCAGATGGATGATAATCACTCTGTCCAGAATAGCTTGCATCTTTGTTGAATCTGTATCTACAGAATTGGACACTTTATGACTGCTGTAGTTTCAATTGTTCATGGTGGCTTTCCCTCTTAAATTGCGAATTTTGGGTTCAAGCCCAACACCAGAATCTTGAGTGTAAAGTTCTAGACTGGAATCTAATACTGCATTTGGGCAGTGATGTGTTACTTGAGGCCTTCATGGTTAGATCTTAAAACTAGTTTCCGTATGCACACTTGGGTGGATGTAAATGATCCCATGACAAGTTCAAAGACATTCCTAATACCCTGACTAATAATTTTACCTCTGTCTATTTCAATGGAAGTAATCTATTGATCGTTGCCACTTTTCTAATATTCCAAGAGACTGCTCATCATAATGTATTTCACCGACAATAAAGAACTTTGATATCCTGGGGTCCTGCCTTTAAATTGCAGCCAACATGTATTATAGACAATAGACAATAGGTGCAGGAGGAGGCCATTCGGCCCTTCGAGCCAGCACCGCCATTCAATGTGATCATGGCTGATCATTCTCAATCAGTACCCCATTCCTGCCTTCTCCCCATACCCCCTGACTCCGCTATCCTTAAGAGCTCTATCCAGCTCTCTCTTGAATGCATTCAGAGAATTGGCCTCCACTGCCTTCTGAGGCAAAGAATTCCACAGATTCACAACTCTCTGACTGAAAAAGTTTTTCCTCATCTCAGTTCTAATTTTGCACCTAAGGAATATTTTGCACCTAAGGAATATTTATGGAACCTAATGTGAATAGATAAAATGCCACAGCTCCCTTTCACATGGGTAGGAACAAGAGTTAAATAATAATATGTCAATTTGTATATGGGTGAGAGATCTTTAATACCAAAATAGTGGTCTGAAATACTACTAGCATCATTTTGGTAACACATTTACCGGGGAGAGGGAAACAAATGCTATTGGTGAACTGTCTTTGCCTCTCTTTCCTCCCATGATATTCTATGGTTATATTATAAAGAAACATGAATAAATACTTTGTATTTACTGAAGCAAAGGATACCAATGTGAAGCAATACTTCAATGTTGAAATGGACAAACTGTTTTTGTACTTGTATTCAATTTTTGTTCTTGATGATCTGATTTTGCCCAAAGCTGTAGATACAAATTTCTAAATAGGAGTATTAATCCTATTTTCAACTACCACTTGAAGTAAAAATCTACATTTCTTGTGGTGTGAGGGGTGGTGGTCATATTGTTAATATTTGAATTTTTCCCATATTTGGTGGGTTTTTTTAATTATTGTTTTTTGTTATTCCACAATGGCACCATTGAAAAGAATTGCCTAAGTAAGATAATTTATTTAGGTAGATATGCATTTTTTCCCTTTAGAACTGGACAATGGAATTGCCTTTAATGGTGCCTCATCTCTATTTACAGAAAAAAAATCATCTTTCATGACTCTTCAAAATTTTGCACATACACTTGCTATTCAGAAATATTCTTAACTTTTTCTTCAGGACCAGAAATGAACAAATTGCCATTTGTTAAATTTGTATTGTGGCGCTAATTGCTATTATAATAACCAGAACATATTTTTGTTTTAATGTCAAAAAAGACGTAAAACAGGTAGGCAAATGGATAGAAATAGAGGAGAAGAGGACATAACTAAAAACTTGCTTCAATTGGCTTGGGAATTTTTTTTCGGTGTAAAGAAAAATTATTGGCAAAGTTTTGGTGCCTCATTATTTTGACCACTTCTGGAATCCTATCACTGAGCCTCTTTGGCTTTGCCACTGCACTTCTTTTGCCATCCTCTGATACTCTAAATGAAACCTATCTCTCTTTTTTGACCAAACCTCTGCTGACATCTTAATGTCCTGATAAGAGTCATCAGATAATCTATGTTTAAACCACCTGCAATGTTTTATGTGTGAAAATATGTTAACAATTGTAAGTGTTGTGGTAATGGTGGAGTTCCAAAGATCCAAATCAAAGTAACTAGAATAATCTTACACCAGATATAGCACAAATTGCGGTGGAGGGGAAGGAAATGCGAGTTGGGGGGAGGGGATAGTGATTATTGTGTACAAATAGGTAGCTGGAAGATTTATTTAGAGTCAGATTCATAAACTAATATAGCACAGACACAGGCCCTTTGTCCCAACCTATCTCTACTGAGCAAGAGCCTGTTTCTAAGCCAGTCCTATTTGCCTGCATTTGGTCCATGTCTCTCTAAACTACTCTTTCCTGTTCATGTCTTTTAAATGTTGTTATTGAACCTGGCTCAACCACTTATTCTGGCATCTCATTCTATATGTGCACCGTTGTCTGCCATTTATTTGTTCCCTATTATAAACCCTTTGGTTTCTGACTGTAAGGAAACTACATTTAGTTTTACTAATTGTTTTCTCTTCACGTATCTAAAGAAGCTTTTGATTCCGTTTTAATGTTCCTGGCAAGGTTACTCTCAATCTATTTCTCCCCTCTTAATTAATCCCTTGGTTCCTTGCTAAGTTCCAAGCTATTCACATTCCTCTTGGTTTCTGTTTTTGTTGGTCTCCTCCTTGGATCTAATATTGATTTCCCAGGTTAGCTATAGTTGAGCCACCCTTTATTGTTTTTGTTCTAGTGAAGAGTAAATGATCATTGTAGTTCATCCATATGTGTTCCTTAAATGTTAGCTGTAATCCATCATCAACCCCATTAATAATGTTCATCAAAAAGAACCCTGGCTTGTTACCATCACAGCTTCCTTTATTTGAATTCAGAATCTTGGTTTCAGAATCAACTATGTCATTTCTCTCTTAATGAAAGATTCCATTATATTATTGTCCCTCCTCTTCATGGGGCCTTGCACAATAAGATTGCAATAAAATATTTTTAATTGCAAGTCACATCCAGACAACATTTCCCAGCCTTGCCCAGGTGCAGCCCATACAGCTTGCACTGGTCCCACTTCCCCAAGTATCTGTTTCATTGTCCAAGGGATTTAAATCCTTTATCTTTACACCATCCCCCTGTCATCTATTTACCCTTCTATTTCTGCTCTGACTGGTATGTGGCAGTGTTAGTATTGGTTACAACATTTTGGGGTCCTACATTTGGTGTGTAGGACTCATCCACTTTTATTAACCTGTATCATGGTTTGGTTTGGTTTAGTTTAATTATTGTCACGTGTATTCAGGTACTGTGAAAAGCTTTTTGTTGCGTGCTATCCAGTCAGCGAAAAGACTGTACATGATTACAATCAAGCTGTCCACAGTGTACAGCAACAGGATAAAGCTTATGATGTTTAGTGCAAGATAAAGTCTGATTCAAGATAAAGTCTGATTAAAGATAGTCCGAGGGTCTCCAATGAGGTAGCTGGAAGTTCAGGACCACTCTCTGGTTGGTGAGAGGACGGGTCAGTTGCTTGATATCAGCTGGGAAGAAACTTCCTGAATCTGGAGGTATGCATTTTCAAACTTCTGTACATCTTGCCTGATGGGAGAGGGGAGAGGAGGGAGTGATCGGGGTGAGGCTGGTCCTTGGTTTTACTGGTGGCCTTTCCAAACAACTGGCTGTTCGCTCTTGTCCTCCAGAATGCCACGCAGCCACCATGAGATATCCTAAATCTGAGTAGCAGGAAGGAAATTGCCATCCTGAAATTGATCTTCGAGCTGCAGAATTGCTTGCCTGGAACTTAGAATTCAATATCTAATCACTATAAGCTCTTCCAGTCTTTTTCCTCCCCACCTGTGTAACAGAGCCACCCGTGGCTCTATGAACTTGCTTGCTGCTGCTTTCCTGATAAGTTATCTGTCCCAGCGATATAAAGCAGTTTTTATTTTTAAGAATAGGATGGCCGCACGCACTGATCGTCTTATTTCACTTGGCTGGCAGTTTCTATTCCTTTCACCTGCAGTGTGAAAATGACAACCACTGTATGTACGTCTCAGTATTGCGGATGAGGCAGCCCAATGATTCTATCTATCCCTAATATCATAAGGAGATAAAATAACAACTGCAGTTGGATACATATCCTGTACAGTGTCACCAGCAACAGTTACAATGTCCCTGCTTTACTACTTAGTGCATGAGGGGTATGCTACCAATTCGATCTCTCCTGCCAAGACCTCCTCTAATTACTTGAAATTAAATTAAATTGATGCCTACTAATTAAATTAGGGCCTCATTTTATTCTCATCAAATGACCTTTTGTTTGATGTAACTCGTAAACTTCCACTGTCCCCAAGGTGTGTAACCTTCCTTACTGTTCATAACCCTCTCCCTCCCACCCCACACCCCACCTCCACTCAGTATGACCATGGCCTTGCCTCCTCTTCTGCACCAGTTCCCCATAGCCCTCAATTCATCGATCTCTCAAAAATTATCTACTTCTTTAAATCCCCCAATGATCTATCCTGCATAAAGTCTGGGGTAGATAATTTCTGAGATTCATCACCCTGTTAACTTTCTCTTTGGCTTGGATTTGGATTGAGTCAGCAGTAGTTTTGCAAAGATAAGATTATTAGGATCTGCCATTGGAAAACACTAAAAACATCGCAGTAACAATTCATTATAGATAATCAAGAGAGAAACTTCAAGCTAATGTAAGTGAAGGGCAACAAGTCATTGGACCTGATTGTTTGCATCCTAGCATTTTAAAAGAAGTGGCTGCAGGGATGAAAGCTGCATTCATTATAATCTACCAAACTTCCCAAGTTGGCTAAAGTTTGTTGAGAATCTATCAAACAGGGAGAATAGTGAGGAAATCAGTAAATGTAGTGTACTTGGACTTCCAGAACCTATTTGCTAAGATGCCACTTAAAAGGTTAGTGCATAGAACAAAAGCACACTGGGTAGGGAATAACAGATTACTAACAGATTATCAGTATTGGTTAACTAGCAGAATGTCAGGAGATTGGAATTTGTGTGGATCAGTGCTGGAAGCCTCAATGATTTCCAAACGTTATTAATGATTTTGTGAAAGGGTCAAGTGTATGATATCCAAATTTGCTACTGATACACAAATAGGTGGGTTGGGCAGTTGTAAGGTGGCAAAATCTGCAAAGTGAGCCAACAAACAGTTTAGATGCGGTAAATGTGGGATTGTCAACTGGAAAGAGTAAAAAGTAAAAGCAAATTATTATTTGAACAGACAATAAATGGATCTGGAGGTCCTGGTAAATAAAACACCAGGAGTTGGCATGCTGATGCAATGAATAATTTGGAAAGCTAATAGAATGATGGCCTTCGCTTCATGGGGTATGGAACGGGGTGATTATAATGTGGGGAAAGAGTGGAAAAGCAGTTTTGAAGTTATGAATGGATCAGCCATGATTCTATTGAATAAAGGAGCAGTTTGGAATGGCTGTGTTACTTTGGTGTGCACTTTTGGCTCAATCTGCAGAAGATTCTCTGGTTCACACATTAATCTCGGCAGTCATCTCAGAACCCTCAACCTCATCGCACGTGGAGGCTAGTTATTGTTAATCACAAGGGATTGCCTAGGAGAGACTCCAGGAATGAAGTCCATGCAGTAACTGGGCCTTTCACAGCACAGTGCTGATGCCCATACAAACTCTTCCCCTCAGCTTTGCCTTCTGTCAATGCTGTCATGGGCATTAGCAATTTTCCAATATTTTTGATGTTATAACATATGAAGTTACTGCACTTGAAATAAGTTAGATTAATTTAAAAACAAATGTAATTAAAACAAACATTGTATCATAAAATGCCAAATAATTATTAAAAAATCCTTCCCCTTTGTCTGATAATCTGATGGCATAAGACCCCAGTTGAAATCAACAGGATCTCAGTTCCATTTCCAGGTCTAGACAGTGCAGGGTTGGAGGACAGATTATCCCAGGGCAGTGCTGGGGACTGTCAATAAGTGCATGCGACTTTGGGTTAAATAGCCGACTGTCGCCAATTCCTTTTTGAACTGCAGGCTACAGTCAACATGATTCAGTCCATTATTTTATTATTTCATTTAAGTTGTCAGTCTGTAGACTGATAGGATCTGTTGTTGTACCAGAGGGCACAGATGGAAAATTAGTGTTGTTTCTGGTGAGACAGGAGACAGGATGTAATCTGTGCAGTACAAGATACACGATGAAGTGCTGAGAACTATGAAGTATGTCAGATTATGCTGCTTTTCAAATGAGAAAGCCAATGTTTTTACTGTTGGTCCCACCTGTTCCTGTCTTGATAATTTCAACATCAGTTTTTTCTCATGCTTTCCTTCCGATTTTACAATTAGGACCAACATGTAAACAATTTCCACTCCAAAAGTGAGAGATCTATAAATCTGGTCACAGTAGATATTTACAGTATTTCTTCATTAACTGATGTTTTGAATTGCACTGGAGTAACATTTAAAATAAATACTGCTGTGTTTTGGCAAGAAGCACCACTTCTCTGCCAGCCATTTCTCTTTCAATGCTCATCAATTTTCTACATATCCTTTTCCTGTCAGTACTCTGTTGTGAATTATAAACAAATATGATTCAGACCTCTGTTTGCATTTGGATGTTATGTTTTTTTAGTGTTGATGTTCAGTGATATTTGGTAATAACAACTTCTATCCAGTTCCTCTTATAATAATATTTCACTTCAATGCGTCAGTGCCCAAGACCACAGTTCGTTTCAGAACAAACCATATTAGTTAATAAAATTTGACTTCTCTACTGGGGCTTGAATGTTTTTTATCTTCCTTTGTGCAAAGCATCCATACAGCTCATTTACAAGGTAGAACAAATTCAATTAATGACACGCAAATCAATATGCTATTTCATGCAGCATTTAACCATCATCTTTCAAAACAGTGTGCAAATTTTAAAGTACTGTAGTCTATTGCTGGTTAAAGTGTATGTTGTACGTGGTTATCTGTCCATGCTTTTGGTTGAGGGGGTAGGACACCAAGCCTTTTTGTCATGCCCTATGTTTCAATTGGTTCCCAGATAACACTCACTGTGATAAAAAGATGGCTTAGATATGTAACATTTTCTTAAAGTGAAAACATGATTTTTATTTGTTCTTGCCAATCGTACTTCGATTATCGTTGGATTTTATCTAGAAAATAAATTGTTGCAGAGAATAATCTCATCAGTGTTGGTATCCTTGCACCATACATCATTGAGTTGTCTTTCTATAATCGAATGACAGTAGAAATTACTAGTGCATAATAAATAATAATTTAGGATCACATTAAACACATTCCATGTATTTTGGAAAAGAAGCTCAAAATTATGTTGTGTTCTCAAAACATCATGCTTGTTATGACATTTAGCTTTGATTTTTGTATTAACATTTTTAGAAAATATTCTATATTTTACATTGAATAAAACACTCAGGCCAATTTGCGGAGGTGGAGAGCTGAGTCCATAAAATAAACATCGTAATTTAAAGAAAAATCTTGTCTTTTTATTGACTTTAATTGCTTATTACCCACAAAGGTAACTGACTATTATCTGCTACAAACAGAAGTATTGCTGTGAAAGGCAAACCAGATCCAAATTTAGTAGAACTGTACTTTGCAATTAGACTAACTTGGATGTGGGTAAGTATCTGTGGGGATTCCAGCTATCCTTTCCTGGAAGAATATTTTTGTATGTCACTGAGACGCTCTTTATAACTTGATCCGTGAGAACCGATTTCTATTCCAGACCCTGGGACGAGAAACGTGAACCAGCCCATATATTTTAGATTTGGATTGGGAACCTTAAACTGCTGTGTTAGGAGGGTCCAAAGATATTTCAAGAGCAATTCCATGTGAAAGTTGAACGAGGAAGATCAACTCGAGATGGGTGATCATTTTGATTAGAAACATGCAGGTACAGCAGGCAGTGAAGAAAGCCAATGGAATGTTGGCCTTCATAACAAGAGGAGTTGAGTATAGGAGCAAAGAGGTCCTTCTACAGTTGTACCGGGCCCTGGTGAGACCGCACCTGGAGTACTGTGTGCAGTTTTGGTCTCCAAATTTGTGGAAGGATATTCTTGCTATTGAGGGCGTGCAGCGTAGGTTCACTAGGTTAATTCCCGGAATGGCGGGACTGTCGTATGTTGAAAGGCTGGAGCAATTAGGCTTGTATACACTGGAATTTAGAAGGATGAGGGGGGATCTTATTGAAACATATAAGATAATTAGGGGATTGGACACATTAGAGGCAGGAAACATGTTCCCAATGTTGGGGGAGTCCAGAACAAGGGGCCACAGTTTAAGAATAAGGGGTAGGCCATTTAGAACGGAGATGAGGAAGAACTTTTTCAGTCAGAGAGTGGTGAAGGTGTGGAATTCTCTGCCTCAGAAGGCAGTGGAGGCCAGTTCGTTGGATGCTTTCAAGAGAGAGCTGGATAGAGCTCTTAAGGATAGCGGAGTGAGGGGGTATGGGGAGAAGGCAGGAACGGGGTACTGATTGAGAGTGATCAGCCATGATCGCATTGAATGGCGGTGCTGGCTCGAAGGGCTGAATGGCCTACTCCTGCACCTATTGTCTATTGTCTATAAAGTGTAGCTAGCGTGCATTGAGAAGATTTAGAATTTTATGAAGCCAGCTTTTGTGCAGCAAATTTCTCTTTCTTCCCATTGAAATGCGTTTGTTGGTCCGATCCCCCAGAATAAGATTCTTTTCACAATGCATTATTTTCTCAAAAATATATAGTAATTGCTTTTTGCTATATTTGGGAATGTAAAGGTTAAATCACACAGAGTTGCAGTTTCTTATATATATGCAGATATTATATTTTTGCAAACACAGCAATCATACGTGTATGTTGGTTTAGAGCATAATTATCCATAAATAATCTATGTCTACTGGCTTTCATATTTACTAATTATCTTCCCTGTTGGAAATTTGAGAAGGAAATTATAAAACTAGGACATTTTATATTAAGAGCATGCATGTGGTGATCAAATAGCTTCGTGCTGTGACTCAGCCATGAGCTGCTGGAAAGGGAACTGAATCTTGTAAGATGTTGGCTATTAGCTCTAAACCCATCCACTTGAAACTGAAGATTAATAAAATGTTAGGTGCATGCTGTTTAAGGATGCACTATGAAACATGAACAACACCATGAAAGGAAATACCAACATCATATTCTATTTGCTAACAGCTGAAGCTAATGCACAGCAGAATATTTTTGCTTCAGTAGTGTATGTGTGCAGCCCATTTTTATGTCTGCTGTCCAGGGAATGGAATGTGTGAGATTGAAATTTGCAAGCATGAAAATATTAGTGGAAAAAATGCACCAAATTTAATTGCTGGAAATCTAGCTAAAATCTCTTGGCTCAGAAATTGGCTACACATTTATTCCAACTACGTTATATGAGAGTTAAGTGAATAGTCACATCAAAAGTTTTGAAATAATTATTGATATTGTTGAACTTTTGTGCATCGATTGTCTTTCGGTTAAAGTACTAAGAAGTTGAAGTTCAGTTGAAGAATAAAGCCCTATCATATCGTATCATATCCTATTGCCTGCTAATGATGATTACAAACAATAAGGTCATCTAGTTAGAACATACATCCCTGCATAATCTTTGGAAACAATGCATTTATTTATTTGATTTTTGTAATCTAGTTTGGATTTTTATAAGATCAATGTGCTTATCAAAGTGAATGCAAGATTTTTATATAATGTTTCTCACAAACAAATATCACCGTTTCATTTAGAAGCAAAGTAGTTATGTAGATGAATGTAATGGCCATGTAGTGCACAACAGGGTATCACAGACAACACTGAAGGATCACTGAAGGATTAAATGATGGGAATTGAAGAAATATTTTATCAAATACAATCAAAACGCAATTCTACCATTGTTACAGTAATGACACAATACTGCAGAACAGTAATTTATTCTAGAAATTCATGTTGCAGGAGGAGGCAATTTGAATTTAAGTTAATTCTGCTTCCAAATTCTTGTTCTACAGTCCTGCAAATTATCTTTCTTATTAAAAGTGGTCAGGGTTTCTGCCTCCACCACCTTTTCATGCAGATTGTTCCAGACCCTCATTGTGTGAAATATATATTTTTCACAACTCTTCACTTACCTTTGTGTCAATTATCCTAAATCTGTCCCACATGGTTACTGATGTCTCTGAAAGGAAAATAGGTCCTGACTAAGATTCCCATAACCTAGTAGAACACAATTACATTTCGGAATGATTTGCCTTAATTGTACACTCATGACGAAGAGCAAGAGTTGAATTCAAACACAGTGTTGAGGCAATTGGTTTCTTGCAGATCAGCCCACAACTTTATCAGTATTTTAAAAGGTGGTACAAGATTAGATAAAATGTCATATGGTAGCAAATACTTTTTGTCCAGTCCCCACTGACTAGTTTGATTGTCTTCTTTGACATGGAATGAATGCTGATGATACTTGGTAATATGTTCTCTTGACCTTTCCAGTAGCTCTAAACAGATTTCTCGCTTGACATGCAGTGCTCGATGAGCAGAATTTTTATTTCCTGCTATGTATTGAGGATACCAAAGACACCAGATCCATTAGCCTCGTTTCTCACTGCAACTTCCATTCTGACAATCGACTACATTTCAACCTGACTGACCCAGGCTATTCATTAACTTGATGTCCATATTTGAGAGATGTCAATTTTCCATATGGCAGTCCAGCAAGGAGCTTGTACCTCTTGATCTCTGTAACTAACTCCAAGCCCACAACCCTCTGAGATATGTGCTGTGCATTCTCAACTTAATCAGTTCATCCATGGCATCTGTGCCTTCGGGCTCTGGATTTCCTTCTCCATCTTTTTGGTGAGCAGGAACTGCTTGATAATACTGTTCATGACACCGTCCATCATTAGATTAGATTAGTTTATTGTCATATACACATGAATGCTATAAAATTCCCTTTGATTTATTGCTTTGTTGTTGGTTGACAATTAACTGAGGCAGTAAATACTGTACTGTTATTAGATGTGATGTACTTTTGTGTGGATAGGTTACTTGGGCAATACGTTACATTTGTTAGGCAAATATTAGCATTGCAATTTTAATGTAACAATGTAGATGGAGGGATGGCAAGTTCTTGAGCCAATATCTTTAGTCTTAGAATTTACATACTGCCTTTTCAATCAGCCTTTGCAATATTCAGGATGCTCAACTGTTCACTGATATCAAGTGAAGTGAATTGGATGATAGGGATCTTGGAAATAATATCTGAGGGATTATTCACTTGGCACATCTAACAGAAGATGGTTGAAATGGTTCAACCTTAATTTTTGCACTGATACAAAATTAGGTTTTGCTGTTATTAAAGTTATGAATGCTCATGAAATCTACGATTTGTGGTGTACTGTCCACCACTATTTCGGCTATTAAACGTTGATTCCTTATTAACTGTAACATATCCTTGTTCTCTGTCATCTGTTGTTGCTTCATGCATGCAGTTCTGTGTTGAATGTTGCTTATTTTAGTATTCCTTCATTCATTCTACATTCATTGAACTAGGTTTGGCACCATGGCATTTTGATAGGGATGAGGGATCTAGGAACACCTATACATAGATCCTTGAAAGTGGTGTTGCACGTAGATAGGGTGGTGAAGAAGATTTTTGGCATGCTGGTTTTCATCCGTCATTGATACTCTGAGATAGAGTATGGAAGTTGGGACATTATATTGCAATTGTACAAGATGTTGGTGAGGCAGCACTTATAGTATTGTGTTTAGTTTTGGTCACCATCATCTAGGAAATGATGCTATTAAGCTGGAAAGGGTACATAAAGGAAAGAATAATCAAGATGTTGCCAGGACTAGAGTGGCTGAGATAGGGAAAGGTTTGGCAGGACTTTTTTTCCTTGGAGAACAAGATTTTGAGGTGTGATCTTATAGAGGTATTAAAATCATAGGGGGAATAGATGGGGTGAATGCACAGTCGTTATCCCAGGGTAGGAGAGGGTATAGGTCAAAGGTCAGAGGGGAAAGATTTAATAAGAAGTTGAGAGGCAACTTTTGCACACAAGGTGGTTGGTATATGCAACGAGCTGCCGGAGGAAATAGTTGAAGTGGGTACAGTAACAACATTTAAACATTTAAAAGACATTTTGACAGGTACACAAATAGTAAAGGTTTAGAGGGTATGGGCCAGCTTCGGGCAAATGGAACTAGATTTGGATAGGGCATGTCAGTTGACGTGAAGAAGCTGGGCCGAAGGACCCCTTTCTGTTCTGTATGACTGTGACTGTGACTTAACTGTGTGTTAGAATGAGGCAAATGGCAGTCCAAGAGGGCACAGTTTATTGTGGAATTGAATTCTGCCAATGGCCGACAGTGTTCCATTAATATTATGCGTGAAGCTGTAGAACTTATTCAGTAGCAGATATCCTCAATATGAAGATGGGGCTCCTTTGGTCATATGTACAAAACTGTTGAGTCACACAGCACATAAACAAGCAGTTTGGCCCACCATGGGGGACACAGATTTAAGGTGAGGGAAGAAAGATTTAATAGAAACCTGAAGGGCAACCTTTTCATAGAAAGGATGGAACGCATCGCTAGAGGAAGTAGTTGATGCAGGTATTATTACAACAATTGAAAACATTTGGACAGGACATGGACAAGATAGGTTTAGAATGATAAGGGCCAAACGCAGGCAGGTGGTATTAAAATAGATGGGACATGTTAGTCGATGTGGGGAAGTTGGGACAAAGAGATTGTTTCCACACTGTGTGAGTCTATGCCTTTATGACTCCCGATCGCCAAGTACCTGTCTTTATTAATCCCATTTACCAACACTTGGACTGTAATCTTCTAGGCATTGGCAATTCAACTGCCCATCTAGATTCTTATTAAAGTAAGAAATCTTTAATCAGAGGGTGGTGAATCTGTGGAATTCTTTGCCATGGAAGGCTGTGGAGGCCATCAATGGATATTTTTAAGGCAGAGATAGATAGATTCTTGATTAGTACGGGTGTCAGGGATTATGGGGAGAAGGCAGGAGAATGGGGTTAGGAGGGAGAGATAGATTAGCCATGATTGAATGGCGGAGTAGACTTGAAGACGGAGTAGACTAATTCTGCTCCTTTCATCTTCTCAGGCGGTACATTCCAGATTGCAACCATCACCCCCCCCCCCCCCCCCTCCCCACCCACTGATCATCCTCTGCTCTGAGGAAAGCAAACCCAACCTCTACAGCCACTCTTCACAACTGAAATGGTCCAGTCCAGCCAATATCCCGGTGAAAGCAATAACACAAAGTACTGGAGTGAATGTTTTGGGTCGGGACCCTTTGGCACCAGCATCTGTAGTTCCTTCTGTGCGTCATTTATCCATTTTCTCCAGAGATGCTGCCTGACCTGCTGAGTTACTCCAGCACTTTGTGTCTTTGTTTTGTACACCAGCACCTGCAGTTTCTCGTGTCTCTGATATCCTAGTGAATCTCCACAGCATCTCTCTGTGGACATGCATCCTTCTTGTGAAGTGACAACTTAAACTAAGCATATTACTCCAGTTGTCGCCTATTTAAGGTTTTATAAGATCATGTTTTTAATAAGATCCAGGCTGAAGATGGCAATGTGGTGCTTTCTTCACCACGTTATTTTCCAGTGGGGTCACATTCAGGGATGAAGAGGAGAAACAAAGAACTGCAGGTTCTGGTTTACAAAACAAGTCACAAAGTCTGGAGTAACTCAGTGGGACAGGCAGTGAAATGAGTATGTGACGTTTCGGGTCAGGATCCTACTTCAGACTGATTATGGAGGGGGGTGGGGGAGAAAGCTGGAAGGGAGGTCCACATTTTTCCATCATTTCATAACTTTTGTTCATTTTCTCCCTCTCTAATTGCCCCCATTAGTCCATTGATCAGATAACTATCTCAACATGACTACTGGACAGGTTCATGGATAAAAAATGTTTAGAGGGAGGGATATGAACCAATTGCAATCAAATGGGACTGATGGGGCACTTTGGTCGGTATGGACGAGTTGGGCCAAAGGGTCTGCTTCGTTTTGAGCAACACCAGAGAAGATCAAAACATTAAAAAATACTTGAAAAGTGGTATTTCTAATACCAAGCTCAACATATTAATTTTTCTTTCCCTTTACATTAAGGCATATTTCATATTTTAAGAAAGGCAAGTTTATTAGTCATCAGGCTATGGATGTGAGCATCATTGTTTAGATTTTTCATTTTCTCTTCTTAGCCTTAGCTTATCACTCTAATAGTCATAAAATTATTTTGTTTGACTACTGCAGGAGGTATTATCACTGTTGGTAATTCAGTCATTTGCATCACAGTACTTAAAATGTGGCGACTCAATCAAAATAAATGTCATTGCATGAATGAAGATACAAATATTGCTGACTTTTGGTATTCACTATAATGTGCAAATCTGAGCTTTCCTGATATTGACCTGAATTACTTGTCAAAAGGTTAATATTTTCTATATATCTGTTTGAAATTTCATTCCAAAAGTGAAAGCATCTGAAAAATTAATGGAAAAATCTAAAAATAACTACTTTAGCATCAGAGAATAATAAATGGATCACACCGTATATTAGGTTGCAGGATGAGCTGTTTTGAGAAGGATGTTGTATTCATCGTCGATATCTTCAGAATCCTCATTTTAAATATAATGCACCTTGTTTGACTTTATTTCCACATATTTATCCCAAAATAAAACCTGGAAAATGTTTCCCACTAGCATAATTTTCTCAGAAAGCAAGCACATCTGTGGATTTGACTTTATTAGTTGAGTCTAGGCTGACTATCATTATAGAAGTTATGATAAAAGAAGGACCCGAATGAGTCCTAGGCATATTTACCCATAATGTTCCCATACCATTTATCCTTCATTCACCTTCCAATCTAATCTTAATTAATATTTCAGCTTCATTTTTTTCCAGATCCTTTTCACTCTGCTTGATGAAACTTCTATACCTGCATCTTCTAAATATTTTGTGTGTTCAATTTGTTGCTAGATTATCTTATTTTAGATTTTGCTTTTACTGGAAACAGTTTCTCCAATTCTGGAGAGGAAGAGTAAGCTGAACAATTCTTCACCATGAAGCACTTTTTCTAACCAATTATTTTGATTATCTGCAACATTAGCAATTAAGTTAAAATGAGGTTTGATAAGAGAACTCGAGGTAGTGATCATAATGTAATTAGTTTTAAACTGCAATTTGAGAAGGAGAAGGTTAAATCGGAAGTGTCAGTGTTGCAGTTGAAGAAAGGGGACTATGAAGGCATGAGAGAGGAGCTAGCCAAGGTAGACTGGAAAGGGATCCTAGCAGGAATGATGGTGGAACAGCAACGGCAGGAATTTCTGGGCATAATCCGGAAGACGCAGGATCATTTCATTCCAAAAAGGAAGAAAGATTCTAAGGGGAGTAGGAGGCAACCGTGGCTGACAAGGGAAGTTAGGATGGAATAAAACTAAAAGAAAAGTTGTATAACACAGCAAAGAGTAGCCGGAAGCCAGAGGATTGGGAAACTTTCATAGGACAACAGAAGGTAACAAAACGGGCAATACGGCTGAAAAGATGAAGTACGAGGGGAAGCTGGCCAAGAATATAAAGAAGAACAGTAAAAGATTCTTTAGATATGTTAAGAGAAAAAGAGTAGCAAAATCAAATGTGGGTCCCTTGAAGGCAGACACGGGTAAAATTATTATGGGTAACAAGGAAATGGCAGAAGAGTTGAACAGGTACTTCAGATCTGTCTTCACTAAGGAAGACACAAACAATCTCCCAGATGTATTGGAGGGCAGAGGATCTAGGGGGATAGAGGAACTGAAAGAAATTTTCATTAGGCGAGAAATTGTATTGTGTAGACTAATAGGACAGAAGGAAGATAAATCCCCTGGGCCTGATGGTCTGCATCCCAGGGTCCTCAGGGAGGTGGCTCTAGAAATAGTGGACGCATTGGTGATCATTTTCCAATGTTCAATAGATACAGGATCAGTTCCTGAGGATTGGAGGATAGCTAATGTTATCCCACTTTTTAAGAAAGGAGCGAGAGAGAGAAAACGGGGAATTACAGACCAGTTAGCCTGACTTTGGTGGTGGGAAAAATGTTGGAGTCAATTATTAAAGAGGTAATAACGGTACATTTGGATAGCAGTAAAAGGATAAGTCCAAGTCAGCATGGATTTATGAAAGGAAAATCATGCTTGACTAATCTTCTGGAATTTTTTGAGGATTTGACAAGTAAAATTGATGAAGGGGAACCATTGGATGTAGTGTATCTAGACTTTCAGAAAGCCTTTGATAAGGTCCCGCAGGGGAGATTGGTGACTAAAATTAGAGCACATGATATTGGGGGTAAGGTGTTGACATGAATAGAAAATTGGTTGGCAGACAGGAAGCAAAGAGTAGGAGTAAACGGGTACTTTTCAGTATGGCAGGCAGTGGCGAGGGGAGTGCCGCAAGGCTCGGTGTTGGGGCCGCAACTGTTTACCATATATATTAATGATTTGGAAGAGGGAATTAGAAGTAACACTAGCAAGTTTGCGGATGACACAAAGCTGGGTGGTAGTGTGAACTGTGAAGAGGATGTTAGAAGGTTGCATGGTGACCTGGACAGTTTGAGTGAGTGGGCAGATGCGTTGCAGATACAGTATAATATAGATAAATGTGAGGTTATCCACTTTGGCGGCAAAACCAAGGAGGCAGATTATTTTCTCAATGGAGTTAGGTTAGGTTAGGTAAGGGGGAGGCGCAGCGAGACCTGGGTGTCCTTGTACACCAGTCACTGAAAGTTGGCGTGCAGGTACAGCAGGAAGTGAAGATAGCTAACGGAGTGTTGGCCTTCATAACAAGAGGATTTCAGTATAGGAGTAAAGAGGTTCTTCTGCAGTTGTATAGGGCCCTGGTAAGACCACATCTGGAGTATTGTGTACAGTTTTGGTCTCCTAATTTAAGGATGGACATCCTTGAAATTGAGGCAGTGCAGCGTAGGTTCACGAGATTGATCCCTGGGATGGCGGGACTGTCATATAAGGAAAGATTGAAAAGACTAGGCTTGTATTCACTGGAGTTTAGAAGGATGAGAGGGGATCTGATAGAAACATATAAAATTATAAAAGGACTGGACAAGCTAGATGCAGGAAAAAATTTCCCAATGTTGGGCGAGTCCAGAACCAGGGGACACAGTCTTAGAATAAAGGGGAGGCCATTTAAAACTGAGGTGAGAAAAAACTTTTTCACCCAGAGAGTTGTGAATTTGTGGAATTCTCTGCCACAGAGGGCAGTGGAAGCCAAATCACTGGATGGATTTAAGAGAGAGTTAGATAGAGCTCTAGGGGCTAGTGGAATCGAGGGATATGGGGAGAAGGCAGGTGCGGGTTATTGATTGGGGACGATCAGCCATGATCACAATGAATGGCGGTGCTGGCGCGAAGGGCCGAATGGCCTCCTGCACCTATTTTCCATGTTTCTATGAGGTTGTTTTTGAAGTTTAAAAAATTTTTAGTCTGAAGAAGGGTCTCGGCCCGAAACGTCACCCATTCCTTCTCTCCAGAGATGCTGCCTGTCTCGATGAGTTACTCCAGCTTTTTGTGTCTATCTTTTGTTTTTGAAGTTATTTGTTTCTAAACTTGGGGCCGTGTTTTCAGCTGCTTTTATTGTCTCCCAGCTCCCCTGGCCTTTCTAATGAATTCAGTGATGGCTCTGACTTAAATGGGAGTCTGCACAGATTTGAGTAATGTTTCAATGAATAGTAATATTTTTAGTATTGGACAAATTTGAATGCCGTATGAGTTTAATATGAGTGCCTAGCTATGCTTTTTCTAGCTTTTGAAAAGAAGGCTGTTGTCCTAAACACGAGTACTTATTAAGTTGTGAATTACAGAGGTGGATCATTTTGGAAATACCAACCATTTGCTGATGTTTGCAGTTGTGTTTAAAGGGATGAGACAATCAATAATGTTAATTTATATTACTATTGCAACATTTGCCAGGAATGATAAGAAAGTTGAAGTTTTAAACAACCAATTGACCTCTTGGTCATGAATTATGAGAAACGGGCAGTCGGGCCAGAAATGGAACCTAAAGCCTTTTGATTGATTCAATTATCAATATTTATTATTATAAATTGTAAAACAAAAATAATGTTGTGGTGTTTTGTATGTGATCTATATCTGTTAAAAAAGAATTTGGGCAATCAGTTTCAATATGGTATTTCAAAACTGTTTTTGTTATAGCTTGCAATAAAATCCAGAAGGAAGAGGTAGGTGGAGTAGGGATATGTGAGTTACCAAGGAGACAAGATCCTGTCGGGTCAGAAAACAGAGATTGCAGTTTGCTGCAGGGGTGATGTGAGATCTACTCTCTGGAGGAGCAGTAAAATCAATTAAGTCTAGAATAGATATACTAAATTTTAATCTGAGTGCAAGATGCATTTGCTGTCATGAATTTCCTGATTTAGACCCCGTTTCCTTAAAGTATCTGGTTTTTCGACCTTCATGACTTATGAATTCATGTCGCTCACTGCATACTCTCAATAATCTCTTGAATCACATCCTTGTTAGCAAACTTCTGCTAACTCGCCATGTTTGTCAGCATTGACAATCTCAAAATATTCTGGCTTTCCTCCATCCCTCAAAATGTACCTATCCTTCAATACAAAAAGCACATCTTTGGCTATTGTTGCCCAAGTACTTTGCTTTGGCTTCATATTTTAGGCTGTGGAACTTTTTGGTGAAGCATACATTTCAACCATTAGCCTACCTTTTTTTCTTTAGAGATGCTGAATGCCAACTTGTATATTTAATGTAGTGTCTGAATTTGTTTTGAAGGAGCCGAAGGGCCCGTTTCCACACTGTATCACTCTATATGACTCAATGAGACATTGATTGTGAGCCAACTTTGATCTTCTAATCCAGTTTTCCATCAGAGCACTGAGTCTGTGTTCAAAATAAAAATCCTTTATGTCTGCAGTCGTAACTTGGTCTTTCTTTGATCCATCACCACAGTAAAGAAGGCACAGCAGAGACTCCACTTCCTGAGGATCCTCAGGAAAACCAACCTGCAGGAGAAGCTCATGTTGTCCTTCTATCGTTGCTCCATCGAGAGTGTGCTGGCATACTGTATAACCACATGGTATGCCAGCTGCTCAGAAAAGGACAGGAAGGCCCTTCAGAGGGTCATCACGACGGCCCAGAAGATCATCGGCTGCTCACTGCCCTCCCTGGAGCACCTGTTCAGCCTACGCTGCCTCAGTAGAGCAGGCAAAATAATAAAAGATCCATCCCACCCCGGCCACCGTCTGTTTGTTCATCTGCCCTCTGGTCGACGTTTCAGGTCGATCAAATCCCGAACAAACAGACTTAAGAACAGTTTTTACCCCAGGGCCATACGAGAACTGAACACTACCTTTGCACTAGGCAACACCGTTAAAAAATCTTGTACTTAATATAATTGTATTTAATTGTATTTATGTATTTATTTGTTTTTGCATTTATTGCATATATGTTTGTACGCACCGTCAGGATTGGCTATTTTTTTAATTTCGTTGTACTCGTTGCAATGACAATAAATGAATATTATTATTATTATTATTATTATATGCTTTGCTACAAAGTCTCATCTGTCCTAGCAAATCATCTGTGCAGAATCAAATTTTACTTTCAATCATTTTGCTGCAATTCTTTAAATTTATGTTTAGTGTTCAGTGTTATTTTTGTTGTAAGAACAAATAATACAAGTATAGAAGTTGGGAGGTCATGTTGCAGTTATATTAGACTGCATTTAGTGAGGCTGCATTTAGAGTATCGTGTTCATTCTGGGCACCATGTTATAGGAAAGAAGCTGGAAAAGGTGCAGAGAAGATTTATGAGGATGTTACCAGGACTCAAGGGCCTGGGTTATCGGGAGAGGTTGAGCAGGCGAGACTCTATTCGCACAACAGGAGTGCAGGAGGATTAGGGGTGATCTTTTAGAGGTGTACAAAATCATGAGAGGAATAGATCGAGTAGAAGCACAGAGTCTCGTGCCCAGAGTGGGGGAATCAAGAACCAGAGGACATAGGTTTAAGGTGAGGGGGAAAAGAGGGGTAACACAGAGGATAGTGGGTATGTTCCTGGAAAAAGATTTTGAAATGCTTTTCAGATATTAAGTGCCTTAAATGGTTGCTGATATTGAAAAAGAAATATTGAGTCCAAGAAATATTCTTAACACTCAGATTAATTGGAAAAAAACTGAAGATTTGTCTGAGGTGCCTAAAGAATAATACTTTTAAAGTTAGACACTGTTGTAATGTTGGAAAGATACCCACTAATGTGTGTACAGCTTAGTCCTAAACAATGTAATATTCTGGGAATCTATTTTGGTGGCACTGATTAAGAGGTAAACATGGGCCAGGTCATTGTAGAAAACTAAACCATCTCTTCAGAATATTGCCACAGGACCTTTGCAACCACCCACAAAGGAATATGGAGAATTAGTTTATTGCCTTATCCAAAAGGTGGCACCTTTTCCAGTGCAGTACTGCACTGAAGTGTCATCCAAGGCTTTTGCGTTCAAGTTTTTGGAATGAGACTTGAATGACAATGCTCCTCTTCAGCTGGGTGAGGATGCAACTGAACAGCCCTGTTGTGGGAAACAATTCCTTTACCCGACCCCACTTTCAACCCCAGCTTCACAACTGAGCGAGAATTTGTTTCTGAATAAGCAGACATGTGGCCTCAAGATGCAACAATCTGTGTGGTTAAATTTGTTCGCAAACTAGTAAGCTAAATGATTTACAGACTTGTGCTATTACTGAATTGTAAGTCATTATTGGGACTATATTATTAGCTGAGATGGTAAGTGATTTGGCTGCCTTAATTGCCAAACATTCCAACTATATGTGGCATGATATGCTTGAACTGCATTTAAAGTCTGTCTTGAGAACGCTTTGTACTGTGTTTACTTCCTATTCATACAATTTTGAAGTACATTCCATTGAGTAGATGCAATAGATGATGGCATATAAAGCAATGATGTAATATTATAAGCAAAATAAACATTGTTGATTAGTTAAGATGCCCTCTGGTAAGATCGCAGCATACTCTGTAAGAGATGTTTTAGTTCATACATGTTTTGCTACAGAACTTGTAAAAGGCAACTACATAACTAACTCGCACACATTTAAAAAAAAACCCATTTGAATCTGGTTAGTTTATTGGTAAAATCCCCCTGGTGCTCAATGCCCAGTGGCTTATTGGGAAAGAAAAAAAGACAAGTATATTATGAATACAGAATTGATCATAACAACGATAAAATCACTCATTAACATGCCATTTCTAAGCTAATCTCACCTGTTTACTTGTCAGCTGCCTTTCACAGCTTTTTATTTCAATTACCATTTTTATGTTCAGTGCTGGAAAAGTCATCTCTCAATATAAAATGAAATTACAATTAAAATATATGAAGCTACAGGTAATGAAAATATATGGAAATACCACTTTAGTGTTCATATTAATGGTTCAATGGTACTTTATTGTCACATATACCAAGGTATACAGTAAGGCATTTGACAAGGTTCCACATGGAAGGTTGATTAAGAAGGTTAAATCGTTGGGTGTTAATAGTGAGGTTGCAAGATGGATTCAACAATGGCTGAATGGGAGATACCAGAGGGTAATGGTTGACAATTGTATGTCAGGTTGGAGGCCAGTGTCTAGTGGAGTACCCCAAGGATCTGTGTTGGATCCACTGTTGTTTGTCATTTACATTAATGATCTGGATGATGGTGTGGCAAATTGGATTAGTAAATATGCAGATGATACTAAGATAGGTGGTGTAGTTAATAATGAAGTAGAGTTTCAAAGTCTACAGAGAGACTTGGGCCTTTTGGAAGGGTTGGCTGAAAGATGGCAGATGGAGTTTAATGCTGATAAGTGTGAGGTGCTGCATTTTGGTAGGACAAATCAAAATAGGACGTACAGGGTAAATGGTAGGGAATTGAGGAATGCAGGATTTGAGGAATGCAGTGGAACAGAGGGATCTGGGAATAACTGTGCATTGTTCCCTGAAGGTGGAATCTCATGTGGATAGGGTGGTGAAGAAGGCGTTTGGTATGCTTGCCTTTATAAATCAGAGCATCGAGTATAGAAGTAATGTTAAAATTGTACAGGGCATTGGTGAGGCCGAATCTGGAGTATGGTGTGCAGTTCTGGTCGCCAAATTATAGGAAGGATGTCGACAAAATGGAGAGGGTACAGAGGAGATTTACTAGAATGTTGCCTGGGTTTCAGCACTTGGGCTACAGAGAGAGGTTGAACAGGTTGGGTCTTTATTCTTTGGAGCGTAGAAGGTTGAGGGGGGACTTGATAGAGGTTTTTAAAATTTTGAGAGGGACGGACAGAGTTGACGTGGGTAGGCTTTTCCCTTTGAGAGTGGGGAAGATTCCAACAAGGGGACATAGCTTCAGAATTGAGGGACAAAAGTTTAGGGGTAACATGAGGGGTAACTTCTTTACTCAGAGGGTGGTGGCTGTATGGAATGGGCTTCCGGTGGAAGTGGTGGAGGCTGGCTCGATTTTATTATTTAAGAGTAAATTGGATAGGTATATGGATAGGAGGGGATTAGAGGGTTATGGTCTGAGTGCAGGTAGATGAGACTAGGTCAGGGAGAATGGTCGGCGTGGACTGGTAGGGCCGGACAGGCCTGTTTCCATGCTGTAGTTGTTATATGTTATATGTTATATGTACAGTGAAATTCGTTTTTGTATACAGTTCAGTATCACTATACATAAGCACTTAGATACATCTTAGAAAAGCATCTTAGATACAGTACAAGTGTGTAGGAAAAAAACTGCAGATGCTGGTTTAAATCGAAAGTAGACACAAAATGCTGGAGTAACATTTGAGTCTTGACCCGAAACATCGCCCGTTCCTTCTCTCCAGGGATGCTGCCTGACCCGCTGAGTTACTCCAGCATTTTGTGAATACCTTCAGTACAAGTGTGTGGTAGTAGTTCCGCAGTACAGAGACAGTATACAGAGTCACCAGATTTGGCAGCATTTTCAAGTCCCTGTTGTAAATGCAGGCTTCTTGACCTGACCATGAAGTCCTGTTGTCCTGGCAGCATTGCTGGTTCGGTCTGGTGAAGCGTAACTGGTGTCTTCTGCCCCTCCTCTGCCGCTGTTTCACCGCCGCAGGACGCATCCATCTACGTGCTCAGCCTCTTGCAGCCAATCCAGCTGAACGCCAGACTGTTGAAGGGCCTCCAGCAGCGCACTCCTCCATCGAGGCAGCACACTCACTCCCGCAGCTGATCTCACCGGCCCTCCGTCCGACTTTCCTGTCTGGGCGGGCGAGCTGGACCTTCCGGGTGGGTTCCTGGTCCACGGCAGGCAAGCCGGGCCTGGGAACAATATTATAACAGAAGCAAAATGTTTGCATGTTGTTGTCTTACATTTAATACTGCTGTTAGTATATTAAAATGTTCCACTGTGATGCATTGGAGCATTGTTCCGAATTTGATTTTGAAACCTTAACAGTTATTTGAAAGCTTTGCTGAAGATTAAAAAAATTTAAGGAACAGATTTTTAAAAGATGCTATTGTCATATTTGAGCTGTTGCAGAAATGGGAGATGGTGTTAGCCAATGAACACAAGAGATTGGTGAACAAGACTCAACATGAGTCAGATATGGACAGAAGAATGTTTTGACCCTATAAATGCTAACATTTATTGCCCATGTTTGAGAACAGGGTGGTGATCTGCCAATTGGAATAACTGGAGTTCTTGTTTTAAAGGTAAATCTGCATTACTGTTAGGGGATTCCAAGATTTTGAACCAGTGACAATGACAGGATGATGATATTTTTAACAGTGTTACTACTGCAGCAAATTTATAGATGGGTGTGTCTTGATGTTCTTAATGTTCTGTCCTCTCCATTACTTTTTCCTCTTCTGTATAGTTTTTTCCCCCCTTAAATGTATTCTATTTGTAACATTTGCAAACTTACATGTACACTGCCATTCACTAAATTATATTTGCATACAAGATTTATATAGTATTAATATGGCATTATTTTTTCTTTCACAAATCTACCATAAGCGATAAATCTGTGAGGGCCTAAACTTTGGATGTTGCATTCACAGACCTTGGCTGTGGATGTTTAAAACAATGGTTGGTCTTTTTCTACTCTGTGTGCTGGGGTAGCAGGACAAAGGTCGTGGACGACGACAGAATCAACAAGCTCATTAGGAAGGCTGGCTCTGTCCTGGGAGTGGAGTTGGATTCATTGGAGGTGGTGTTGGAGGGGAGGATGCTCCTCAAACTGCAGAGCATTTTGGACAATACAGCTCACCCCTACCATGTCACACTGGTCAACCTGAGGAGCACCTTCAGCAACAGACGGGTTCCACCAAGATGCAGCACAGAATGCCACAGAAGATCCCTTTTCCCTATAGCTATCAAACTGTACAACTCTGCCCCCTTCTGTCGTGGGGTCGACTGACTCCCCTTTGCCCCCCTCCCAAATCTTTGCACATCCATAATCTGGGACTTTCCACTCGTCACTTAATTTCATGTTTCATGTATCTTCTTGTGTTTTATGACTGTTGGCAGACCAATTTCCCTCTTGGGATGAATAAAGTTTTATCGTATTGTAAATGGCTACTTTAGTCCTGAATATTCACTTGAACATATAAAGGTTTTGTGAGTCCATAACATGCAAACGCATTCTTGAATATATTTTTCAAATAGATCAATTCAACAAAATGAGTTGCTGGATCGGATTTTATACATTTTTTGTGCAAAATTGTGCAAAGCGTCAAAAACAATGCATTTAGAAACTGATCCCATTACTTATTCCCTCTTCACAACTAAATGACAAATGGTGAAGTGAACAGATAAATGTGAGTTGCACTAAATTCACAAATGCTCTCAACTAAGTGTAAATAAAGAAATACCATCTCGGTAGTAGCAGTCAAAGAGTAGGCTGTTCTCCCCGGCGTACAGGCTTATATTTAGCCTTCAGTTGGTACCACTAAAATTGTTGGAGTAGCTATTTATTTCTTGTTTGTGGAACCTTGCGTGTTCCACTGTTTCTTGGCATCCTAAAAATCATAACATTTCAAGATCATTTCACTAACTGTGAAGTGCCATGGAATGTCATGAGGTTTAGTATAGTTTAGTAATACAGCACTTGGTTCATGCCAACCAGCAATCACCCATACACTAGTTCGATCCTACACACTAGGGATAATTTACAGAAGCCAATTAACCTGCAAACCTGCATGTTTTTTTTAAATGGGAGGAAACCGGAACACCCGGAAAAAGCCCACGTGGTCATAGGGAAAACATACAAACTCCGTACAGACAGCACCTGTAGTCAGGATCGAACCCGGGTCTCTGGAATTGTAAGGCGGCAACTCTTCCACTGCACTACTGTGCTGTCCAATGCGCCACAGTGCCGCCCCATGAAATGTACAGCACAAATGCAAGCTTTAATCTTTGCAAATCCAAAAGCTCTACCTTTGTTTGAACTCTAGCTATACATCGTTGTATTTTATGACACTGTTTAAAATTGCAAAAGTATGTATAGAGCTACAATTTTGCAGGATAGAGGAATACTTGTTTTAACTTGTAATCAAACATACTTCAGATTCATACGTACTAGATTTAGCTTTGTGAACAGCTTCATATTCCCTTGACAAGAAAATTTGCTGACTACACCCAAATATTTACTCTCTATTTTTAATAAAAGTGTGGCTAATTGTATTTGTCTATACCCACCTCCACCAACTTTCTGTATTTATTTCTGCAGTTCTTGACGGCAATAGTAAAATCAATCAGGGCTATGCTTTTCACTGATACCCGCTAGCACTTGAGTGTCAGCGATTGAAAACATTTGACTTGTAATACACTTCAGAGCCTGTCAACATGATCTTGCAAAGAATGAACTATTTCCCATATCATGTGAGCCTCTGCTCAACAAGACATTAATGATGAAAAACTCCATTGCCTTCGGTACATCAGAATATCCTTTGGTTGTCTGAGGTGGTGTTTTGAAGATCAAGATCTTGAAAAATATAGCTTGTGGTCTACTGGGAAGTATTGGTCTGTACCTCTGTAGATGCTTAGAATTTATCAATTACCACAGTTCGCAGCTCAAAGTACTGGTGAGCTATCAAAATTCTGCCTCTATAAATTCCTCCAAATTCACTGGCAAGTTAAGTGATCCATTGTTGTTATCCTCTTCCAGGCCGACTTCCCCAGTGTTGGGGCCCTGATTACATTCACTCAGCTCTAATGGACAGACCTCGCGTTTCGTGTCCAACACTGGAATTCTAAAGCAGTCACTCGATTCTGAGCCCAGTCATCAGAAGTGATTTCCATTTAAACAGAAGAAATAATTCAAATGCTTCTTCGACAATGCTAACATCATCACTGATTTGTGGAATTACTGGTCCATGACCACACAAAATGGAGTAGTACTTGAGATAACACTGCAAACCTTGTCCATTCCTTAGGAGCTCACGGAGCCCCAGTGTAAATGGACGAAGGAGTATATCATCTCCCAAACTACCCAGCCACCTGCAAGGACCTCCAGCCTTCTACATGGCAATGTCTTCGATTGACTTCACACACCTAAAAAGAAAACAGGGACCTGGACTGGAAGCATCATCCTCAACCATGAGGGACCACCTATCAAAAGTAAAGGAGAAAAACACGGCTGTCTGTGGAACAGAGATTTTGGTATTGGAAAATAATGGTTTTGGCTTCCCTGGATTTAATTGGAAAAACTACTTTTGAAAAAGTTATTAGATGGTTTAGAGGTTGAAGGATTCATGTTTTTTCCTCAAGATACATGTGTAATGCAATAAGTCTGAAGAAAGGTCTCGACCCAAAATGTCATCCATATCCTCTCTCCAGAGATGCTGCCAATCCCGCGCTGAATTACTCCAGAATTTTGTGTCTGTCCTCTGTGTAATGTGATGAGTTTAGTTATTCTTTGCAGGATGGAACTCCATAAGTAGGTCATTTGAGGAAACACCTTTGAGATTGCCTATAAAGGTAACTGTCTGCAGAAGACAGCATTTACTAAGATATGATTTAAGACTTTGGAAAGAGAGGAGAAAATAGATACTGAATTAATAGCAGGAAATGAGCAGAAATGACCAAAACATAAGAAATAAGAGCAGAGGATAGCCAAACATCCCCTAGCATCTGCTCTGGCATTCATGTTGGATCTGATCTTGGCCTCTGGTTCATTTTTTTACATAGGTCCTGTAACTCTTAACTTCCCAGTAAATCAAAATCTGCCCTCCTTGGCCTTGAATACAGGCAATGACTCTGGCTATGTGGGGCTCCAGGATTGATCATTTGAAATGTGCACTTCATACTGCGAATTTCATTTCAACATCCAAAATGTTGTCAACATTAAGGATCTTAAGGAAAATATTTAAGGAAGGACGGGAGAGGGAGAGATTTAGAAAATAAATTTCACAGTGTTACACCAAGCCCAGTAAAGGTATGAACATCAATGATGCTGCAAAGAGAATGCATGATACACAAGTGATTATAAAGGAGGTAAGAAGTTGGATTTGGAGACAAAATGAATGAGGATATTTATTTATTGGATTTAAGTAATTGGATGAGTGAGAGTTTGTAAGAAAGAACTGCAGATGCTGGTTTAAATTGAAGGTGGACACAAAATGCTGGAGTCACTCAGCGGGACATCTCTGGAGAGAAGGAATGTGTGACGTCTTGGGTCGAGGCCCTTTGTCTGAAGAAGGGTCTCAACCCGAAACGTCACCCTTTCTTTCTCTCCAGAGATGCTGCCTGTCCCGTTGAGTTACTCCTGCATTTTATGACTGAGAGTTTGTTGATTTAGCAGAAACTGAAATAATGGTACCAAAGACTTGGTGTAGGATGAGCAGCAGATTTCTCTACACGTTTGATTTACAAAGGGAAGGTGACCATTGTAAATCAGTTTAGAATTGCACAGCAAACATTCAAGTTTAAACAGTACATGGACTTAGGCAAAGATTCTTTGGGGGAGCAGATGGGGTCAGAAAATCAGCTTCAGGTTGAATAGTATGGCATGGTTGCCAATCTCTTTCTTTGGCAGTGAAACATACCCACTAGCATTCACAAAACAAGCCAAATGGAATGGCTTAAGAATTCCAGAAATTCCACTGTTAGTCATGCAGATGAGATTTTACTTCTCTCCAGCAGCTCTGTACCAGGTTGTCACCGTTTCCAAGATGGTATTAATTAGGTTGTGGGAGGGGAAGAGTGAGTGAGCTACAGCAGCTCTAAACTTGTTTGTAGTTTACCCATTCATTACTGAATTCTAGGGCTGCTTTTGTAGTAAAACCAGTGCACAATATTCTGATTGGAAGGTGTAGAAAGTGCTGTGAAAAGTTAATTATTTTTTATTTTGATAATAGGGAAGTGGTGGGAGTATTCAGTATTCTCATTCCTTTATATCTCTAACCTGTGCTGCAAAGGAAGTACCATACAACATTTCAGATTGGGAGAAGCACAATGTCATTATTGATGGAAAACCTGCATTTTGCCTTGTACTTTAAAATCCAGGTGCTTAGCTTTTAACCCTTTTTTATTGCCAAACAAACTATTTCACTGTACCTTGGTACACATGACAATAATAAACCTAAACCATTGTTTTAGGTTTAATCCTGTTTTATATGGCAAGTCTAAGACTGTGCTTAGATTTGTTTCCATGATATGTTCAAAACCAACTCTTCTGAACCTATATTTTCCTGCTAAATATTTTGGGTAATTTTGCCTCAAAAACACCAACTTCAATTATTTAATGTCCAATTGTGGCAAGGTCATTGTGGTGTAAGTTAGCATTGCTATAATAAGCTTAAGTTATGGGAAAGTGGATGTATGAGGTTGCAAGATGTAAGATGCTGAAGAGTTTCTGCAGTAGATGACAGCTGCAGGTGTTGTGTACTGAAGACCTTTAATTAGCCATGTCCAAACTTGATGCTGCATTGCTCATGAATTGACAACTGCACTTAAAGAAATATGCAGACCAGTAAAACCTTAGCATATGTATTCTCAAGTATGGTAGACACAAATGCTGGAGTAACTCAGCGGGACAGGCAGCATCTCTGGAGAGAAGGAATGGGTGACGTTTCGGGTCGAGACCCTTCTTCAGACTTCTGAATATTCTCGAATGATTTTCTTTCAGATTGATAGAACTCAATAGTTTTAATGGAGAAATAAAATGACTGACTATATTTGTATTTTTCAGTAGCCCCGCTCTGGAAGATATAATGCAAACTCCAAAATTGTAGATAAGAAAATAAATATTTTAATCGATAATTTATTTGGCTGAAAATGTAGGTGGATGGCATAGTAGTATTAACATGGTGACCAAAGGAAAGTTTTCACAGAACAGGTTCTTAGGATGTGGAAAACTTGAAAATAAATGACCACTCAAGACTGAGGTAATCAACCATTTAAAAAAAATGAAACACACACATGAAAAGGCAATTACTTAAGGGCACTCAGCAATAGAATTAGACTGGGGAACTTGCGAGAAAAAGCTCATTTAAATTACAGTATGATGTCTTCTGTACCTAGATTTGATTTAAAGAGATCTATAACAGTATAACACAATGATCTGGAATGTTTTCACGTCATGTATGGATTATTTCAAAAATTAACGTATTAACAACACAATGAAGATTCTTCAAAACAGCTTTTGTACTCATCATGTAAACCAACCTACAGCTAAGGATGATGTTTCAATGTTGAGTAGGTGATGGGAGGAGTAAATAGTGGTAGAGAAAAACGAGCTAAATAGCACCATAAGCAAGCATTTGAAGTTCGCAAAAGAGGTTGTAAGCTTGATGTGCTGAGGGAGGTTGCTGCAGAATGAGATACCTTGTCTGAAGAAGCGATGTCTGCTGGAACATAAAAGGAATGCAAAATAAAAATGTAAATTTGTTAAGGATGAGAGGGTTGTTGAAGGGTCACACATTACAAAGGTGTGATGGATATCACGATCAGGCTTGGGGATGATGTAGGGTATTTTGTTGAGTTGCAGCATATATGTCTGCAAAGGAGCCTTCCTGCTTTTGTTTTCTTCTGTTTAATTGAATGAAGATTCTGTCAGTTTCCTTTGCAAGATCTTAATTTGACGTGTCTTGTTTTATGATTTAAGCGGTGCCTGAATAATTGAATACATCAGGGGCTAAATCCATGAAAAATCCCCTTTCTGGCTTATCAAGGTCTTAATAAGCAGTTGCAGAGAGTGGGGTGATGGTCATGAGGTTGACAGGAAAGCCAACGAGTCAAATCAGTCTGAAGAAGGGTCTCGACCCATTCCTTCTCTCCAGAGATGCTGCCCATCCCTCTGAGTTACTCCAGCTTTTTGTGTTGTCATGAGAATGGTGGTAATGATAATAATGTTATTGAAACAAAGATATTAGTTAGTTCAAAATAGTTATGCATGTTGTTATTTTTGTTTATTTACGCAAGTTTTATTGAACTGAGATCTTGTTCAGAAACTTGCTGTTTGAAAATAAAACTATCACATTTCTTCCCACTTGACTCAACTTGAAAGCACCATGAAACAGAAATAATATGACAACTGTCAGAGCACTTCAATAACACCTTGCTATTTATAAATTGGCCTTCATGAACTTGTTGCCACCCACTTTTACCCCTGCATTGTTGAAGTCAACACTTCCTAAAGAAGTGTAAGTACCTCCAAAACCTATTTAAAAAAAAAATATATATATATTCATATATATTTTAAATATATATAAACATTAGTATGGTACTGGAAATTTTACAAATTACTTTGTTAATTATAAAAGACCAGCTGCAATTAGAATGGATTTCTGCTTTAATAGTGATTAAAGAAACTTTTTCTCTTTCCGAGTCGTTTAGTTAATTGGGCAATTAGGTGATCTGGTACATCTTGATGTGGCATGGATTAACAATTGGGTTTGTTGAATGAGCAGCCCCTGCAGTGTTGCATTGTGTGGGTTTGACAGTGAGTCAGAGTGACAGGCAGCGTGCATTTCCAGCATGTATACTGTCTTGTGAATCATCAGGAGTTCTTGCTGTACCTTGGAGTGTCTGATCATTTCCAAATTTCCTAAAGCTAGGTCCTCACAAAAAGATTCTGTGCTGTCAACTTGTTTTGGTGAAAACTGAAAAAACTGATGTTCAGATTCTCACCCTGAAGTGACTGGTGTCTACTGTTGATAGATTTCTTGACCGTGTAGATGAGAGTTTACAGTGTGTCATGTATCTTAACCTATCTGTTTCTCATGAGTTCATCAAAAGTGATGAGACCCAGCCTTCTGTGGGTGGAAATGACAGAGTCTGATTGGTTTCAATGTTAAAATGATCCCTTTTGCAACATTCGCTCACACTTTGCACTTACTTTATGTACTTTTAATTTGACTACAGTTAGCAAAAGACAAAATGAAGTGATTTTAAACATGTGTAAAGCATGTAATTTGCTAAAGGAAATTCCTTTGAAGCAACTAAATTAGTTTTCCTTCCTCTGGACGTGGTCACTGCTTTAATATAATTGTGAGGTTTTTAAAATTTAAGTATGAATTTGTAGTTGGTTAACATTCATAGTAATGAACATTTGATAAGGTTTTTTTTGTGTGGAATTTACGCCTTGGGTATGCATTGCACATAAGCAAATACGCAATTCCAGCTTCTCAACTGGAAAGTGATAATATACTAGCTTCTAAATAAGAAGGATATGACTTTAGAATCTATGTCGAAACCCAAGGAAATTAGTTTTCATCACACAGTAAAAACATATTGCTTTGTTGTTGCCAACTTTTTGTACCAAATCAAGTCTACCCATTCCACTGGTTCCATTGGATGTTGAAAAAAAACCAATGCACTATTTGAAGAGACTGTTTGCTCAAGCCAAGAGTGTAGAAAGTTTAATAAAAATGAACTACAGATGCTGGTTCATACCAAAGATTGACATAAAATACTGGAGTAACTCAGCAGGTCAGGCAGCATCTCTACAGAAAATAGATAGGTTGTAGTGGGTGCGGTCACCGCGGAAATCAGGCCAGACGCCAGGTGAGTAGTAGCTATACTTTATTTCGCAAGGCACACACACCGCACTCAAGAACTCGTGAGTCGACACACACAAAACCTTTTATAGTCCCAGACCACCTGACCCAAGGGAACTGACCCAGGAGGTGACCTAATCCCTCCCGTCCACAGAGTGCCGAGTGGAATGACCAAGGGAGTGGCCTAGCCCCCGGGCGCCGCCACAAGGTGATGTTTTGGTTTGGGACCCTTCTTCAGACTGATTATATGTAGTAGGCTAGGGACTGCAAGCTCCTAATCCTAAACCAGGACAAATCAGGGCCGGCAACAGATGACATCAGGCAGGGGAGTTCTGATAGGCTGATTGTTGACTAGGGTTGGTGTGATCCCAAGAGGGATGCATCGTTGTGAACTGGGTAGCTGGCTTTTAATTGGAGGAGGGGGAGGGGTGTGTTTGAAAATTTTCGCTAACTTCTTACACCCAGCAGTATGAACGTTGAATTCTCTAATTTTATGTAATTTATACAAACACTCTCCTGGATTTGTCCTGGTCTTTCCTTGCTTCCAATTCCTCCCCCTTCAATCAGTCTGAAGAGGGTTCCCGACCCAAAATGTCACCTATCCATTTTCTCCAGAGATTGGGTGGCACAGTGGCACAATGGCAGAGTTGCTGTCGTACAGTGCCAGAGATTGAAGTTCGATCCGGACTACGGCTGCTGTTTGTACGGAGTTTGTACGTTTTCCCTGTGACTGTGTAGGTTTTTTCTGGGTGGTCATGTTTCCTCCCACATTCTAAAGATGTTCGGGTTTGTAGGCTAATTGACTTTGGTAAACTCTTAAAAATTGTCCCTACAGTGTAGGATAGTGCTTGTATATGGGGTGACTGGCATGGAATTGGTTGGCTGAAGGGTCTGTTTCCACTCTATATCTTTAAAGTCTAAAGTCTAAAAGATGCTGCCTGACCCACTGAGTTATCCAGTATTTTGTGTAGAGTTTTGTCAATTTTAACCGTGGCATTTTACTGAAAGCAATGGGTCTGTTCACTGCAGACTGGCGGCAAAAATATGGAGGCAGATTATTATCTCAATGGTGTCAGATTAGGTAAAGGGGCAGTGCAACGAGACCATGGTGTCCTTGTACACCAGTCACTGAAAGTAAGGTGCAGGTACAGCAGGCAGTGACGAAAGCTAAAGGCATGTTGGCCTTCATAACAATATGATTTGAGTACAGGAGCAAAGAAGTCCTCCTGCAGTTGTATAGGGCCTTGGTGAGACACATCATAGCATATCATCATATCATATATATACAGCCGGAAACAGGCCTTTTCGGCCCACCAAGTCCGTGCCGCCCAGCGATCCCCGTACATTAACACTATCCTACACCCACTAGGGACAATTTTTACATTTACCCAGCCAATTAACCTACATACCTACATACATCTGGAGTATTGTGTGCAGTTTTGGTCTCCTAATTTGGGGAAGGATGTCCTTGCTATTGAGGCAGTGCAGCGTAGGTTCAAGAGGTTAATCCTTGGGATGGAGGGATTGTAATATGAGGAAAGATTGGAAAGACTAGGCTTGTATTCACTGGAGTTTAGAAGGATGAGAGGTGATCTTATAGAGACGTATAAAATCATAAAAGGACTAGACAAGCTAGATGCAGGAAAAATGTTCCCAATGTTGGGGGAATCCAGAATCAGGGGGACACAGTCTTAAGAATAAAGGGGAGGCCATTTAAAACTGAGGTGAGAAATAACTTTTTCACCCAGAGAGTTGTGAATTTGTGGAATTCTCTGGCACAGAAGGCAGTGGGGGCCAATTCACTGAATGAATTTAAAAGAGAGTTAGATAGAGCTCTAGGGGCTAGTGGAATCAAGGGATATGGGCAGGCACAGGTTACTGATTGTAGATGATCAGCCATGATCACAATGAATGGCGGTGCTGGCTCAAAGAGCCAAATGGCCTCTTCCTGCACCTATTTTCTATGTCTCTATGACCAATAGAGGAACATCAAACCATGTTGAGTACTTCATTCACCCTAAATGTAATTCTAAGATGGCAGCATGGAATTCTGGTTCAGAACGTATTTATTGTTGTATTTATCATCATTGTACGTATGTACTTTACTTGGTGAGCTTAATGTGAATAAGGAATTTAATTTCACCCTGGTGTACATAACAATAAACACATCTGAATGTGAATGTGTCTATGTGTTCTGCCTGGGACATTTGCGGCAGCTGTTTTTTTCCCCTATAAAACAAGCACAGCTCCATTCGAAACAAAGCCATTAGATCCTCCCAATCCTCTTGGCCAGAAACTATCTAATTTTCATCTTCTTGCTGTGCACAAAATATCTGCTTTGGTTTTCAATAACTTCAAAGTAATTTATTGTCCAGATCGCTGTGCAATCATTGTGCAGATATTTCCCCTTTCAGTCTTAAGATTCATTTATCAAGTTTTAGAAATTCAGGAGCATGGCTCTTTTAACATGCATGAACGCCGTTATACTCTACCTGCATCTGCTTTAATCAGGTTAGTTTTCCAAATTCTCCCCCTTTTTCCACTCTCCCTCTTTTTGTAAATCGTGCTTATCCTGAGATTATGACCTTCTGCCTTCAATTAACTGTACAGTAGGAATTATCGCATTATCTGGACTATTTCTTTGAACATTGAAAATCTCTGCTAAATCTCTGTTCATTTTGAAAGAAAGCAGCTATTGCACTGGCCTTTCCTCATTGCTCACACCTCTCATGTCATATGTCATCTGCCTGGACATTCTTCAGATTCCTTGGCAAGCCGCCCAAAGTGTGGAATTCCAGATGGAACTGAGACACTGTTTTCCATGGTTGTCACGACCTGATGCCGTTTGTATTCATTCTCCCCAGAACTCATAAAATCCCATTTGTTTTTCTAATGTGCACCAGGATGCACACCTATTTCTCCCACTATTCCACCCCCCCATCCCCCCCCCCTCCCCCATCCCCAACCCCTTCCACCTACATCCATTGTAATCTTGTAAAGTCCTTTCGCTGCCTGGATAGCACGCAACAGAAAAGCATTTCACTGTACCTCTGTATAGGTGACAATAATTAATAATAATAACCTAATAAAGCTTGGCTCACAGCTTTTTGTCTCCTTCTCATCTCTGGCCTTTGTGCATCCATCTGCCAATCAACCTTCCTCACCTATCACTTACCTGGATTTGTTCCGCACCCACCTCTCCCAGCTTTCTCCAGCATTTTGTGAATAAATCCCGCCTGAAATGTCATCTCTCCATGTTCTCCAGAAATGCTGTCTGCCCGCTGAGTCGCTCCAGTACTTTCTGTTTTTTGCTCAAGATTCTGGCATCCACAGTTCTTTGTGTCCACTGTTGTTCTAATGGCTTTGATTTCGACCAGGGGTCAGCAACCTTGTTGTGCATAGGGGCCAGGGCCCATGTATGTGAGCGGATGGCGGGCCACATCTAGCATCATAGTTAATAAATGGAGGTAATAATAATACATACTAACTAAACTTTGACTTATATTTATATATTTAAGCAATATTATGTCTACTGAACACATCATGGATGCTGAAGGACTGCGCTGACCAGCTGGCTGGAGTCTGTACGAGGATTTTCAACCAGTCTCTGGCCCAGTCCACTGTTCCATCCTGTCTGAAGTCCGCAATCATAGTCCCCTTGCCCAAAAAACCCCACATTTCCAGCCTCAACGACTACCGGCCAGTCGCACTCACACCAGTGGTGATGAAGTGTTTTGAAAAACTGGTCCGGGGTCATATCACATCACTCCTGCCCCGAAGCTTTGACCCCCACCAGTTTGCGTACAGAGCGAATAGATCCACAGAGGACGCTATAGCCACAGCCCTCCATGCTGCACTGTTCCACCTGGAGCAGCCGGGGAGCTACGTGCGGATGCTCTTTGTGGACTACAGCTCTGCCTTTAATACCATCCTTCCCCATAAACTGGTGGACAAACTGGGGGACTTGGGACTGGGGACTTGGGACTGGGGACTTGGGACTTCCACACTCCACCTGCATGTGGATAAATAGCTTCCTGTCAGCTCGCAGCCAGAGAGTCAGAGTGGGCCATCACACATCCACGGCCCTCAGCCTCAGTACCGGCTCTCCACAGGGCTGCGTGCTGAGCCCCCTGCTCTACACCATCTATACACATGACTGCACCCCCGCCCACCACAGCAACACCATTGTCAAATTTGCGGATGACACTACGGTGGTGGGACTCATCACCGGGGGGGACGAGTACGCCTACCGGGATGAGGCGGAGCAGCTGACAGTGTGGTGTGGAGAAAATAACCTGCTCCTCAACACCTTAAAGACAAAGGAAATAATAATAGACTTCAGAAAGAATAAAACGGACATGGTACCATTAACTATCAGAGGGGACTGTGTGGAGAGGGTGGCGGATTTCCGCTTCCTGGGAATCCATATTGAGGAGGACCTGACGTGGAGCGTGAACACCTCTGCGCTGCTGAAAAAGGTCCAGCAGAGACTGCACTTCCTGAGGGTGCTCAGGAAGAATAACATCACTCAGAGACTGCTGTTGTCCTTTTATCGGTGCTACATTGAGAGCATCCTAACATACTGTGTATGCGTATGGTACACCAGCTGCACAGCGGCTCAGAGGAAAGCGCTCCAGAGGGCCATTGACAACGCCCAGAGGATTGTCGGCTGCCCTCTACTTACCTTGGAGGACTTACACAGTTCCCGCTGCATCAAAAAATCCCAGAGTATTATAAAGGACATTTCCCACCCCGGACACTCCCTGTTTGAACTGTTACCGTCAGGCAGACGGTACAGATCTACAAGGACAAGGACAAACAGACTTAAAAATAGTTTTTACCCCACTGCTATAAAGGCACTAAATGTAGCCGCCAAGGAACGCAGGGGCGATACATAATAAGAGACTGTGAAATCGACAGAAGGATGTAGGGTTGGGTGTTTATGCGTGCTATTTTCATGATATTTATTTTAGTTGTTTATCTTTTTTAAAATATTTTACCTTGTATGTATCGTTAGCTTTTAGAAATGTTTGAATGGTGCACTGACTGGCTGACATTTTACAATTTCGTTGTACATGGCTCATGTTACAATGACAATAAAGGAACTATTCTATTCTATTCTAACTATTCTATTCTATCTATCAGTTAGTTTGAGACACTGATATTGAACCTACCCACACCTCTGTCTGTCTGTTTATCTGTCTGTCTCATAGCAGTTAGTGTGACACTTGATTTTGTTTTTCGCTCGAAAGACTCCTGCTATACTATTACTATAACAGTATAACTAATGTTAGAATCATCTTAAATTTATTGGCATTGTACCAGATTTTGCTAAAAGTAACATGAAAGCACCATCGCCCCATAGTATTTCTGGACTCGATCTCTCGTCTTTTCATGCCCTTCCTAACGCTTCGTTCGCTGCCCCATATCTCGTCTGCAAACCATGCTGTGATTGGCCATTGAGCGGAATGGAGGGAGGGTAAGGACGGGAGGATGCAAGAGCATGTGGGAGGGTACGGACCGGGAGAGCGTGAGTCGACGGGTGTTCTGATGTGGAATCGGCTGCGTGTGTGTGAACTATTCTCGGATAAGTGTTGTGTGTGTGTTATGCAACTTTTAGAGACAGACGCCTTAATAAAACCATATCTCGTGAATCTTAATCTAGGAATCAGATGTATTAGTAAATAACCAGAAAAAAAAATATGCCTGCGTGCCGGGTTGATATAATATTTTGTCTTAGGGTCTGCATGCCGGCTAATTTCAGGTTAGGGGCCGGATCCAACCCCCGGTCTGTAGGTTGTCGACCCCTGATTTAGACTATGATCATGTTCAAAGATTTGGATATCTATAAACATGATTGTCCAGACAAATCTATCCACCAGGAAATTTATTTCCGTATTTGCTGACTGCCGATAACTAAGGCAAGTTGAGAAATGTGGTTGTATTGTATCTGTTTTGTGTTGCACCACTGAAAATTAATTTGTCCCAAGTTTGGTTACACTGATTTGCAGATCAGAAATCAGCCCTGGCGTTTATTGTAGCAAATCAATCTTATGCTGATCGGATGTTTTCGTTGTCAGATGTGCATGTAATTGCATCTTTCTGTATCCTCTTCAGTATATGCCAGGAGAATCTGGGTCACATTTTTCCAAAGCACATCTCTTGTTACACACAGTCAGCTCCACCAGGTATTAACAGTGCTGTGTTTTGATAGATGCACAGTTTAGAGCAGGCCTTGCCGAACCTGAAAATCTGAAGTGGTCTCTTAACACATTCACTGACTGACACTTCTTTCTCTCTGTCTCTCAGCCCTGACTTTTGTTAAAAGGTATTTGGACAGCTACATGGATAGGAAAAGTTTAGATGGTGTGGGGCCAAACATGGGCAGGTGGGATTAGCGTAGATGGGGCATCTTGGTCAGCATGAGCAAGTTGGGCTGAAAATCCTGTTACTGTGCTGTATGACTCTACAATTGATTTCGTCCTTAACTAGACTCTGATATTTGATCTTCCACTTTAAATCTTGGCCTATACACTGCCATTCCCATGAAGATCAACTGTTCTCCTACTGCTCGGTTCTTCACTGTTCCCATGACCAAAGATTATCTCTTTTCCTTCCAGTTCTTCGCGGTGGCATAATACCTTTTTAAAAAGTCCTTTTGTGAAGCTAATTGGTAGCAGTCAATATCTTTAGCTTTGGGTACCACTGAAATAGTAGGTAACAATCCCACAACCAAAATGGTTGGCATATTGCTCTGCAAACGATTGATATGGCACTGAACATCCTGGTTACGATCTCCTGTTGTTAGAACATATCAATCATGATAGACAAATACAACTGCAAACCTATTCTGTTATTCCTGCTGCTTAGAGTTTAGTTTTCAGAATTTTTGCTCCAGCTATATTAGTGAAATATTGTTTATTGCATTTTTATAAATGTATGAAATAATATGATATCATTTCACCATTACTTTGGTAACATCTGATCATTTTTTGTGAAGAGAGAATGGGTTTATATTGACCATGGTAAATGACTTGTTGGAAGTAACAGTATTGTTGGATATCAGTATTGTCTGAAGAAGGGTCTCGACCCGAAACGTCACCCATTCCTTCTCTCCCGAGATGCTGCCTGACCTGCTGAGTTACTCCAGCATTTTGTGAATAAAAAGTATTGTTGGATACATTTTTTTCTTATTCATTTCTTCATGCTGAAATCTGTTCCCAGCAAACGTGGAATCCCTCATATAAAAAAAATAGGTTAAATATTTATGAATAGCTGCAGTGAAAATACAATTAAACATATTGATCTATATTCGTTCAATGGAATTAATTTTGTAAGAAGGAATTACATTGTAAAGCAAAAAAGCAATTTGTCACTTACAATGAGTGACATTTGCCAGATTTGTTGGCTCCACTGTTTTCAATGTGTTCTGAATGATTTTATAATCTGCTTAATCTCTTAACTTCTTTTACTGTGCGATCAAAGGATATTGGACAATTGAAGTATTAACTATGGGAGGAATTTTCCTGCAAAAGTTAAGTAATTTGAGCAACATGCAGGTTGAATCTTTCTGTTGCGCTCGAGTTTTTATGACTAAACGAACACGCACACGTACACACGTCTGTAGAATCTCTGCATTGGTTACAATGAGAGGAGAAAATATTATTTAAAGTTTAAAAAAATGCTCCAGTTGAATTATTTTTCATTTGTAGGGAAATGAACAGAAGCATAATTGGATTCTTTCACGACATCTAATGTGTTATGTGTCAAGTGTCACACATTTACGTGCCAAGAGTCATAGTCACACAGCAGGGAAAAGGTCCCTTTTTGCTGACCAAGTTGTCTATCTGAGATTGTTATATTTGTATGTATTTGGGCTATATCCCTCTAAAACTATTCCTATTCATGTTACTGTCTAAATATATTTTCAACATTGTAATTGTACCCGCTCTAAAGCTTACTCTGGCAGCTTGTTCCATATATCGGCTACCTTCTGTGTGCGAAAAGATTGCCCTTCATCTCCATTGATACCATTCCCTCTCATTATAACCCTATTTCAGACTCCCCTACCCTAGAGAAAGACTGTGACCATCCACCTTATTAATGCTCCTCATGATTTTATATACCTCTATAAAGTCACCCATCAGCCTCCTACACTCCAGGGTAAAATATCCCAGCCTATCCAGCCTCTTATAACTCAAGCCCTCCAGTATGAGTAACAACCTCGCAAAACTCTTCTGCATCTTAATGATGTCCTCCCTATAGCCGGGTGACCAGAATTGCATACAAGACTCTAAATGTGGTCTCACTGATGACTTATACTGTTGGAACATGATGCCCCAACTCTTGTAGTTATTGACCTGACTGAAAAAGGCAAGCATGCAAAATGCCTCTTCAATACTATCTACCATGTCTCTAATTTCTGGAAACTCTGTACCTTTACCTCTAGGTCTCTCTGTTCTATAACAATCTCCATGGCCCTACCTTAAATGTGTAAATCCTAACCTGGTTTAATTTGCAAAGTTTAACACCTCGCACTTGTCTGAGTTAAATTTCATCTGCTATTATTTGGCCCACTTCCCTGATTGAATAAAGGAATATATTATTCTAATATTAGATAACCCTCTCCACAGTACACAGTACTGTGTATGTAATGTTGGTGTCATCTGCAAACTTTGTTAACCATGTTGACAGTTTTGTCATCCAAATTGCTTTTCTAGATGACAAACAACAGTGGATATCATTGATTCTTGTGGCACACCACTGGTCAGAGGCCTCCAGTCTGAAAAAAAAATCCTCCACTACCACCCTCTGACTCCTTCCACCAAGCTAATTTTGTATGCAATTGGCTAGCTCATCCTGGATTCCATGTGATATTATCTTCCAGACTAACGTGGGACTTTATCAAAGGCCTCATTAAAACCCACGCAAACATGGTTCCACTGCCCTGTCCTCATCAGTCCTAATTGTCTCCTCTTTTTAAAAAAACATTCAAATTTGTGGGACATAATTTCTCACCGACAAAACCATGCAGATCATCCCTAATTACTCCTTACCTTTCCAAATGTTGTAAGATCTGTCCTTCGGAACACCTCCAGTAATTTTCCTACCACAGATGTTAGGCTCACTAGCCTGTAGCTCTGTGGCTCATCCTTGCAGACCCTCTAAATAAAGGCACCATTAGCCACCCTCCAGTCTTCTGATATCTCACCCACGGCTAAAGATGATGCAGCAAATGCAGCAAACCCTAGCAATATGTTTCCTAACTTTCCACATTATTCAGAGTTACACTTGATCAGGTCCTGGAGCTTTATCCACCTAACTTGCATAATGACCACCACCACCTCATCTTTTGTATCGTGGTTAATCAAAAACGTGTGACATTATCTCTCAATCTCAACCTTTGTAAAAATTACACGAAGACGGCATTGAGGTAAAAGGTCTTGCTTAATAGCTGATCAAGTCTCTTACTGGTTGTCTAATTATCCTATTGCCCTTACCTGGAGCCTCTGTGTGCTAATGCTCTCATGCATGGCCTCAAGGTTCTCTAAACTGCCCTCAATGCTCCTCTTCCATTTTGGTTCAGTGGTTCTGTGAGTCAGTAAAGATGTTTACATATCTCCGGGGAATCTTTGAGCATACCTTTGAAACTTTTCCTTAGCCCCTGTCTCTTTCATCATTTGGAAGGATCCTTTGCCCCACTTGACTCCTTGGATCACTCTTCAGAGGATGGAGGAAAAGAACATTGCCTGTGTGGTGGCTGGGGTCTTACCTATCACACCCTCAGACGTGCTGTGGGTGTTCCAAGGTAGTACGCAGTAGGTGGACCGGGACATGGAGACTGAGTGGTGGCCATGTGAGGCGAGGGATGCATTCATGGGTCGATGTGCCTGGATCAAGGAGTCAGTGGAGTGCTGCCTTCAACAGCCTGGGACTCGATTAGATCAGGCACCGTTCCAAGTGGCTGAGTACGAGGATCGGCCATGGCCTGCAGCAGCACGGAATGGTGATGAAAGGTATCAACATTGCCAGGCTGGACCAATTCTGCAACCCCAACCCAGTTCCGCCACCAGGATAATGGACTTTATGACAAGTTAAGACTCTAACACTTTTAATAATTCTGAACTTGAAGGATACAAGATGGTGGTGGAAACGTGGCGACTCCTGTATACTGCTTCAGTGGAATCTACTATCTTTCATTCTTGTACTTAAGTTCAGTTTAGTTTATTGTCAGTGAAAAACTTTTTGTTGTGTGCTAACCAGTCAGCAGAAAGACAATACATGATTACAATCAATCCATTTACATTGTGTAAATACATAATAAGGGAATTACGTTTATTGCAAGGTAAAGCCAGCAAAGTCTGGTCAAGGATAGACCAAGGGACATCAGAGGTAGATAGTAGTTCAGCACTGCTCTCTGGTTGTGGTAGGATAATTCAGTTGCCTGATATCAGCTGGGAAGAAACTGTCGTAGAATCTGGTGGCGTGCGTTTTCACACTTCTATAGCTTTCACCTGATGGGAGAGGGGAGAAGAGGGTGTGACCAGGGAGCGACTCGTTCTTGATTGTGCTGCTGGCCTTGCCGAGGCAGCGTGAGGTATTAAATGGAAGCAATAGAATGTAGGTTGGTTTATGTGATGGCCTGGGCTGGGTCCACAATTCGCTGCAATTTCTTTCAGTCCTAGATGGAGCTGTTCCCAAACCAAGCTGTGATGAATCCGGATAAAATGCTTGCTATGGTGCATCTGTAGAAGTTGATGAGAGTTGGAGGGGAACATGCCAAATTTCCCAAGCCTTCTAAGGACCAGAGGCATTCTTGGTCGTTGCTTCAATATGGGTGGTCCGGGAGAAGTTGTTGGTGATATTGACTCAGAGGAATTTGAATTTTTCAACCATCTCTACTTTGGCACCATCAATGCAAACTTAAGTTTGATTGTGTCTATGTATAGTAAGAGTTTTACTACCTTTGACAATAAAGTACCATTAGCACCATTTTTTCACCTCCCCCTTCTTATGTAAATGTGGGAATTGCAACAGTCGCTTCTATTTCATCTTTTTTCACCATCTCGGAACCTAAACAATCCTTCCAAGTGAAGCAGCAATTCGCTCGCAATATTTCCAATTTAGTGTATTGTGTGTTGTACTCACAATATGATCTCTACACTGGAGGATCTGTGTGGTGCAACTGGGGCGAGTACTCACCCTGCTACCTGAAACCAATGATCACCTTGTTTGTTTTGCACTTGTTGATGGTGAGGCTGTTGTCTTAAAACCCTCTATTTCCTTCGTCTACTCCGTCTCGTCATAGTAGAGAAGTCGATGGGTAACTTGCTCGGCATGGGCGAGTCGGCCTGATGGTCCTGTTTCCTTGCTGTGTGACTCTGACTCTTTGACATTATAAGGCTGTCATATGAAATATATCAGGTTCTTTTCATTGCAGTTCAGTACCACAGCACAGCTTGCAAGGCCAGTTCACTCCAGAAACTGAGCGTTATGGTTAATTATGGAACATGTTGGTCTCTTGGTAGCGGTTGTGTACTTACATCGTGATACTACTGGACAATAGGTACACCGTGCAACTGCGTATCAGGCAGTATCATGATTTTGCAAATAGTTTGGAATGCTCAGTTTGCACTGGGAGGCTCTAGATTAATAATTTAAATAGTTAATCATCTGTTGTAAATAAACCCCTGCCACTTTGATTTGCAGCAATTATATCCGTCCAATGAAATATGAAGACAAGGGAGTAATAGGAGACATTGGATTTGGTTTCCGAATGTTACTGAGCCAACTGAGTTTAACAACATTTTAAAAACTTTATAATTACTTTTGCTGATGCCAACTTTTATTTCTGGTGAAGTTCTGGATTTGTTTGCAAGGGCAAGGCAGGACAGGAATTATATACTGAAAGATTCAATTGGCCTTATTGTGTAGGGAGTGGAAAGTGAGATAACTTAGTGATATGGATTTCCATTATTAGATTACTAACAAATGTTAAAGTGTTTAGCAGAATAACAATTGTACTGAATTGCTATAAAAAGTTAATGGTCGACATGGACTTGGTGGGCAGATGGGCCTGTTTTCCCGCAGTATCTCTAAATTAAACTAACCAGAGAGCATATTGCCTTGTATAAATTTTCCCTCTGTCCTCACCCTGCAATAAAGGCACTTAAAACAATTGTATCCATATGCAAATTAAGATCGGAAGCATAAGCATAATAATGGATTGAAAATATTCTAACACACTTGAGGTTGCTGATCAGAGCTTTTAGGGTAAAACATATCAGAAGACCAGAATTGTCTAAAAAAAAATCATCTCAAAGATGTCCATATCATGTGTTAAATTCTCCAGCTTGAGCGACCTTTAAAAAAAAAAGGAAACATTTTCGTAATACTTAATTAAAAATACCCGTTAAAAAACTGCAATTATAAATAAATGAAAGCTAGATAACAAGCAATTACAAATTAATGTTTTCTTTTTAAAGGCTCAGTTGGCACATTTTCACGGTCAACATATTAACTTTGTTCTGTAAGCAAAAAGGCTTCAGGCTTAAGTCTTGAAATAGTCGATCACACTGTTTTCCATTATTAGATTACTAACAAATGTTAAAGTGTTTAGCAGAATAACAATTGTACTGAATTGCCGTAAAAAGTTGATTAAAATTAGGATAATCTCCAATCCTTCCTTCATGTGATGCCTGAAAATGATTGCTAAATTGTATTTACATTATCTTATTATTGGTATTATTTTACTCTATTAAGAGGAGCTGGCATTTTTTTTCTATCTTGTAGAACTCCAGTATTTGCTGATGATACATTCTTTCATGTTAGGAAGTTTGAGTTGGCCTTTATTCAGATCTGCTTCTAAAAGGGCACCAATCTTCTAATTGGATGTTTCAAAATGCAGAGATAAGGTGAAGAGCTAGTGGAGAGGGCATTTCTGAAACGTGTATGTTTTGTTTGCTTTGTTTCTGCATTCTATGGCCTTTCGAAGATGTCAGTTCAATTTTTGACTTGTCAGACTGTTGAGGCAATATTTCAACACAGAAAACGCTCGATTCAATTTGTTTTAATGTTACCATTTGTTTAACTGTTTTCTGAGGCGGAGTAAAGCTTGTCCACGTCCTCCACCTTTCTTCGCCCCAGGCATGTTTTGTTGATCTTCAGTTAATGGTGTTGGAGGTGAAATTGGCCGCAACAGAGACTGAGGATCATTTTGTTTCATATTTATATATATATATATTATATATATATGTATATATATATAATATATATATAAAATATATCTAAATGACTCCTGTCATTACACCCCACACATTATCCTCTTTTGCTGATCCCTATGAGTAATAATTTGTCTTTGCAATTATTTTTGTGAACAGCCATTTAAAAAAAAAAGAAGACTTCTATGCTTTGTAAACCTTCTAGGTTCTCATTACAATGCTTCAAACACTGAATATTGTTAATGTTAAAGATGTACAAAAGTATAAAGTTATTGGGATAGTAACATTAAATTGTTTTTTTTGGAGCATTAATCCTGTTTCACAATTCTGCAGCAATTTTAAGATCTTAAATGAAAGACTAATCAGCAAGAAAGTAATCCAATATGATTCACTGTATGATAGAAAGATGTTCATCTTAGTATGTGTGAAACAAGTCATGAGGGTCTGAAGAAGGGTCTTGATCCAAAATGTCACTTATTCCTTTTCTCCAGAGATGCTGCCTGACCCGTTGAGTTACTCCAGCTTTTTGTGTCTATCTTCGGTTAACTAGATAGTGGAGCATTGCAGACACCCGGAACTGCAGATACTGGTTTACAAAAAGTCACAAAGTGCTGGAGTCACTCAGCGCGTCAAACAGCATCTTTGGGGAACATGGATAGGCAACGTTTCGGGTCGGGATCCTTCAGACTCAGTGGAGTACTGCAACTGAACCAATGTTCTCTAATTTTTTTCCAGCCAGTAGATAACAAGGGCCAGTTGCTAGTAATCTGAAAACAAAAAAAAATGCTAAAAATACTTTGTATTTCAGCTGCAGTTTGTCTATCATAACTAGATGATAGAGATAAGTAATGTCTAAAAACTAATCAAACCAAGTTGTGTTGGAATATTTGGGAGGAAGGATGGCACGTCAGCAGGCACACATAAAATAATGTATATATAAAGTTGGTTATGCAGTGATGATTTTTATCATTAATTTGCGACCTGATCATTGTTTAAAAAAGACTCCTCGTAAACAATACATTGAGATATGGTGAGAACAAATGCAAATGAGAACTGGAGAATTGATGAGATCTAATGCTGCATGAAGTTTCTAACGCTATACCCTTTTTGCCAAGATCTATTAAGTCAAGTTGCTTCAAGTGGAATGTATTGTCATGTCGCAAGTACGTGATGTACAAGTACAGTGAAAAACCTACTTGTAGCAACATCAGAAGCACGTAGACTTAGGCAATGCATAAAACATGAAACATACATGAACCATATATGAACATGAAAAGAAAAAGACTGCATAAATTAGAACAAAGCAAGTCCATGGTGGTGCAAGAGCTGATCCATAGTGTTCTGTTGCCAAGGTAGGATTTAGGTTGTCAACTTGATTCAAGGACCTGATAGTAGTAGAAAAATAGCTATTCCTGAGCCTGGTAGTGTGGGACTTCCATACCTCCTGCCCAATGATAGCAGTGAGAATAGAGCATGGCCCGGGTGATGGGTATCCTCGATGACAGACTGCCTTTTTTAGACAGCACCTTATGTAGATGCTTTAGAAGGTGTGTGGAGGTGATGGAGGGGCTGACTCCACCACACTCTGCAGCCTATAGTGTTCCTGTGTGTTGAAATTGCTTTATGAGGCCTTGATGCAGTCAACCAGTCAAGTTATTTTCTGCAGTGTATCAGTAGCAATTCATAAAGTATTTAGTGCTATGTTGAATCTCTTTGTTTGCATGCTTTAGACAGTTTACATACTTTGGACAGTTTATACATCCTTTTTTTGTCAGTAAATATTTCCTTCCTCTTAAATCATTGTAAACTCCTTCATAAAACTATTGTGCCACTGCGTTATTGGTTTTGCTAATTTTATAAACTCAATAATTTTATACAAAAGAAAACTGAAAACATGGTTTCTGCACTATCTTCCTGCATTTTGAACAGATTCAATAACTTTAAATAATAATAATAATAATAATATATTTATTTTATATAGCGCCTTATCACATGCTCAAAGCGCTTTACAAATACAATTAACATAGAAACAAACAGACAAACTATCCTGACGGAAAAGCGGCGAATAATCAACGCCAGCGTCCTCTCACGTCAGGGTCCGGCAGTAGACATTAAAGAGCACAAGACACACAGATACAATTTTTTACACAAAACAGCCATCACAGTGATTGCTCTAGGCATACCCTCACTGTGATGGAAGGCAAAGTCTTATCTCCTCCTCATTCTTCTCCCGTGGCGCCACGAGGCGATCGAGGCTCCCAACCCCTTGAAGCCCCCACCGGGCGATGGAAAGTCCCAGGGCCGAGCCGAGCAGGCCGATGAAAGTCCTGGGCCCCCACCGGGCGATGGAAAATGCCGCGGCCGAGCCACGCAGGGCGATGAAAGTCCTGAGCCCCCACCGGGCGATGTAAAGTGCTGCGGCCGGGCCACGCAGGGCGATGAAGGGCCTGCGGGCGGGTTGATCGTACCTCGCGCTTCGGGGCGGTCGAAGCTGCTACGGCTGGAGCTCCCAAAAGCCGGTCGCCAGCCAGGGACCTGCGAGCTCCCGATGTTGCGGTCTGCAGGGCCCACGGCCGAAGCCTCCGAGATGGTAAGTCCAGGCCCTGCGACCGGAGTCTTCGAGGTCGATCCCAGCTGGAGGCCGCCGACTCCACGATGTTAGGCCGTAGCGCGAACGGAGATACGACACGGTAAAGGTCGCATCTCCGTTGAGGAGGAGATTTAAAAAAGGTTTCCCCCAACCCCCCCCACCACCCCCCTACATACACAGAATTAAAAATAAAACAAAACGTACATTTAACATCGACAATGACAAAAAAAAACAACAAAAAAAACGGAGAGACTGCCGGTGAGCCGCAGCTGCAGAACACAGCCACGCCCCTAAATGGGAGAGAGATGAAACAGCTTAGCCTTTGTGGTTGAGATCAATTTCTTCCAATAAAACAGAAAATGCTGGGAATAATCCGCAACATGTTCAGTCGACATCTTAGGAGCAGGATTATGTGCTGGATTGATAATATTTTAAAATTGTAAATAGAGATACACATTTTAAGTTGCAGAGAGAGGGGTTGGAGTGGGGAGAAGAAAAGGTAGGATCTGTGGGTGAAAAAATAATTTCAGCATTTGTTAATCAAATCGATAGAAGTTTGAAAAATACTTTATCGTGAAGAAGTTAAATCCCTGCAACGTTGTGAGGTACACCATGTATACCACTGCCAATGCGCATCGTTGTTCCACTATTTAGATTTCATTGCTTCTATTATCAAGTTGATAATTTTAATATTTTAACACTTTGCATTCAGTAAAGGAATGATTAGAAGTGTATCTGATTTTGCATAAATCATTCAGAGTAAGGTGATGCTTCAAGCCTCCACACTGCCATTCCCAATATGGATTTTTCAACTTCAACTTTTAATCTGTGCTATTGATCCAGATAAATAATTACAATAATTTATTATATCTGTAGGAGATTTTAGAACCTAATTGCTTCAATCTTCTTTTTCATTGGTTGTAGATCACAACACTTATCAATCACAAAGAAAAACCAAAGAAATCTGAGAAAACTTGGAGAGCAATTCAACGGGTCGGGCAAGCAGTGAGTTTGGCTGTTGGAAGATTTGTCGCTGTTGGTGAAGCCATAGCAAGTGAAAATGAAGAGTTAAAAGAAGAAATGTACTTTGCCTGTCAGGAGACAAGGCGAGCAGGTACGTTTATCCTGTGGTCCACACCAAATTCTATCATACATAATTTAAAGAGAAAGAAATAAAACGGAGCCATTAATAATGTGAGCATGTAAGTCATCAACTTGCAGAGAAACTCTTTTAGTGTCATCTTGTTTAATCTCCTTTCCATTTTGTTGCCTTTTTCCCCTTTCACAAACTAATCTTTTTCTTCATTTCTCTTTCTTTGCATCCCTTGATTGAATTTACCCATTATAATCATCTATTTACTTACACTTAAATCTAGCTGTATCTTTTCCGTGTTTCTTTGTTCATCAAGGAAGGCAGAGTTACCACCTTCTGCTTCCAGGACTAATAAGCCAAAAGAATTTTGAGTTAAAATCAGGTGCCAAAAATGATGTCAAAAAAATAAAAAATAAATAAAAATTGATGCCTTATTTTCAGGGCCAGTTTCGTTTTAGCATCAAATCATCCCCTTTCCAATCTTGCCTCCCCTCCAAAAGTGAATTCTTCTCTAAGTCAATCCAATATTCGATGTTGTTGTTACCAGGATTAAGGTAAATGGGTCATGGTGGGAATGTGAAATTTTCTTGCAATCGTACTATGGGTTTGTATACTCCCAATTTCATATGACATAATGATACCTTGTGTAATTTTTAATCTCATTTGGAAACTGTATTTGCCCCATGCTTTTATTTATATAGAGCTGGATAATGGCTGTCACAGAACATGATTTTACATGCCATAGTGAATTCTTTAACAACAAACAACTTCATTTTGTCATCTAATATTTATTCTAGGTTGTCACTCCAGAATCCTTCTGAACACAACGATACGTTAACCAAGATTTCTTAGAAGAGATTCCAAGTTTCAGCTTATTTGTTCAGACAGATATTAATGATTAAACTGCATTATTTGTAAAAGCTAGGGGAAATTTCATTGTTTCTCTCCTATTAAATGTTTCACTAAGAAAAGATGAGTTGATTATTGATCTGATTTGTTGTTTGCAAAACAGAATAGCTGCTGCATTTGGTAGAACCAAAAATGAATCCATTGTGAATTAAGTGTTTTTGGACATACCTGCATAATGATACTAAACACGTACTTTCTCCCTACTTTCTGTATGCCCCATTCTATTTCACCATAATCCTATAATACGCACCCCAGCTCCTCCAATGACTACAGACCGGTGGCGCTGACTTCACACATCAATGAAGTCCCTGGGGAGACTGGTGCTCACTCACCTGCGACCCCTGGTTAAACCCTATCTGGACCCCCTGCATTTCGCTTGCCAAACAAAGATGGGGGTTGAGGACGCCATCATCCACCTGATCCATCATTCCTAAGCTCACCTGGATAAGCAGGGAAACATTGTGAGAATCATGTTTTTTTACTCCTCCAGTGCTTTTAACATCATCCGGCCTGCACTGCGAGGGAGCAAACTGACGAAGATGCGGTTGGATGCTCCATTGGTGTCCTGGATCATCAACTACCTGACTGGACAACCACAATATGTCAGGCTACAGAACTGTCTTGGACATGGTAGTGAGCAACACAGGGGCCCCACAGGGGACGGTCTTCTCTCCCTTCCTGTTCACTATCTACACCTCAGACTTCAGATATAACTCGGACACCTGCTACCTACAGACGTTTTCAGATGACTCTGCAGTTGTGGGCTGCATCAATGAGGGGAAGCTGAATACAGAGGTGTAGTCAATTACTTTGTTCAATGGTGTGGGCTAAGGAGTTAGTGGTGGACTTTAGGAGGAGAGGAACACCCCTGTCCCCTTTCCCCTTTCCCCAGCGATGTGCAGTTTACCAGGGAGTACAAATACCTTGGCGTGTACTTGGACAGTAAATTGGACTGGTCCAGGAACACTGGGGCCGTGTACAAGAAAGAACAGAGCCAGCTGTACTTTTTAAAGAGGCTCCGCTCATTCAATGTCTGCAGTATGATGCTGTAGATGTTCTACCAATCGGTGGTAACCAGTGCCATCTTCTTCGCTGCAGTGTTCTAGGACAGCAGGGCAAAGGCCACGGACACCAATAGGATCAACAAGCTCATCAGGAAGGCTGGCTGCGTCCTGGCGGCGGAGTTGGATTTATGGGAGGTGGTCTTGGAGGGGAGGATGCTCCTCAAACTGCGGAGCATCTTGGACAATACAGCTCACCCCCTCCATGGCACACTGGTCAACCTGAGACTGGTTCCACCAAGATGCAGCACAGAACGCCACAGGAGATCCTTCTTCCCTGAGAATATCAAACTGTACAATCTTACCCATTCTGTCGCGGGGGTAGACTGAGACTGACTCCCTTCCCCCCTGCCCCCCCCCCCCAATCTTTGCACATCCCCAATCCTTTCCACCCTTCACTTTAATTTCATGTTTCATGTATTTTGTGTTTTTATGACTCTTGGCAGATCAATTTCCCTCCTGGGATAAATAAAGTTCTATTGTATCGTAATAAAGTCTTTATCTTGTATTACAGTATATGAATCTCTTTTGTCAACATTTGTTTCTTCACATTTGATCAATCTTCCTATCTCTTTTCCTTTCCAACTCACTCCCGCCCATGTCTGATGAGAGCAAGCTTGATGGTTGTTTCCTGCCCTTGTTTATATATAAATATATTTTTGTTTCATCTGTATTATAGATACAAATAGTGTCTTAAAGAGTATTTGATTCATGCACGCACTTGATCAAAATTTTGGTGCTTCCTGGTATGGGCTTCATTTTTTTTGAGGGGAGAGGGGGGTGTAAGGATTGGTTACTGATTGACAGCTTTTGCTACCATCTACTGAATCTTTGAATTGGTCGCTTTTATAATTTTATTTGATTTAGTCAACAACACGTCTACATTAATATTTTGCCTTTTTTTCTTATTACCATTTTCATAGAACACCTAATGTTAAATGTTTTCGTCATGTCTAGGGAGATATAGGATTGTTAGGCGACCGAAGGAGTCGTTATGTGCATCATTGACATGGTTTTGTATGGCTACCCTTCCAGTGAACTGTGTGCACTCTCTACTGCTGAAGTTCTATGTCAGGAGAGAAGCGTCAGAAAAAATATCGTGGTGTAAGTTTGAACAATGGAAAAATAAATGAATCATTTAATTTTGTCCTTCCAAACTTGGGTTTGGTTTAGAATAAATTGCTCTAAGCAGCACTGGAATGATGAACAGCCTAGAAACCCTGTTAATTTCATTGTCAATGCTAATATCGGAATAGTATCATATTACAGCATCATACAGTCATAGTATTGGTTTAAATACTTTGCCTGATTGATATGTGCTATTTCAATCATTTTTTTTCTTAAACATGATTTCTTTTTACTGTTATTTAAAAGTGGTCCAATTTTAATTTTGGTACAATTTTAATTTTGTAGCCCAAATTTTAATTCTTGCATCTCCAGAATACAAATGCGCAATTATTTTCTTTTGGTGTTAGTTTTAGTATGTGCAGAAATCCACGAAATTTGGGGTTGTCAGAACCTCCAACACATTAACTGATGTCAGTCATATTTCTGATTTAAATGAAAATGCTTTTGAAATGTTCATCATTCATGAACTGAATTTAAAAAAGACAAATGCAGACTTAAAATCAGGCAATGGTACAGCAGGTGCCAAATCCATTACTTCAGAAATTGAAGGAGAATAACCAAATAGAGCTGTTAAACTGAAATAGTAATGTTACCCATTTTATTTGCAGCTGTATTTATGATGAATTACCAACCGTTTATCTGAAGAATCCTATGCTTTTAATTAATATGAACATGATTGAAGCCAAGCATTTCTCTATGAATTGAAATTAAAAATTTGCTTTGTTGCTGGCATTTTGCACGCTCAGAAATCTCGCACAGCCTTTAATGTCTGGACAAGCAATTTGCAATTTCCGCCATCAGCAGCTGTGCTCAGTTGGACACAGATAATGTTACCTGTACTGGGAAGTGACCTTTCAGCACATCCATAGTTAAAATTTGTTTTGAATTGTTGATCAAAGGTGACATTTCGGATCTATCTTCGTAGTCTGCATATGTAGCGCAACAGATTAGCTATGTGTTGCAGTGAAATTGATTCCTGAAGCATCGATGATAGGGCAGCTGCTGGAGCTCAGAGCTGATTAACGTTGAGAAAGGTTTGAACGGCAATTGAAATAAATACAGTGTTGTCACCAGACTACAAGGGAAATACAGTTCAACTTCTGAGCTAGATTTTAATTCTTGCATTAAATAGCACTTGACATGTGTTTGTAATCATTTCCCCAGGTTATTGTTATTTTTGGCTTCTCCTTTTAAGAATGTCAGAAATGCACAATTGAATCTACACAATCTTTTTGATCAGGAGCCTGGGAGATTAATGCTTTTTTAGCATGTTTAATCTTTTAATGGAAGCATTTGATTCTCCTGTGCATCTGGATATTAATATTAAATTAAAGGGGTTTTTTCTTTCGATTGAAACAAAATTTAATAAAATAATCTGCTAAATTAGATAGATTATTTTTTTAAATTTAGCTGCTTGGTGGAATCTGAATTTGTGGAGAGCTAAATGCTATGTTGCCCACTTGTTGCAGAACTTGTTGGATCGTGCAAGTCCATTTTTAACCTGCTGTTAAGCTGGCAGGAGGCTCTGTCAAAAAAGTAGCATTATATTCAGTTGGATCATAGAACATTTTATAGTAGGCATGAAGGAGAAGGTGCCTCAATTTTCCTGCCATACAATCTTAAGATTGTGACAACAAAGGTGAAAACAAAGAATAAGATACTGAGTCTCAAGAGCCAAATCATTCCGGTCAAATAATCAATGTTTCAATTAGAAGTAAGCTGGAGCCATCTTAAGGACATTTTGATGCCACATTTTGCTACAGAGTTCAGTGAGAAATGTGGAAAGGCATGTTGGTGATTGAATTTATTTGCAAATTGTGGGCATGAACTACAGGGTCAATGCCTATTTTAATTTTCATAGTAAAAGAAACAGCCAGCTTGTTGGTTTCCAGATAAATGAACAACATCGATGATAGATTTAATTATAATTATGTATAAAAACGAAACACAAATGCTGGTTTAAGCTGAAGATAGACACAAAAAGCTGGAGTAACTCAGTGGAGCAGGCAGCATCTCTGGAGAGAAGAAATGGGTGACGTTTCGGGTCGAGACCCTTCTAATTTGTTTTATTTATTTGCCAATGCAGAATCTCTAATTGTACCTTGACATTTAATTGCTCCTGTGATCTTTGCAAGACTAGTGCACACATTTCATAAAACTGTTTTATTACATTTTATTACCTTTCATCTTGTTTTTTACTTTGAAGGATGCTGTGTAAGTGCATTTTTTTATAAATCTATCATTGAGATGATCACTTTGTGAAACTTCTTCTTTTGCTTTCTATGTGAGTTTGTACTCGATTTTCCAGTCTTTGAAGACAGGATTTCCTGAGGGACACTCTGGATCTTAGCACTCCAGGATTTCTTTTGACTGCCCTTCTAGCTTGAACAAATAAAGTAGTGTGCTCTCTTATCCTTTATCCTCTGTTTTTAACAAAGGTAATTTTCCTGATTGCCATGAAGGGTTGTTTTACGATCTGTTGCTGTGGTTACTGGTTGAGGGATGAATACCATCTGATGCCAGAACATGGTAGTTTTTTTTGGTTCACTTTTAAGATTGTAACATTTGTTTTAGAAATTAATAATCTGCAATAAAATAAGGAGGAAATTAGACTTTTTATCTCATAAACACTAAGCTTTTTTTTCAAAATTCCACAGCATTGTTATTTCATTGATGTTTCTGTCAAAACATACACCCAGAAAACAGAAATCATTAACTCAGTGTTGCCCATGAATTATAATTACATTTTATCACACAGTAGACGATTGAGTCTGTGCCATTTGAAAATCTCACCTGCGGGTCAGTAGACAGATACCCAACTGTTATAACATTTCTGTTTAAATGGTACAGTTCATAGTACAGTTCTATAGGAACTTGAAATGAATTATGGTGCTCAACTAGAAACCTTTGTGTATTTGAGAGTGTGGCCACGTGTGCCATCAAGCTACTTAACTGGAAGGGACATCTCGAGTATCCTCAAGATTGGTGTTAGAAACATAGAAAATAGGTGCAGGAGTAGGTCATTCGGCCCTTCGACTATTCAGTATGATCATGGCTGATCATCTAAAATCAGTACCCTGTTCCTGCTTTTTCCCCATATCCCTTGATTCCTTGGTTCTGGACTCCCCCAACATCGGGAACATTTTTACTGCATCTAGCCTGTCCAATCCTTTAAGAATTTATTGGTTTCTATAAGATCCCCTCTCATCCTTCTAAATTCCAGTGAATACAAGCCCAGTTGACCCATTCTTTCATCATATGTCAGTCCCACCATCCTGGGAATTAATCTGGTGAACCCACACTGCACTCCCTCAATAACAAGAATGTCCTTCCTCAAATTAGGAGACCAAAATAGTACACAATACTCCAGGTGCGGTCTCACCAGGGACCTGTACAACTGCCGTAGGACCTCCTTGCTTCTAAATTCAAATCCTCTCGCAATGAAGGCCAACAATGAAGGCCATTAGCTTTCCTCACTGCCTGCTGTGCCTACATACTTACTTTCAGTGACTGATGTACAAACACACCCAAGTCTCGTTGCACCTCCCCTTTTCCTAATCTGACACCATTCAGATAATAATCTGCCTTCCTGTCGTGCCACCAAAGTGGATAACCTCACATTTATCCACATTATACTGCATCTGCCATGCATCTGTCCACTCACCCAACCTATCCACAGCCCCACAGCCACACATTTCCACCCAACTTTATGTCATCTGTAAACTTGGAGATGTTCCAGCTTTGTGCCATCCGCAAACTTGGAGATATTAGTATATGCGTGAGACATGCTTTTCCATTGGTTTCAGTGATTAGTATTCAGAAACTGCACTTTTGGCCTTTATTTGCCTCTTCGCAACCGCACACTAAGGTAATTGTAGTGTCCCATTATGAATCAATTTGAAATCGCAAAATGACCATTGAGTTGACCTTTTTGATTTATTTGATAATCTGTTAAGTGTGCCAGGTATGATTTGCAAATTATACATTAAAATACTATAATTTTGCATGTAATGCAATATTTTATATTGCTGTGCTCGTTCTTGGTTTGACAAAACTTCAGTCACTTCTATGTCCAAAGAGTGCACTCAAATCTCATTCCAGCAATATAAATATTTAAGGACATTGTGTGGCATCAGTCTACATCTTGGATTGTTGAGGAAGACCCTGTGGGAACATTGTTCTTCTTTTATTTCATTGTTTCTTTGTAGTTCTCTTAATTTGTAACCATCTCAACTTCAAAGAGAAATTCAGAAATGAAGCATATTTCTGTGGTTTCAAAGAGGTTTTGTGGTTTAGGAAGAGAATACAATACAGGTGGTACAGTGGTATCCGGTAGAATTGCTGCCTTCCAGCACCAGAGGCCTGTGTTCGATCCTGACTACGGGTGCTGTTTGCATGGAGTTTGTACGTTCTCCCTGTGACCACGTGGGTTGTCTCCGGGTGCTCTGGATTCCTCCCACACTCCAAAGATGTACAGGGTTGTAGGTTACTTTGCTTCTGTAAAGTTTAATTGTCCGTAGTGTGTAGAATGGTGCTCGTGTACGTGGTGATCTCTGGTTGGCGTGGATTCAGTACCTACTCAGTGGGCCAGAGGGCCTGTTTTCACGCTGTATCTCTGGTCTAAATAAAGAATGGAATTTTCATTATGATGCATGCGGGCTAAATATCAATTAGAAATGTATGCAACTGGGAGAATTTAATGATGGTTTTATTATCATTGGCTATAAAGCATTATTTTACGATAACTCTGTATGACACTATTGTGCAAATGAGCTAATAGCATTTTAATTAAGTTGATTAGCTTGGAGGATTTATATGCAATTGAGAAACCTAAATGAATAATACTTCTATTGTTGATTCTGACCCGCAGAGTAAACATCCAATTTGAAAATTTAAAAAACAGAATAATTACTGCCGAAGTTATAAAATAACAAAAATATCAGATTCTGAAGTGCATTAGCTGTCTGTATTTGCATTTTATTTTAATGCTTTCGATTTAGGTGTTGCACTTTGAAAGTCGATTGTACGTGGAAAATATACAATTAATGGCAGGATTTTTTACAACATTGTACAACATGTACAGAAGAATCAAGGGGTCTAAGACATTAATTCCCTGCAAGTGGCAGCATAAGTAGATAGAGTGGTAAAGAACGCATGTGCTGTGCTTGCCTTCATTGGTCGGGGCCTTGAGTATAAGAGTCAGAGCATCATGATGAAGCTTTATAGGATTTTGTTTAGGCGGCATATGGAGTATTGTGGGCAGTTCAAATCGACCCAATACAGGAAGGATATGGAGGCTTTTTGAAGGGTGCAGAGGAGGTTTACCAGAATGATGTCTGGATTAGAAGGTATTGGCTACAGGGAGAGGTTGGACAGACTTTGATTGTCTTCTCTGGAATGCGGGGTGACCTGATAGAAGTATGTAAAATTATGAGGGGCATTGATAGGGTAGACAGTCAGAACCTATTACCCAGGATGGAAATATCAAATAGGAGAGAAGGCACAGCTTTAAGGTGAAAGGGGCAAAGTTTAAAGGAGATGTGCAACAACATTTTTAGCCAGAGAGTGTTGAGTGCCTGGAACGCTCTTCCAGGGGTGGTGGTGGTGGTGGAGACAGAAATGATAGCAGCATTTAAGAGGCTTTTGGATAGGTACATGGATATATAGGGAATGGAAGGATATGAATTATGCCCAGGCAGATAAGATTTGGTCTTGGCATCATGATCAGCATAGGCATTGTGGGCCGAAGGGCCTGTTCCTATGCTGTACTGTTCAATGTTCTATTTAACCTGTTTAGACACAGTCCCTCGGAATCAGACATGTCTTGTTCTCACTCTGGTTGTTATGATTCTGTGTATACTGAAGAGACCAATGTGGGTCTTACAAGCTTTACCACAGTAATTTTTTCCTGTGACAGAGCTCAGAATAGACAGTTTTGAGAAGCAACTGTCTGGCATGCAAATAACGAGCTTGCCCAGTGGAACCGACAGAGTGCAGTTGTGGCCTTGATACTGAGGATGTCAGTTTGGAAAAGGATGCTGTCCTTCATTTGCTTATCCTTCCAGTTAAGAGGACTTTGTAGAAACAACATTGGCCCTTTTCCATGTCTTGTGGAGGTAGTCCATGTCTCAGAACCATGTAGAATGGCAGGGATTAGTACAGCCCAAGAGTCCTAATATTTTCAGTTTCCATCTTTGGGTCTCTTCCCTTGAGTATCCCACCATCCTCCTGCTCTGTCCTCTTCCTACCTTCCCACAAAAATACTTTTTCTCAACCCTTGCATTTCGCTCTCTCTCCGACACATCTTTCTACATTCCTGCTTCAGCCCCAGCTTCTGTCTGCACACCTGACCCCATTCACGCAACACCCTTGGCTTTGTTCTCACTGCACTGCATCTGAACACCAGTCCCCATTGCAATCATGTAAGAGAAGTGCAGCCATACCCACTCTATATCACACTGTGGCCACATACTCAGTCCAAATGCCTGGCTATTCCTGGCCCCGGTGTTTCTTTGATCCTTGACCTGTTATTCCCTCTGCTCCTGCCTGCTTTCCCCCTTTCCCAATGCAATATGTTCCCATATGTTAAGATATGACCCACACCAGTTTGCCTACAGAGCAAATAGGTCTACAGGGGATGCCATCGACACTGCTCTTCACACTGCACTGACCCACCTTGAACACCAGGGGAGCTATGTGAGGATGCTCTTCCTCGACTTCAGCTCTGCCTTTAACACGGTCATCCCGAGCAGACTGGTCACCAAACTTTCCGACCTTGGATTTTCCCAAACCATCTGCAAATGGATCAAGGACTTTCTGACCAACCGCCCCCAGACAGTCAAAATAGGCCCTCACCTCTCCTCCACCATTACACTGAGCACCGGCTCACCACAGGGCTGTGTGTTGAGCCCCATCCTTTACTCCCTCTACACTCACGACTGCGCCCCCACCCATCCCACCAACACCATCATCAAGTTCGCGGATGACACGACTGTGGTTGGACTCATCTCAGAAGGAGATGAGACAGCCTATAGGGATGAAATCCAAAGGCTGGCAGCATGGTGTTCAGTGAACAATCTGGTCCTGAACTCCTCCAAAACAAAGGAACTTATAATTGACTTTAGGAAAACCAGTGGAGATTACGACCCACTCTACATCAATGGGGTCTGTGTGGAAAGGGTACCAGCTTTCAGGTTCCTGGGTACGCACATCGCAGAGGATCTCACCTGGTCTACCAACACCATCACCACAGTAAAGAAGGCACAGCAGAGACTCCACTTCCTGAGGATCCTCAGGAAAACCAACCTGCAGGAGAAGCTCATGTTGTCCTTCTATCGCTGCTCCATCGAGAGTGTGCTGGCATACTGTATAACCACATGGTATGCCAGCTGCTCAGAAAAGGACAGGAAGGCCCTTCAGAGGGTCATCACGACGGCCCAGAAAATCATCGGCTGCTCACTGCCCTCCCTGGAGCACCTGTTCAGCCTACGCTGCCTCAGTAGAGCAGGCAAAATAATAAAAGATCCATCCCACCCCGGCCACCGTCTGTTTGTTCATCTGCCCTCTGGTCGACGTTTCAGGTCGATAAAATCCCGAACAAACAGACTTAAGAACAGTTTTTACCCCAGGGCCATACGAGAACTGAACACTACCTTTGCACTAGGCAACACTAAAAAATCTTTGTACTTAACATAATTGTATTTAATTGTATTTATGTATTTATTTGTTTTTGCATTTATTGCATATATGTTTGTACGCACCGTCAGGATTGGCTATTTTTTAATTTCGTTGTACTCGTTGCAATGACAATAAATGAATATTATTATTATTATTATTATTATTTTGAGGATTAGGATCAATGGTGGAGGGAGACAACCTATTTGACAGTACCACTCCCAGCTGTTTTGGCCTTCTTTTGGCGATGCTCCTTTCCACCTTCCTGCTGTCAGAGATATATCGATGTACTCACCCGTTTGCTCAGAGTGGATGTCTTGGGCAAAAGCTGGTGAGCATGGCTGGCTACACCTAGCTGCGTTAGAACTTTAAAGAAGGCCATTGCAAAGATGGACACAAAGTTCTAGAGTAATTCAGTGGGTCAGGTAGCATCTCTGGCGAAAAAGGATGATTGATGTGTCTAGTCAGGACACCTTCTTCAGACCATGATTGGCGATTGTAAATTTGGTGAACATATTTAAGTATCAGGCACACACCCATCAATAAACAAGGTGGTGCCTGAAACGTGGTGACTTGTGTTATTGTCTTGGTGTGGCCTACTGCCTTATACTCTTGTCCTTAGTATGATTGTACCTGAAGTATAGTAGGATTGTCACTGAACTAATTATATGCAAAAAAAAAGAGTTTCACTGTACTTGGGTACATGTGCCAATAAATTACCATCGATCCATTGAACATTTCTAATGAAATCAGGAAACTGGGCACAAATTGATCTTGAAATTATGCTATTTATTTGAATTGAAATTAATTTTGTTTTCTGTGTTTCCTGTTTAAATATTTTCGCAGGCAGTAATCAATGTTAAATTAGAGTGTAAATCTGGTGCAGTTTTATTAGTATGCTGGCATATGGGCACCGCAGTTGTAGCTCCAGTGACTCTGGTTCGATTCTGATCACAGGTGCTACGTGTGGAGTTTGCTTGTTCTCCCTGCGACTGAGGGCTTTGGTTTCCTCCCACAACCCAAAGATGTGCCAGCAGGAAAATTAGAATTGACGGGAATGCTCTAAGAGTCCAGATATATTGCTTGTTGTGTCTTATCAAAATATGAACTGAAAGTGGGTTTAATGCAAAAATAACCACTGTAATTGATGCCCAGCATTTCTTCTGAATACTAGATTTTGAGTAACTGAGAATAAGTGTTTATAAAAACATACTGAGCTGTTTACCCATTCTGTTAGTATGCACTTGCCGATTTCTGCATGAAGTTTTTATAGATGAAAAAAACATGTAATGTACCCATTAGTGCCACTGCAGTGGAACAAAATACAGCTCAGTGTGAAGAACATCCTTGAACTGATGCTCTTCATGATATCACTCTCTTGGTGCAGCTGGTTTCACAAGCTGGGTCGCTTTAGGCAAAATGACTTTTGAAACCAGTGTTTAAAGAACATGGAAAATTGATTTACATAACATTATTTTTTGCTGATAAGGCTGGATGTGTCTGCTTTGGACTAATATCAATAGAAGGTTAGCCCATGAGGTTAGGGCCACCCTAAATCTCCAATTGGAACTTCTTTTTGTGCATTCATAAAAGTGAAGGACAAATATTGTTTGACACATATGTCAATGTGTTGTCCATGTGAGTACCCAAATTAATCATAGCTGAAAAACAGGTATTGTATTTCTATACAATATTGTATTGTACTGCTTGGTATTTCTAAATTTGAACATCTTTTTTCCATTTCAGTTGTTTTAATGACAAAACCTTGCTCAGTCTTTTTTACTGTCCATGTTGTTTTGCACCAATCTTAACTTTCGCAGATTGAGATAAATAGCTGAAGCTGTCCATGTGAAGACATTGAACTTGCTTGCTTTTTTACTAAAGGCAGAATCTAGGTTAAAGCAAAATACAGAACTGAAAGCAATGTATTAAGCTTAAGTTAAATGCAGAATTTATAAACCATAATAGAAAACGAAGCCATTAAACAAATAAGAAAAGAATGGAACCGTTTTTCTTTAAAGATTGATCTTGTGGAAGTGTATTTATTTGAGAGCTTACTGGAGAAAGTATTGGGAGGATCATAGGGTCATCAAAGCTGCTGATAGTAACATCACCATGAGATATACAATTAGCAGGACTGTAATACGAGCCTGAAGGAGGTGGCTCATGGATCATTGGAAGTTGTGTTTTATGTTTGCAATATTATTAAGTGCCCCCATGGTGTTTGCTATTTTAATCCCTGCAAAATTTGCCTGTTTCAGATGTCATTTGAATGCCTGTGCTACCTGATTTCATATAAAACTTAAAACGAGTGACTTGCTATGTTTTGTTGGTGGTTGCTAGAGGTTTGTTTGAGGACCAGTGGATGGAGTGCTGTAGATCTGGAGTATCTAAGCACATCCCAGAGTTGAACAAACATTGCCAGTTTGAAGTTTATGCCTTGGACACCCAAATGTTACCATTGGATAATTTGGTGGTTTGTGCACTAATGGGAGGCAATTGATTGTGGAAGATATTTCAAGAAATATGGCAAAATGAAACTGGAAATAAAATAAAATTAGATATTCAAGGTCAAACCCTGGTGCATTCTGGTTCCTAAACAAAATATTTTTAGTTGGATAGGAGAAAATCTTTGGGAAACGTAAAAAACGCATTAATTCGGGTTTCTGGTGTGAACAGGTTTCTTCAAAATCTTTGCTCTCTCACCTTAAACCTATTTCCTCTGGTTCTTGACTCCCCTATCCTGTGTAAGTGACCATTTGCAGTCACCTCATCTATCCCATCATTTTATATTCCTCTATAAGGTCACTCCTCAGTCTCCTACACTCTAAGGGATAAAGACCAACCTCTCCCTAAAACTCTGCCCTTAAGTCTTGGCATCATTCAGTTCAACTTGGCAGTGGTGGCAGTGGACACAGGAAATGAATGGTGCTGGTCAGCGGGCTGGGGTCTAACCTCCTGCACCCTCGGAGGCACTCTGGGTGCTGTGAGGTCGGCTGCAGGAGGTGTATCGGGGCGCGGAGGTTGAACAGTGACTGTGTGAGGTGAGGGATGGCACGGTCGCAGGTCAATGTGTCAGTGGAATGGGCCGCAGCAGGTCTGACAGCAGCCTAGGGCTTGAGTGGATCAAGCTGATCCAGCTGCCAGAGGAAGTAGATAAGGCAAGTGTAACAACAACAACAACAAAATAACAACATCTAAACAAACATTTGAACAGGTACATGAATAGGAAAGGTTTCAAGGATATAGCCTAAATGTGAGCAAATGGCACTAGCTTAGATGGGGCATTTTGTTCGAAGTGGGAAAGATGGGCTGAAGGGCCTGTTTCTGTGCAGTGCATCTCTATGACACCGTCTAATGCAAAAGACGAGAGAAAAAAATGGTGTGGTGTTTGTGCATTATATGAATGTTTGACTTCCCTTACTAGTACTTTTATTAACAATTATTCAGGGTATTTACCTTCCATAAATTGGCAACTTTTTGTCTCTTTCCTTCCAGTTTGTTACTTAAATCTCATCTGTGAGGCAGGAATAAATTATTATATCAAACTGTCAACATTTGCTGATACAGGTATGTTCGATGCAAATAAGAACAAAATTTAAGATTATGATTAACGTCTCTTACATTAAACAATAACTTTTAGATTTTCAATTAACTTGTTTCTTCCACATGAAAAGGTCATAAACATAGTGCATATTTGAAGTAGTCTGCTTCATTTTGTAAATTACTGGATTAAAGTGTATATGAGAATTGTTTTGATAAGTAAATGCATTTTTCACTTAAATAGGTTTTAAACCTGATGTTTTAACATCGTAATATATTTAAGCATGTTTTATTTTATTTTTCTGTCACTTTATAGGGGAGAGCATTGCACAGTTGACTGATGTGGGCTCCTTTGACCAGCCAGAATCAGATGCAAGGGCTACAGTTTACACAGATAAGACTGGAATGATAAAAGCTGCACGATTACTGCTGTCTTCTGTTACTAAAGTATTGGTGCTTGCCGACAGGGTCGTCATAAAGCAAATAATCAACTCTAGAAGCAAGGTTTGTAACTATTTAAATCAAGTGCTTTACATCGAAAAGTCCCATGTGCAAAATCTAAATGTGAGTCTGAATTATTAAGTGAAGAAATTGGTAACTTAGTATGTAATGAATAGTGTGCCCCTTTTCAAAATAATACATCTGGTTTTGATGAAAGTAGTGCTTTTTCTTTTTAAATATTACAGGTAGTGTTGCATTTTCCATAGTTAGAATGGAAATTAATATTACACAAAACTGGCCACGAAGGTATTGCACTTGAGAAACGCTCTTGAGAATGAGAGTGCTGATTGAATCAGCTCTATAAAGGGCCCTTGTATATTGCACTCTCATCGGCTGAGTGCCAGTGATGTAATGCAGCCTCATTGGCCAAGTAAGCAAGTACAAAATGGCCACATTTGGCAAGATGGCTGGACAAGTTCAGAAGCTGTTAGTTTTAATTCTTATTTTGTTTTATCATATTTTAGAAAAATTGTTTCTCCCCAGGCCAAGAATGTTGAAATGGCTTCAGCAGCCTGCTGGCCATGGCTAAGCACGATGCCTGTTTACTTTGCTTGTTATTTGAAAATATAACTATAGGAAACACAAGATTTGACATTTTAAGGACAACTGAAGTCTTAGTAAATTATCCGGTGAAGCAACTTTGAGACCTTTTTCCAAAACATTTCCAAACGTAAAAAAATCAGCTACATAAATGCAACCGAAAACAAATATAATTAGTTACTGTACTCAGTTTGTGCTTTCAAAAGGAATTTTGGAATGGAGAAATTGTGATAAATTGCCAAGTACAATACCGATGCCTGAAAACCACCACTGAAGCCTTTTATAGCTTCTTGCATAACATTTAGTGTTCAAGTCAAATAAAATATACTCTGGAGAGGAGGATGATGAATGGGCAATTCAGCATGTTGAATGTTCCACCGTTCATTTGTATTGTGGCAGAATTATCCAATTATTCAATTTTACTCTTAATTCCCTTACCAGCCATTGCACAACAAAAACTTTAAAATAATGATTCAGTAAATTGACTCTGCATTCACAAACTATGGGGATGTTGGGAACAATGCTACAATTCTCCCACCCTTCCTGATTTTTTTTCTGGATTTCACTCCAAAGCACTTAACTAATATTTAGATTCCATCCTTCTGCACCGAATTTTCCCATTGGAGTAAATCAATTTTAATGTATACCACAAAATAATATAAGTATCTATGTAATCATTTCAAACAAATCTTGATTTAAGAAAACTCAAGGAAATGCAAAGTATGTATGTGGAATCTGCCCTTATATTTATGGAAAATATCACCATCATTTTCTGTCTTTCCACAATCCTGTGTAACAAAATTAATTTCAAATCTGTAATACTTTAAGTTTTGGGAAAACATCTTAAATGAGACTTTGTAAATTTACATGTACATCTATAGATTATTTTTTAATCCAATGTGTAAGTGCCAGCTTTAGAAAAAAATAACTTGATTAGCCAGGCATGACATATTTTTCAGAAGTTCATACTGACTTGCCTTGATTAACTGATATTTGTCCATGTACTTGGCCAGTGGGTCTGGATAATAAGTTCCAGTAGTTATCATTATCATAGATTCCAGTTAAATTGACTGATCTGTAAATAAAGTGCCAGTGTTTGCAATATTTCAGTCTGAAGAGCTTTGGAAAAATTGATGAATGTATCTGCAGTTTCCTTATATATTTATTTTATTACCCAGGATGGAAAACAATTAGATTTCCTAGATTTCTGTTCATCGTAAATCACTGGTATTTTGCACTTTTTCCTTCCTGTGAAAATAGATGCAAAATGTTTGTTTAACAAGTCTGCCATTTCCTTATAGTCTGTGGAAAGGGAGACAGAGTTAATATTTAGGGTTAAAGACCTTTTATTAGAACTGGGAAAGAGAGAAATAAGTTAGTTTTAAGTTGCAGAAAAATAGGGAAGAAATGGATGGGGTAAAGAAATGTCTCTAATAAGATGAGGCCAGAGGAAATGAGGTATGAAGAAAATTTGTAGAGTTATACCGTTGAACAGTTAATAGGGGCAGCTAAAGAGGGAAAATAATAAGTTACTGAATAAGCCACTCAATAAGATAAATAGCTGATCTACCTCAGGACGATTCCTTCTCTGTGTCAGATCCCCTGGGCCTACAACAACTGATCTTCATAAAATGTATCTTCCTTTATTTTAAATACTTCAAATAATCTATCATCCATTACTGGGGGCACAGAAATCCAGAGATTTACGAACCTCCGCAAGAAGAAATTTCTTTATACCAATTTAAATGACCAGCCCCTTATCTTGAAAGTCTGTCCCCACCACCAACCACACCCACTCTCTTTTCCAGTTCTGAAGAAGGGATTCAATTTAAAGCATTAACTTGACTTTATCATGCCACAAATCCTGCCTGACCTGTTGAGTGTTTCCAGTATTTTCTATTCTATTTCAGATTTCCAGCATCTGCTATTTTTCAAAAAATGTTCGTCATTCCCTATCCATCTTCTCCAGAGATGTTGCCTGACAGTAGATGTTGTGTCAGAGCTGTAGACGTTGTGTATATTTGAGCAGCACATTCGACAATGCTCTGTATAGTAGGCTGCTCTGGGAGGTTCGATCGCATGGCATCCAAGGAGAGATAGCTGAATGGATAGAAAATTGGCTTCAAGGAAGGAAGCAGAGGATAATTGATAGTGGAAGATTATTTTTCTGACTGGAGGTCTACAACAAGTGGTGTGCCTCAGGGTTCGATTCTGGGCCCAATGATTTGGACATGACATGATTAGCAAATTTGCAGATGACACTAAAATGGGTCATATTGTAGATAGAGAAGATGGTTGTCAAAAATTGCAGCAGGATCTTGATCGGTTGGACAGGTGGGCTGATGGAATTTAATACAGAGAAATGTGAGGTGTTTCATTTTGCGGCCTAACATGGGCAGGACCTACACAATGAATGGTCATGCTCTGGGGAGTGTTGTATAGCAGAGGGATCTGGGAATGTAGGTACATAGTTCCTTGAAAGTGCCATCACAGATAACTAGGGTGGTCAAAAAGGCTTTCGGCACATTAGCTTTCATCAGTGAGAGTATTGAGTATACAAGTTGGAAGGTCATGTTGTAGTTATATGAGGTTGGTGGGGCCACATTGGGAGTATTGTGTTCAGTTTTGGTTGCCATTTTATAGGAAGTATGCTGTCAAGCTGGAAAGGGTGCAGAGAAGATTTGCGAAGATGTTGCCAGGATTCGGGTTCTGAGCTTTGGGGAGAGGTCGAGCAGACTTGGACTTCATTATGTTCACGTTATAGGAGCTGAATTTTGGCCATTAAGTCTACTCCGCCATTCAATTATGGCTGATTAATCTTTCCCTCTTAACCCCATTCTCCTGCCTACTCCCCATAACCCCTGACACCCTGACTAATCAAGAATTGGTCAATATGTGTCTAAAAAATACGCAGTGACTTGGCCTCCCCAATGAATTCCACAGATTCACCACTCTCTGACTAAAGAAATTCATCCTCATCTCCTTTATAAACCTATATCCTTTTGTTCTGAGTCCAAGGTCTCTGGTCCTAGACTCTCCCACTCGTGGAAACATCCACTCCACATCCACTCTATCCAGGCCTTTCACTATTTGGTAAGTTTCAATGAGGTCCCCCCTCATCCTTCTAAACACCAGCAAGTACAGGCCCAATGCTATCAAACGCTCATCATATGTTAACGCAATTATACCTGGGATCATTCTCATAAACCACCTCTGGATCCTCTGCAACACCAGCACATCCTTCCTCAGATATGGGGCCCAAAACTGCTCACATTACTCCAAATGCGGATATCCAGTAGCGTAGGACAGTTATAAAAAGTAACAAATAAACTGCAAATTTGTAAGAGCTGCAGAATAGAATAAGGAGAAAACAATCTGAAAGGTAAATTATAGGTAACATCGGGTTAAAAAAAGTGGCAAAGTGGCTTGTGCGTCCATTGCAAATAATTGTAGATATGAATATAACAGGGAATAAAGAAGACAAGAAACTGCAGATACTGGTTTACAAAAAAAAGACACAAAATGCTGAAGTAACTCAGAGCCATAGTCATACAGCGTGAAAACAAGCCCTTCAATCCAACTTGCTCACACTCACCACATGCCCCATCTACACGAGTCTCACCTGCCTACATTTTGCCCATATCTCTCTAAACCTGTCCTATCCATGTACTGTACCTGTCCAAATGTTTCTTAAGCATCTGCTCAACTTGAAGGGTCTCGACCCGAAACGTCACCCATTCCCTCTCTCCTAGATGCTGCCTGACCTGCTGAGTTACTCCAGCATTTTGTGATACCTCCTCAGACAGCTCGTTCCATACACCCAAAACCCTTTGTGTAAAAACGTTACCCCTCAGATTTCTATTAAAACTTTTCCCCCTCACCTTAAAACCATGTCCTCTTGTTCTCAATTTCCATACTCTGGTCAAAAGACTCTCTGTGCATTTACCCAATATATTCCTCTCATGCTTTGGTATACCTCAAGAAGATCGCCCCTCACCCCCCTGCACTCCAAGGAATTTTCTTTTGCATTTGTGTAAGACTTTATTAGCAGATAACATTAATTGTATAAACAGCGAAACAAAAGGCCATTTGGGCCAACCAGTCCATGTTGGTGTTTGTGCTCTATTTTGTCTGGCCCCACCTTTATTCCAGCTTTCTGCCCCCTATAACAATCAGTCTGAAGAAGGGTCCTGGTGTAAAATGTCGCCGTTCCATTTCTCCAGAGATGTTGCCTGACCCGCTGAGTTACTCCAGCACTTTGTATCTATCTTCCAGATTCCCGATTGAATCCCTTGATAAATATCTGGTATACTGGTCTCTAATTATGCAGCACCATTCTATCCATATCATCTCTTATCAAAATCATTCATTTTCTCTATTAGTTCATTCCTCACAGTTCTTAAGGTCACAATTTGCAAAGTATTTTCATAGCACAGATTAATAACTAATTCTGCTTCCTTACTCATTATAGGCTTTTTCATTTCCTGTATCCACTTCAGTACAAAAATAATTTACCTGGAAAACAGTTGTAAATACATTCTGGAAATTCACTGCTTTTACTGCATGTGAAAATGCTAATTTCCCACTTGAGGTATTAATAATAGGATAGGTCTATGTTGGCAAAGAATTTCTCTCAGATGTAACTGAATGGAATGTAAAGGTAATTTAGATATATACCTGGTTGTTGACATTCTTTCGTGAATTTTTAATTTGTCTCTGTTACAGTAATTAGTTTACAAGTCTAAAAAATTAAACAGCACGCTCAAATGGTTGTATGGTACTGCTGATAGTGAGAGTTGAAGAATATGTGGGCAGTTGCCTTCCAATGTCATGAAATCCGCAGCTAAATGAAACGACACATTGTAATTTCAGCACCTAATCATTTTCTCTTCACTCTGATGTGAGAAGATGTAACTCTGTACGGTCTAAATTCCTACCCTGTGGCATTCTCAATTCTGTGGGAAAGAAACATGCTTTTCATGTATAAGATAGTGGTGCAACGCATCAATTACCAAACTAGTAACCGAGAAGCCTAGATGAAAAATCCAGAGACCTACAGTTGTACAGGGCCCTAGTGAGACCGCACCTGGAGTACTGTGTGCAGTTTTGGTCTCCAAATTTGAGGAAGGATACTCTTGCTATTGAGGGCGTGCAGCGTAGGTTTACTAGGTTAATTCCCAGAATGGCGGGATTGTTGTATGTTGAAAGACTGGAGCGACTAGGCTTGTATACACTGGAATTTAGAAGGATGAGAGGGGATCTTATCGAAACATATAAGATTATTAAGGGGTTGGACACGTTAGAGGCAGGAAACATGTTCCCAATGTTGGGGGAGTCCAGAACCAGGGGCCACAGTTTAAGAATAAGGGGTTGACCATTTAGAACGGAGATGAGGAAAAACCTTTTCAGTCACAGAGTTGTAAATCTGTGGAATTTTCTGCCTCAGAAGGCAGTGGAGGCCAATTCTCTGAATGCATAGAGCTCTCAAGGATAGCGGAGTCAAGGGGTATGGGGAGAAGGCAGGAACGGGGTACTGATTGAGAATGATCAGCCAGGATCACATTGAATGGCGGTGCTGGCTCGAAGGACCGAATGGCCTACTCCTGCACCTATTGTCTATTTTCTATTGTCTATTGAACTCAGACCAACCACCACAGTTGTGCAATTTAAATTCAGTTAATAATCTGGAATTACTTGAAAACAATTCACTAATAATGATGATCACAATAGCAACGGAAAAGTCACAAAAATGCGTCAGGTTCACTCATGCCATTCAGGAAAAGAAAAACGGATTCTTGCCTGTCTGTCCATGTACTGACTCCAGAGCCACCAATGTGGTTGACTCTCAGCTGCTTTCTGAAGTGCCCCATCAAGCTGCTTAGTTGCACCAGAAGGACCACCTGGCTTTGACCTAGATATCTGATATAGACACCACAAAGTTCCCCCAAGCCCAGCCCTCCCAATATAGGCATCAGACATTGTCATGCATCTCGGAATTAGTCGAGAGCTGTCCCAGAGACTAGTCATTCACCAACATGATAAATGTACCCATGAGCAGGATCGTCCCTGTCAAAGATGGTCCAGAGCAAACAAGTGCAAGTCCTCATTGTTGACACCAGCCTCATGAAGTCTCATGGCATGGGTCAAACATGGGCAAGGAAACCTCCTCCTTACCAACTACACTGTGTTGCAAATAACATATACTACCTCTAGAGAGTAGGCTTTAGTGAGGAAGATTATTAAATATTAATCTAATAATTTCTATTTATTAAATGTCTATTTCTATACTTATTTATTAATTTGGTTTTAAATGTTGGATTTTCTTAAGCCTGTAGATTTCATTTGCTTTGAATTTCATTTGAAGGATAAACAAGGATAAACATGGATAACTAGTCTTAATCATCCAGAACCAGTTAACCGAAGCTAGCTGACAAAGAACGATACGATACGATAGAACTTTATTTATCCCAGGAGGAAAATTGATCTGCCAACAGCCATAAAGCACGATACATGAAACATGAAATTAAAGTGACAAGTGGAAAGGATTGTGGATGTGCAAAGATTTGGGGGTGGAGTGGGGGTGGGGGAAGGGAGGGGAGTCAGTCTACACCGCGACAGAAGGGGGAGGGGTTGTATAGCTTGATAGCCACAGGGAAGAAGGATCTCTTGTGATGGTCTGTACTTCATCTTGGTGGAACCATCATCATCGGCGGTCACTCGAAGTGAGTATGACTGTCCTCTCCATAGAGGATGCCTGTGCGTGACTTTGTTTAACGTGGGGAGACTGGTGCACAGACAGCCACAACATGGTCCTTGACAGATCTGGGTCAGGATCCAGTGGCATGGAGTCCAAGACGACCGGGGACCCTTTTCTGCTGCAGCCTTCATCCGCCTTCCCAGCCGTTGTGACGCTCCACTTAAGCCAGTCATTATCCTCCGCCTGTTCCACCATTGAGGTCTTGGTTGGATTGCTCTTTGTCAGGGACCTCCCCCCTCGAACTTACCGCCATGGGTGACCCTACCAGGAGCCTAGGTCCAGATGGCATCGCTCTCAGGACCAAACAAGCTTCTCCACCACGACAAGGTGACAATCCACGGGGAATGGTGGAACCAGTCTGTTGATGAAGGTACTCCTCACTCCTCGGGTTGACTAATGTGGCTTGGAGGGAATGAGCTGTATTGCCCAAGATGCTCCACAGTTTGAGGAGCATCCTCCCCTCGAAGACTACCTCCTGTGAACTCAACTCCGCCTCCAGGACGGAGCCAGTCTTCTTGATCATTTGCTGAATCCTGTTGGCGTCCACGGCCTTCACGCTGCTGCCCCAGCGAAGAAGACGGCACTGGCTACCACCAATTGGTAGAAGATCTGCAGCATCTTGCTGCAGATGTTGAAGGAGCGGAGCCTTCTCAAAAAGTACAGCCAGCTCAGTCCCTTCTTGTACAGGGCCTCAGTGTTCCTGGACCAGTCGGGGCCTCAGCGTTCCTGGGCCAGTCCAGTTTACTGTCCAGGTACACTCCAAGGCATTTGTACTCCCTGGTAAACTGCACATCCACACCATTGATGGAGAAAGGGGTGTTCCTCTCCTCCTAACGTCCACTGCTAACCCCTTGGTCTCGCTGGTGTTGAGCTGCAAGTGATTCAGCCCACACCACTCAACAAAGTCATTGACTACACCTCTGTATTCAGCTTCCTCCCCCCCCCCCCCCCCCCCCCCCCCCTCACTGATGCAGCCCACAATTGCAGAGTCATCCACTTGGGATATCTTAGAACATGTCAGTGGGCTCTGCTGAGGCACAGTGTAGTAAATCCCACTATTGGTTGGTATTGATATTTATTTATTACTAGACCAAGTGGACCTATTGTCCCCAAACCTGCATTGGTGCACCTCCCCCCCCCCCCCCCCCCTCACCCCCCTCACCCCCTGGATGGATCACTGGATAGATTTAAGAGTGAGTTAGATAGAGCTCTAGGGGCTAGTGGAATCAAGGGATGTGGGGAGAAGGCAGACATGGGTTATTGATTGGGGACGATCAGCCATGATCACAATGAATGGCGGTGCTGGCTCGAAGGGCCGAATGGCCTCCTCCTGCACCTATTTTCTATGTTTCTATATTAAGAACAAATTGTTGTAGTCTGTGCGAACCAATGATATTCAAGATTCAAGATATCTTTATTTGTCCCGACATTGAAGCCCCCGCCCAGCAGAAAAAAATCCCACGGCCTATTTCAGGCCGCGCCGGACGGTGAAATGTCCGCAGCGGGCCGACCCAAGCCCCGCAATCCGGGGCGGGTGAACACGCTGCCGCTGCCGGAGCTCCCGATGTCAGCATCCACGTGGCCCGAGCCTAAGGCGAGTCGCAGCCTCCGAAGACGGCCGGCTCCGCTGATGGTGAGTCCGGTCCGCGGGCTCTGCGAACCAGAGCCCTGGAGGCCGCCAGCTCCAGGAGTTGGGCCGATGGTAGGCCGCAGCAGGAACGGAGACCCGACCCAGAAAACAAAGGTCGGGTCACCGTTCGGAAGGACAAATTTACAATTTAGTCACCCACAGTCAGACGAAATTTAGTCACCCACAGTCCAACAGTAAAAGCAATAAAATAAGCAAATTATACAACCCCAACCAACACACAAAAAAAAGAAACATCCATCACAGTGAGTCGCCTCCAGTCCCCTCCTCACTGTGATGGAGGGCCAGAATGTCTTTTCCCTTCCCCTGCCGTCTTCTCCCGCGGCAGGCCGCGCCGGACGGTGGAAGGTCCGCATTGGGCCGACCCAAGCCTCGCGATCCGGGGCGGGCGAACACGCTGCCGCTGCACGGCGGGGCGGTTGTGGCTCCCGACATTGAAGCCCCCGCCCAGCAGAGAAAAATCCCGCGGCCTATTTCAGGCCGCGCCGGACGGTGAAATGTCCGCAGCGGGCCGACCCAAGCCCCGCAATCCGGGGCGGGTGAACACGCTGCCGCTGCCGGAGCTCCCGATGTCGGCATCCACGCGGCCCGAGCCTAAGGCGAGTCGCAGCCTCCGAAGACGGCCGGCTCTGCTGATGGTGAGTCCGGTCCGCGGGCTATGCGAACCAGAGCCATGGAGGCCGCCAGCTCCAGGAGTTGGGCCGATGGTAGGCCGCAGCAGGAACGGAGACCCGACCCAGAAAACAAAGGTCGGGTCTCCGTTCGGAAAGGACAAATTTACAATTTTACAGTTCCCCCCTCCCCCCCACACACACACACATAGTACTCAAACACAAAAACATGACATCACATCGACAATTAAGACAAAAAAAAACCAACAAAACACAAAGACAAACGGACCGCAGGTAAGCCGCAGCTGCTAGGGCAGCACCGCCATTTTGGGTACCATTTTGGGTGCATTGAGAAGAGGAGGTTGTGCTAAGTGTGAAAGGCTAGGTCAAAATTTAATAATCAGAGCCATACAGTTAATAATTTTTGGATTACTACCTGAATGCATGCAAACTTACACTTGGGTTAGTGGAACTGGGGAGAGGGTTATTTTCTGTTGGGTGGGACCAGTGTTTTAGGCAATGGAATAACTTGGGGCTCTGGAAAATATTTAAAATCAACTAGTTCGGTGGAGGGTTCTCATGAGGGGAAACCTGAGAAGATTGATCGTGTAGAGGGATGACCTGGTTAATGATAGAAAAGGACAGATCATATAAATATTTGAGAATACTTTCAATTAAGAGCCAGATAAGGGGAAAATGTTACAAAAACACCAACAATTTGAAGATTTGTTATCAGAATGCGCCTAGCAAAGTATGTGAGTTAAGGGCACAAATAGAAATAAATAGCAACAGGTAAATTGAAAGTTTAGAGATGTGATTCAACAGGATTGGGAAATAAACATTGCAGAAAATTTATCTTAAAAGAGATTAACAGAATAGAAAGATGGAGGGTTTCCTGACCATTAAAGAATGATATAGAAGCAGGAGAGGTGAAGGATCAAATTCACAACTCTGAAATGATGAAGCAGAATCAGATTGGGTGGAGTTGGGAAGCAGTAAAAACTAGGGCAGAACACGTTGGAACAGTCTGAAATGTGGAAGTGCGTGTAACCAATGTAGTGCAATAATCATGGCGCCCAAAATCGCTGGATGAAATTTCCAATCTGCTGGACAAGGTAGCTGTGTCGGTTTACCCACTGTTTATTGATCAGGGATTTAATATGGCCTGTTCATTGTTTTATACAAGGCTGGATAGATATTACAGAATTAACACAGCTTGTTGCCGCATTTCACGCAAGGAGTCGTATTTGTTCATAACTCTTCAGTCCTTTCCTGCACTTTTTCGAATAAACCTTAGACAGACATTGACTGTTTCTGCATGTGTGATTATGCCTGAAAATCAATTGCCTAGCCACGGTTGTAAAAGAAAAGCTGATTTACTCTCCTCTGATCTATTTCATCCTGCATCTATGGCTTCCATCTGCCCTAACTCATGTTTTCATAATTTCAAACATTTCTTACTGCAGCTTGTAATGTGTATTGATTTCAGCTCTTCTATCTTTTCAAATCATTCCTCTTTGTCTTTTCTTGTACTAGGTAATATAATGATGAATGTGCATCTTTAGAAACTCGATACCCATCTGTACCATGGGCTCCTGTAGTATTCTGACTTTGTTTTAAACATAGGCTATCATTATCTCTTGGTTTTAAAATTATAGCGCAATAGGTCAAAAAGTTTAACTTATTTTATAATTGTCTTATCAACCAGAGGTGCGGTCTTTCAAGTCCTGTCCATTTGTACATCCAAATCCTTTTACTCTTCTGCAGCAATGACTCTCTTATCATTTTGTGTATAATTTCTACTGTTGTCTTTTTTTAACAAAATGCATCACTTCACACTTATCAACCTTGCAATCCATCTGCTGCTTGTGTTTGTCTTGTTCCTCATTGGTTTTTGTTTTCTCACCACGAGTAACAATTCTCTCATAATCACAGCTGGCAATTGCCTATGTATGTTAAACACAACGTTTCATGTCAGAACAGTGGAATGAACATTTCCATTGAGATCATCTTGCTCACAACTTCACAGATTAGAAACTCACGGACATGTTCTTTGCCATTGTGCAGTCTAAAATGATGGTTCCATTACGTGTTGCATCAGGATCTACTTGTTGTTAAGAAATATTTTCAGGATTTTTCAGAGAACAGCTGGATTGCCGAACTAATTGAAATCTAAACTAATTATTTTCCGGCTTAGTTGCTTGAGCAATGTGAAGTGCTCATTATTGCAGCTATTCTGATTCACTGCTTTTCTGTCATCATGGAAACTAATTAGCTGCATACATAACACCCCCCCCCCCACATTCCCAGTTTTAAAATGGTGCTTATTGTCCTCTAGGTTGTGTGTGATTAATTGAATTAATATAGTATCTTAAATATGGAGATAGGGGCATTAACTAAATGGGAGAAGAGAATACTCCTGATTCTTTATCCAGTTAATGTTCCCTTTAGTTTAAAAATAAACCTGAACTTCAAGCATGGGTATTACTAGTTTAAACTCTCAACGAGGCACACACTTGTCACCTGAGATCCCGTTCTTGTTCTTGATCCAGAAAATTACTCAACCAAAGCTCCTCTGGTTCTTGCACACCTCATTCATCATAAATATTGAGCTAATTTGGAATTTTCTTCCCCTTCTACTGCCCATTATTTTGCTCATTAAGGTCTTTGTGTCCAGTTAATAGGCAGAAGCTTGCTTAAAATCATTGGCATTCAGCCAGTGCAACTGGAGTAAGTCCTAGATTTCCAGTGCTTGCACTGTGCAACGTGAAAGATTGGGACTTGCCGATTGTTTTGCAAGGCCAAATTTTTCAAGTCACTCTGCCACTGGAGTTCAGCCGCAAACCCTGTCTTGCTGAGATTCCAATCTGGGAAACTGCCTCGGGTGTCGTGTCAGACGATTGGAGCATAGCAAATGTTGTGTCACTATTTAAGAAGGGCTGCAAAGAAAAAACTGGAACATAGACCAGTAAAGCCTAACTTCTGTGTTGGGAAAGTTATTAGAGAAGATTCTGAGGGATATGATATACATGCATTTGGAAAGGTAGGGATTGACTTGGGATAGTCAGCCTGGTTTAATGCATGGGAGATTGTGCACATACCAATCCACGCCTTCAACCGCCTTACCCATCAGGGCTTTGCATTGAAATAAATGTAATTTAATCCAGCCAGCTTTGCTTGCTCCCTGCCAAGCCCCTGCCTATCCTGACTTCTGCAACGACTTCCTGCCTCCCACCAGCCTGACAACTGCAATGGAACCCAATCCCTGTCAACCTAGTTCAAATTCTCCTGAGCAGAGGTGCAGTACTGCCGGAGCTCATCGGGGGCGTCGCTCTAGCATGTCTGTAAAAAAAAAAAAGTCAAAATAAACAGCGGGGAATTTTAACTAGCAGGGAATTTAACACGCCCCGGTATATGTTTCTATAAGATCCCCTCTCATCCTTCTAAATTCCAGTGAATATAAGCCCAGTCGATCCATTCTTTCATTATATGTCAGTCCCACCATCCCGGGAATTAACCTGGGGAACCTATGTTTCACTCCCTCAATAGCAAGAATGTCCTTCCTCAAATTAGGAGACCAAAACTGCACACAATACTCCAGGTGTAGTCCCACCAGGGCCCTGTACAACTGCAGTAGGACTTCCTTGCTAACAATATACTCAAATCCTCTCGCTATAATGGCCAACATGCCATTTGCTTTCTTCACTGCCTGCTGTACCTGCATGCTTACATTCAGTGACTGATATACAAGGATACCCAGGTCTCGTTGCACCTCCCCTTTTCCTAATCTGACACCATTCAGATAATAATCTGCCTTCTGTTTCTTGCCACCAAAGTGGATAACCTCACATTTATCCACATTATGCTGCATCCCACTAGTCACTGCTTGCCATTCTGAAAATAACCTGTTAATTCCTACTCTTTGCTTCCTGTCTGCCAACCAGTTCTCTATCCATGTCAATACCCTACCCCTCATACCATGTGCTCTAATTTTGAACACTAATCTCGTGTGTGGGACCTTGTCAAAGGCTTTTTAAAAGTCCAGATACACCACATCCACTAGCTCTCCCTTACCCATTCTACTTGTTACACCCTCAATAAATTCCAGAAGATTTCCCTTCATAAATCAATGCTGACTTTGACTGATCCTGTCACTGCTTTCCAAATGTGCTGCTATTACATCTTTAATAATTGACTCAGGCATCTTCCCCACTACTGATGTCAGGCTAATTGGTCTATAATTCCCTGTTTTCTCTCTCCCTCCTTTCTTAAAAAGTGGGGTTACATTAGCTACCCTCCAGTCCACAGGAACTGATCCAGAGTCTATAGAACATTGGAAAATGATCACCAATGCATCCACGATTTCTAGGGCCACCTAGTGAGTACTCTGGGATGCAGACCATCAGGCCCTGGGGATTCATCTGTCTTCAGTCCCAACAGTTTACCTAACACCATTTCCTGACTAATGTGGATGCCCTTCAGTTCCTCCCTCACACTAGATCCTCGGTCCCCTAGTATTTCTGGGAGATTGTTTGTGTCTTCCTTAGTGAAGACAGAACCAAAGTACTAGTTTAACTAGTCTGCAATTTCCCTGTTTTTCATTATAAATTCATCTGTCTCTGACTGTAAGGGACCTACATTTGCCTTCGCTAATCTTTTCCTCTTCACATATCTATAGAAGCTTATACAGTCAGTTTTTATATTACCCGCAAGCTTTCTTTCATGCTCTATTTTCCCCCTCTTAATTAACCCCTTTGTCCTCCTCTGTTGAATTCTAATTTTCTCCCAGTCCTCCAGTTTGCTGCTTCCTCTGACCAATTTATATGCCTGTTCCTTGGATTTAACACTTTCCCTAATTTCCCTCGTTAGCCACGGTTGAGCTGCCTTCCCTATTTTATTTTTACGCCCGACAGGGATGAACAATTGTTGTAATTCATCCATGTGATCTTTGAATCTTTGCCATTGCATATCCACCGTCAACCCTTTAAGTATCATTTGCCAGTCTATCCTAGCCAATTCCCATCTCATGCTGTCAAAGTTACCTTTCTTTAAGTTCAGGAGCCTTGTCCCTGAATTAACTGTGTCACTCTCCATCTTAATGCAGAATTCTTCCATATTATGGTCACTGTTACCCAAGGGGCTTTGCACAACAAGATTGCTAGCTAATCCTTCCTCATTACACAATACCCAGTCTCGGGTGGCCTGCCCTCTAGTTGGTTCCTTTACATATTGGCTTAGAAAACCATCCTGTACACACTCCAGGAAATCCTCCTCCTCAGTGTTGTTACCAATTTGGTTAGCCCAATCTATATGTAGATTAGAGTCACCCATGATAACTGAGTGACAGTACTCTTTAAAATTTAATTTCTGTTGTGCTCATATTTAATTATTTGCATTTTATGTTAACTCCAATGTTAAAAAAATGAATTTGGGTTATTTACTGTTTGAACAGTGTGAACTGCTCATTATCACAGCTACCCTGATTCACTGCTTTCCTGTCATCATCATGGAAACTAATTGGCTGTGCATATATTTGTGAGACATTTAAAATCTCTCAAAATGAGCTGCAGGGTTTATATTTGTATAGCCCATCCCCATATGTGCGTGATATCAAGGCTGTTGAGTGCCTTGAGGGGGGGGGGGGGGGGGTGGCAATGGTCCCATTTCTGTTTGTCATCTACATCAATGATTTGGATGAGAACATACAGGGCAAGATTAGCAAGTTTGCTGATGATTCAAAAGTGGGTGGTTTTGCAGATAGTGAAGATGGTTGTGAAAGATTGCAGCAGGATCTTGATCGATTGGCCAGGTGGGCTGAGGAATGGTTGATGGAATTTAATACAGAGAAAAGTGAGGTGTTGAATTTTGGGGCATCTAACAAGGGCAGGACTTACACAGTGAATGGTAGGTCTGGGGAGTGTTGTAGAGCAGAGGGATCTAGGAGAGCAGGTGCATGGTTCCTTGAAGGTCTTGTCGCAGGTCAAAAAGGCTTTTGACACATTGGCCTTCATCAGTCAGCGTATTAAGAATAAAACTTGGGAGGTCATGTTGCGGTTGTATAAGACGTTAGTGAGACCGCATTTTGAATACTGTGTTCAGTTATATGTTATATGTTATATGTTATACCATGTTATATGAAAGATATTGTCAAGCTTGAAAGGGTTCAGAGAAGATTTACGAGGATGTGGCCAGAACTAGAGGGTGTGAGCTATCGGGAGAAGTTGAGTAGGCTGGGTCTCTATTCCTTGGGACGCAGGAGGATGAGGGGTGATCATATAGAGGTGTATAAAATCATGGGGGGAATAGATCGGGTAGATGCACAGATTTTCTTGCCCAGAGTAGGGGAATCGACATAGGTTCAAGGTGAAGGGGAAAAGATTTAATAGGAATCTGAGGGGTAACTTTTTCACACAAAGGGTGGTGGTTGTATGGACCAAGCTGCCGAAGGAGGTAGTTGAGGCTGGGCCTATCCCAATGTTTAAGGAACAGTTAAACAGGTACATGGATAGGACAGGTTTGGAGGGGTATGGACCAAGCACTGGCAGGTGGGACTCTTGTTGCTGGGACATGTTGGCCGGTGTTGGCAAATTGGGCCGAAGAGCCTGTTTCCACACTGTATCACTCTATGACTCCAAAAGATAGACACAAAATGCTGGAGTAACTCTGCAGGACAGGTAGAATCTCTGGATAGAAGGAATGGGTGATGTTTCGGGTCGAGACCCCTCTTCAGACCCTTCTTCAGATGCTGCCTGTCCTGCTGAGTTACTCCAGCATTTTGTGTCTATCTTCGGTGTAAACCAGCATCTGCAGTTCCTTCCTACACATTCTGATAAAAGATCTTTGACCTGAAACAATAACTCTGTTTCTCTTTCCACATTTGTTACTTGTGCTGCTGAGATTTTCCAGTAATTTCAGTTTATATTTCAGATTACCAGCATCTGCAGTTTGTAAATCTTTTTATTCCCTTGCATTGAGGCCCTAGTTAAAAACTCAGTGCATTATGTTGGGCAGGTGACACCAATTTCAGTAAAAGGGGGCTCAATTGCTACCAGGCAGATGAAGGAAATAATTCAATGATGTGCTCAAAGCTGTCTTGAAGAAATGCAACATCTCCAGGGAATCTGTGGCCCATAACGACTTGAAGAGAAAGAGCATTTGGGATGGTATTGAGAACCTTGAGGCTATACATTGGGAGCTAACATGGGCCCATGTTAGTGTCAGAAGAAGCAATCTACCTAACAAACTATGCACCCGCTCTCCCAGTCAGCCACCACTCATCCCATATGTGTGATCATCTGTGGTTCCCACACTGGCCTCAATTCCACTGAGTAAAATTAGTGTAAGCCACCCTGATCCCAAGTGAATATTTAAGAAGAAGTAGAGTTCACCTGTATCGCACATACATAGAGCAGTACAGCACAAGAACAGGCCCTTTGGCCCACAATGTCTATGCCAAGCACGATGTCAAGTTAAACTAATCTCATTCCCCTTCATGCAATCACATATCCTTCCATTGCCTTCATATCCACATGCCTGTCTAAAAGCCTTTTAAATGCCTCCATCGCATCTGATTTCACCATCACCCCTGGCAGCGCATTCCAGGCACCCACCACTCTCTGTAAAACAAAAAGAAAAATTAATCTTTGACATTTCACCCTGGGAAAAAGATTCTGACTGTATCTGGATTTTGTCCCAGGGCCTCTGTGCTTCGGTTTAGCGTGTTCATGAAGGCAACTGAGCGTGATCCTGAAGTGCAGGTTCTGAGGAAAATGAGCACTAGTTGTTCAGTTGAGAGCAGATACTTTAAAATTGGATATATGTTTCCGTTTCAGAGGTCATCATGATGACCAAAATGTTTCCTCAAAAAAATCTCTTTGCAGTTATTTTTGCGTTTGAGCATCCAGAACTGTACAGTTTTTCAAATGCTCTATAGTTCTTCACAGTTCTCCAAGTATTCTCGTTGAAACATACAGAATAGTGATAGGTTTGGATAGAGTGAATGTGGAGAGGATGTTTCCACTAGTGGGAGAGTCTAGGACTAGAGGTCATAGCCTCAGAATTAAAGGACGTTCTTTTAGGAAGGAAATGAAAATTTTCTTCAGTCAGAGGGTGGTGAATTCTTTGCCACAGAAGGCTGTGGAGGCCAAGTAAATAGATATTTTTAAGGCAGAGATGGATAGATTCTTGATTATTAGAGGTGTCAGGGGTTATGGGGAAAAGGCAGGAGAATGTGCTTAGGAGGGAGAGATAGATCAGCCATGAATGAATGGAGGAATAGACTTTATGGGCCGAATGACCTAATTCTACTCCTATTCCTTATGACCTTATTGTACCAATGACTTTTATAATTGCAACATAACGTTCCTGTAGTAAACATAGATAACCCTCTTCACTGTCCATTGCACCATCAATTTTGGTGTCATCTGCAAACATACTCAGCATGTTAACATCATTGTTAATGTAGACTTTAAGCAGTGGGCCCAGCACTAATCTTTGTAGTACCTCACTGGTTACAGCCCTCCAATCTGAATAATACCCCTCCACTACCACACTTTGATTTCTTCAACGGGGCCCATTTTGTATCCAATTGTTTAGCTCACCTTGTATCCCATGTGATCTAAGCTTCCGGACAAGTCTACCGTACGGCACATTGTGAAAATGTTTGTTAAACATCTACAGTCCTGCCCATATCAATCCTCTCCGTCACCTATGCAAGAAATAACTTATTCACTCTGTCCTTAATACTCTCTTATCCAGGCAGCATCCGAGTGAACCTCTTCTGCTCCCTCTGCAAAACCTCCACATCGCTCCTGGAGTGCAGCAGCCAGAAATACACACAATACTTTAATACACAATTACCCAAAGTTTAATACAGCTGCAACATGGTCGTGACTCTTGTCTTCAATGACTTCCCTAATTTTATATTCAACCGCCCAGATTCAGATATTACACTATGGTTTATTTTCTTCACAATCTGAATGTCTTAAGTAAACCTTTGTTGATCTTTACCATATTAACATAAGCTTTTACAATCTGATTTTATGTTTCTTATTAACCTTCTCTCTCGTTATACTTTCCCACTCGTTATCAATGTCTTGGTCCTTTGCTGAATTTTAAAATCTAAAACCTTTTCCTTTGAACTTTTTCCCTTTGCATCTTGAACTTTTCAGGTTTGCCCAGTTGGCCACTTTTTTATTGGATTTTTCAGCCTTAAAGGGATATATATCTATTAATAAACTATTAATTCTTTAAATGTTAGTCATTGCCTAAAGTCCTCTTATGTACAAGATTGTAAATGTATCCCTTTTCACAGTACAAGATCTAAAATAGCCTTTGTTCTAGTTAGTTTTCCAGATGTATGTGGAGCAACCGTCTCATGTACATTAGACGCAATTAAAATGATTACTTGCGGACCAACGATCAAAATGTGCTTGGCACTCTGATGCTATGTGATTCTTGCTTTTTCCAAAGGGTGTATGGGAATGTGTTGGCATTTTAATCTTAAGTCACAGCATGGAAATGGGCTATTTGATCCACCAAGTCTATACAGACCATCAAGCACCAGTTACACATCTTACAACCTTTTATATTCTCCAATCCATTCCTGGCCCATACTCCAATCCATTCCTTGCCTCCATACTCCCTTCAGAACCCCCCCCCCCCCCCCACTAGATTTTATAACTCAGGTTTACGTTTGGAAAAATTTACAGTAGCCAATTAACCTACCAACCCATATTTTTGGTGCATGGGAGGAAACCCATGCAATAACAGAGAGATCATGCGAACTCCACACAGAAGAACCTGTTGCCAGGATTGAACCTAGAATGCTGGAGCTGAGAAACAGCAGCTCTGCTAGCTCTGCTAGCTCTGCCACAGTGTTCCCCATGTTATGGACAGATGAAGTCATTGTAAAAAAAAATCCACTTTTCAGCATCCAGTAAAAGTGCTAAATAGAACCATGAATAAATTACAGAAGTAATTTCCGATGGAGTTCAGCATAAACTGGGGTCTTGTCCCTGGGGCTGCAATTACTAAGAAGTGCATAATGTCCCGTTTTCCTATCCTATATAAAGCTCTATCTGCACTTTCTTGCCATTTATTATGTCTGCCTCCATAGAAACATAGAAAATAGGTGCAGGAGGAGGCCATTCGGCCCTTCGAGCCAGCACTGCCATTCATTGTGATCATGGCTGATCATCCACAATCAGTAATCCTGTGCCCAATTTCTCCCCATATCCCTTGATTCCACTAGCCCCCAGAGCTCTATCGAACTCTCTCTTAAATTCATCCAGTGATTTGGCCTCCACTGCCCTCTGTGGCAGCAAATTCCACAAATTCACAACTCTCTGAGTGAAAAAGTTCCTTCTCACCTCAGTTTTAAATGGCCTCCCCTTTATTCCAAGACTGTGGCCCCTGGTTCTGGACTCCCCCAACATTGGGAACATTTTTCCTGCATCTAGCTTGTCCAGTCCCTTTATAATTTTATATGTCTCTATAAGATCCCCTCTCATCCTTCTAAGCTCCAGTGAATACAAGCCCACTCTTTTCAATCTTTCCTCATATGACAGTCCCGCCATCCCAGGGATCAATCTCGCGAACCTACGCTGCACTGCCTCAATTACGAGGATGTCCTTCCTCAAATTAGGAGACCAAAACTGTACACAATACTCCAGATGTGATCTCACCCTATACAACTGCAGAAGAACCTCTTTACTCCTATACTGAAATCCTCTCGTTATGAAGGCAAATCCTCTCGTTATGAAGGCATCTGTGCAGAATCTTTGCATTATCATCACAGATCAGTTTCTTACCTAGATTTGTAGGATCAGAAATAATATCTCACATTTTTTTCCATCTGTTATTATTATAGATAGTAAACGTCCAAGAGCCCAGTCCAGAGTTTGTGTACAACAGGGCTGCCAACTTGAGAAATATCTGTTTAGTTATCCATTACTGATCTCATCACTTCCGGCTCTCTGCCCTCTAAAGCCTCCAACCTTATTGTTCCCCAGGCCCACACAGCCCGATTTTATCTTCTCCCCAAAATCCACAAACAGAATTGTCCTGGCAGACCCATTGTTTTTGCCTGTTCATGTCCCACTGAATTAATTTCCACCTACCTCGATTCCATCCTATCCCCCCTGGTCCAATCCCTCCCCACCTATGTCCAAGCCACCTCACATACTCTCCATCTCCTCAATAACTTCCATTTACCAGGCCCCCACTCCCTCATCTTTACTCTGGATGTCCAATCACTCTACACCTCCATCCTCCACCAGGATGGTCTTAAAGCCCTCCGTTTCTTCCTTGACCGCAGAACCAGCCAATTTCCATCTACCAATACTCTCCTCCGCCTAGCAGAGCTGGTCATTACCCTTAACAACTTCTTCCACTCCTCCCACTTCCTCCAAATCCAAGGCGTAGCTATGGGCACTCGCATGGGCCCTAGCTATGCCTGCCTCTTTGTAGGGTACGTTGAACAATCCTTGGTCGAGGCGTACACTGGCCCTATCCCCGAACTCTACCTTTGCTACATTGACGACGGCATTGGTGCTACTGCCTGTACCCATGCAGAATTCACTGACTTCATCAATTTCAACACTAATTTCTATCCTCTTAAATATACTTGGACCATCTCCGACATCTCCCTACCGTTTCTGGGTCTCACCATCTCCATCACAGGAGACAGATTAGTGACCGACATCTACTACAAACCTACTGACTCCCATAGTTATCTTGACTACACTTCTTCCCACCCTGTTTCCAGTAAAAAACTCTATCCCCTACTCCCAATTCTTCCGTCTACTCCGCATCTGCGCCCAGGATGAGGTGTTCCATACAAGGACATCGATGATGTCCTCATTCTTTAGGGAATGGGGGTTCCTCTTCTGTTATAGATGAGGCTCTCACTAGGGTCTCCTCAATATCCCGAAGCTCCGCTCTTGCTCCCCCTCCCCCTATTCGTAACAAGGACAGAGTCCCCCTTGTCCTCACCTTCCACCCCATCAGCCGTCGAATACAACATATTATCCTTCAACATTTCCGCCACCTTCAACGGGATCCCACTACTGGCCACATCTTCCCATCTCCACCCCTTTCTCCTTTCCGCAGGGACCGTTCCCACCGAAACTCCCTGGTCCACTCGTCCCTTCCCACGCAAACCACCCCTCCTCAGGTACTTTCCCCTGCAACTGCAGGAGATGCAACTCCTGTCTCTTTACCTCCCCCCTTGACTCCATCCAAAGACCCAAACAGTCTTCGCAGGTGAAGCAGAGGTTCACCTGCACCTCCTCCAACCTCATCTACTGTATCTGCTCTTCCAGGTGTCAATTTCTCTACATTGGCGAGACCAAGCTCGGCGAACGTTTCGCTGAACACCTCTGCTCAGTCCGTCTCAACCAACCTGATTTTCCGGTGGCTCAACACTTTGACTCCACCTCCCATTCCCTTTCTGTCCTAGCCTCCTCCATTGCCAGAGTAAGACCCAGCGCAAATTGGAGGAACAGCACCTCATAATTCGCTTGGGTAGTTTACACCCCAGCGGTATCAACATTGACTAACTTCAGATAGTCTCTGCTTTCCCTCTCTATCCCCTCCCCCTTCACAGTTCTCCCACCAGTCTTCCTGCCTCCTACAACATCCTATCTTTGTCCCGCCCCATCCCATGACATCAGTCTGAAGAAGGGTCTCGACCCGAAACGTCACCCATTCCTTCTCTCCAGAGATGCTGCCTGACCCGCTGAGTTACTCCAGCATTTCGTGTCTACCTTCTGTTTAGTTGTCCTGTTTTCTTTCCTTATAATGTTCTGTCCAAGCTAATGTTTTACCTTCAAATTACATTCACTGGTTTCTGCATATCTAATAATTTCCCAAAAAGCACTGAAAGGTTTGAGCACTTTTTTTCCATTTAATAAAATTATTGGGCACGGTAATATGTTTTTATGACTTACAGACATCTTGTTATCATACTTTTAGTGATGGATCCTTCAGGTTTTTTTCTTCAACTGTAATCAGGCTATGTTCTGTCTCCCTCTTTGGTTAGTTGTCATATTTGCTGCCATGCAAACCATTTGGATGGTTCCAGAATCTAAGGAACTTTGGAATTCATTCATTTAATTCACTCCTTTTGCTGTTACCTTTCAGAATTTTAATCTGTTTATTTTACTGCCCCTTATGGTTTATCCTGTCTTTGGTTCCAGGAGAACTCTTATTTTGATTCAGGCACATTTTTATATAATTGTAGATGTACTTAAAGTTTTTATTTGTTGCTGGATTAACTCTATTTCTGTCCTCTTCCTCTTTATCAGTTTTTATGTTAGTCATTCCTGCTTTCTAAAATGCCCACAGAAAACTGCGCTTCCCATAAAATTGGATCAGTATGCGGTTTGCAACAAATTACGTTTTTCTATCCAGAGACTTTGATACACTCTGCCCTGGGAGTAGAAAAAATGATTTGATGTCAGACTCAGTTTTTTTTTATACTGCCAGGACAGAGTGTATTAATTTGGGATAATGCGTCACATTGCAGCAAAACCTCCATGGATAATTGTTAAATATTTTGGCAAATATGTGATTTTCCTTTTTTTCTTTGCCATTTTCAGTTAAAGGTTTCAAGAAACAGCATTTTATATTTTAACCAGAGGTGTAGAAATCATTGTGTAAAGTTGTGATTTATTAAAATTTTGCACTAATTTTCTCTCAAACTAATCATGAATAAACAGAACTTGATAATCCAGCTCTGTAAATATGAGATATGCTGTCTTAAACAGAACCTGAGCCCAACAAAGCCGGAGAGCTAAAATTATCCTTATTTAAAAATGACACAATAATTGTGACATATTGTTTAATGACTGCTTATTGACTATATGTATTCAGTTCCTTCAAGCTGTCACTTAGTAATTCCTTGTTGTCCACATTACTATCTGCTCATTCTTCATTAAAATGTGCTCAGAATTTAATATGAATTTAAAATGAATTGCAAAAGTAGTTGTTTAGAAATTGGCTCCTTGCTGAGACTGGGAGTAATCAAAATTTTCAGTTGCTTTGCACTTAATCAAGCTAAAACTGGTAAGTTTTAGAAGGATGTGTTTATTTTCCACCTCATATTTTGAAATCAGTTCCTCAGATGGCAACAGATGTAGGATGAGCTGTAGTAATATGAAACTTGAATCAAACATTGAAATTCTCAAGTGTTTGGTTTGCTTTTAGCAGATGATGGGCCAGTCTTGGCCTTTTCCCTGGCTCAGAGAAAGAATGTAAATGAAAGGAGAACAAATCAATGAAGAGGCAAGAAATGAACCAATTTTGTGGGTGCTGAATTGGAGGCTGTGCTGTGTGAGATGATTGTGAGGAAGGTTCCTCACCAGAACAATTCTGGAATAAGCTTATCTTTTGTTAGGCAAAGCATTGAATGGATTAGTAAACACTAATGTCCTCGAGTTCTGATTTCATTTTGTGTGGGTAACTGTTCCTATGGGGGTCACATCTCTAAATGATGATTTCAGGGCTATGTGCTGAGGTGCTAGTATAGTATTCAGGGTAAGATTGTCTTATTCTAATTTTAACTTGCTTAGCATGTCATGGTGTCTTTATATAGTAATTTTTATTTATTTTTTGTCTTCTTACAGGTTCTTGCAACTTTGGAACATTTGGAAAAAGTTAGCAGCTTTCAGGAGTTTGTACAGATCTTCAGTCAGTTTGGAAACGAGATGGTAGAATTTGCCCATTTGACGGGAGACAGACAAAATGTAGGTTATAAATGCATTGCAATAAGAAAGGCAGCTGATTTGTTGATATTTTATTGAACCTTTTTCAATTCTCAGATGATTTAAAGTGTTTTAATGCAATGAAAGCACTATAAAAGTACAAATGATAATTTGTGTTGAATTTCTTTTCCCATTGTTTTTCATCAGCTGTTGCAGTTCAGCCAAATTCTTTGCATCCTGGCCAATTTTTGCCCTGAATACATATAGTCTTCATTTTTAACATGGCTTGGTCCAAAACCTTTAAAATGGATGGGAATTTTTCTGAGAGAGTTTCTCCATTCACAACAGTTCTGAACTGTACCCATGCCACCTAACTGGTAACCATCAAATTATCTGCTGGAAACCTCTCCAGTATATTCTTCTTATGAGTGAGTTGTAATTTAAATGTATTGCCCATGTATTTCTTCCTCTTTTGTTAAGTGTGTTCATATGTTATGCTAACTGCAGTTTTGGATTTTAAATAGTTTAAGATTTTTCATATTTTAAAAAAAAACACATTTCTGTTACTTGAGTCCAGAGAAAAATTATTGAAAGATGTTAGTTATTCTCTTGCTTTTATAGCTTAGAAGCTATGAACATGAACTATTTTTTGAAAACCTGCATGTGTGGCACGATGTTGAAACCATATAAAGGCTTCTTTATGAGTGTTAATAACTGAGCCACACCAAAGCTGTTGGAATACATTTAATTTATTTTGATGAGAGATCCTCTTCTGGAAAAATTGAAGCCTAATTTAATCACTATGTCTCCAGTCACCACTATCTATGCTCATTCAACTTGAACAGTTGATTTCAGTTATACGAATGGATCTATGAAACAGACTCTTGCAACAGTGACTGCCATATTTGTTAGAGCACGGCCAATGGAACTTTCAAGGTAAAGGTAAATCAGCCATAGGATCTGTTTAATGTACTGATACATAGTCTACATTTTCGTGATATTCTCCATAGTGATTTCTGCAAATGTGCACTAGCAGAATCCAATTTAAACTAGATAATATTGCAATCATACCATTGCATTTCATATAAATTCAGCCAAATTGTTTTAACAGATTAGGAAATTTTCAATCCTCATTGTGTCCAGCAATAGTTGTATTTTTGTCATTAAAAAAAAATTACTGTAGGCTAGTTCTGTCCAGAGAACTGCCAATGCTCCAGATCAAAGTTTTTATTTACTCATTTGGGAGATGTTTGCATCACTGACTATGCTAGAATTTGTGCTCTTTTGCAAAATTATCCCTGCAGGGATAAGCCATCTCTTTTAACCACTGTAGTCCTTCGGGTAAAGTACTTCCAGATTACTGTTGGGTTATGAGTGACTCAATGAAGGATTGGCAGCAGAGTCTGCTCCAGGTTTGCTGCCCTCGTTCTTTTTTCTGGTAGAAGTCAAGTTTGGGAGGTGCTGTTAAGGAAACTATGGTGAATTTCTGCAGTGCATTTTATAAGTGGCATACACTATGGTCATGGAAATTATGAGATTTTAGTGTGATGGATGCTGTCCAAATTGCAATGGCAGCTTTTCCCTGGATGATCTACGGTTTCTTGAAAGTTGTTGGAATTGCATTCTTCCAGGCACATAAAGTTCACTGCATTATGCTCCAAACATACCTTGTGGATGGTGGAAAGGCACTTATGAGTCATGAAATGCAGAAAGCCCTATCTCCAACTTAATCTTGCAGTTGTGACATTCATAGTGGCTCGTCTGGTGAGTGATGACCCACCAATATTTTGATGGTGAGGCACATAATGACAGTAATGTTGGAGATACAAGGAACTGCAGATGCTGGTTTACAAAAAATGAAGCAACATGCTGGAGTAACTCAACGGGTCACAGGCAGCATCTCTGGAGAACATAACAGCAATGTTATTGAATGTCAAGATATGGTGCTTGGAGTCTTGTTGGAGATGTTTGTTGATTACTGCTTATGTGACACCGTTGCTACTTGCAACTTCTCACCCTATGTCTGCATCACAGATTTGCAGCATACATGCAAAGACTGTCTTTATTTTATGAGCTGTTCTGCATGAAATTGAACTTTATCCAATTATCAGTTAACATCCCGTTTGTGTTGTCGAAACAGGCTGTGATGCAACCAGTCAGTGTGCTTTCCACTGCATACCTCTAGGAGGGTGGGGGAGGAAATCCATCATCTACAGCAGGCTAAGAGTGGGTCAGCGGTCCTGGCCCAAGGCGTCACTGACAAGCATTCCTCCAGGAAGGGTCCTGAGTCAAACCATCTTTAGCTCCCTCATCGACATATTTAAGGGAGGGGATGGGGGAGTGCTGATGGGGAAGCCATCATTTCTTGCCTATCACGGTGTGTAAACGTATGAGAGGCATGGATAGGGTAGGCGTGTAGAGCCTTTTTACTAGGGTGGATCTACCCTGGTAAGGTGGAGGTGTCAGGGACTGGAGGATGTGGCTTTAGGTTGAGAGGGTCAAGGTTTGAGGGAGATGTGTGGGGCAGGTTTTTTTTTAGGGTGCCTGGAATGCATTGCTGGGAGTGCTGGTGGAGGCGGATATGCTGGTGGCAGTTGAGGGGCCCTTGGGATAGGCACATGGTTATGCAGGGAATAGAGGAATGTGGATCACATGCAGGCAAAGTTGATTAGTTTTACTTGGCATCATGTTTGACACAGCCATTCTCAGCCGAAGGGCCTGTTCCTGTGCTGTACAGTTCTTCTGATCTAATTGTGGAGGGAAGGTTTTTAATGGTGCAGCTAAAGAAGATTGGGTTTCAAACAATGCCCTGAGGAATTACCACAGTAATGCCCTGAGGCTGGGTTTCATTGACCTTCAACAGTCATGAGCATAATTAATCAGCAAAGTGTTTCTGCTAATTGAACTCATTTACATACAAAGGAAGGTTTATAGAATTTAATTTTTTTTTTTTTTTAAATCTGGCTAAATCAGAGAAATTAGGAAATAGTTCAATATAATGTCATTTAAATTCAGGTCGACACACATTTATTCAAACAATTATTAAGGGAACTCCAGTGTTGCACAAGTTTATATAATGGAAAATTGCCCTTAGGGAATTCACAAATCACAACTAAAAAAATATGATTTACAGAATAAAAATTTGTCCTCACAGAATTTGTGTTAACTTTTATTTTATTTTCAACTTGCATTTTTTGGCGCATGGATTGAAGGTGTCATTTTTGTATTTTTGAAAATCGTGATATGGACGATTTTCTGGAAACATGACCCTGCCCCCCCATTCCAATCTGTAATTGTAACCCCCCCCCCCCCCCTCCCCCCGTTTCAGCTCTGATAATGAATACTCATCAGGCAACCACTTTCAATTGCTTGAAAGATTTTAAAAAAACATAATTGGGATAAAGCATTGTCCAACTGGGCAGAATCATGGAAGAATATCATGGAAGGATCGTAAAGAAATCGTGCAGAATATTTGTCCTCCAGAGATGCTCCAGCAGTTTGCATTCTAGGCAAGATTTCAGCATCTGCAGTTCTTTGTGTCTGCAGAATAATGAAAGGTTGTTTAAGGTTATGCAAAATACTTGATTGGAAACTTGCACATAATTTCAATCGTCTCCCAAATGAAGTTCTGAGCATGCTCTGCTCTGTGGTTATCAATTGTATCCATAGCAGAACCTCTATGTGAATATGTTTAATGTGGTGAATAACAACGATATCAACAGCAGTTGGCCAACCACTTCATCCTACTTTCAGAGCCACAAATAATCAGTAGATGCTGACATTTCCAAAGTGCTTTGCTAATGAGTCAGACGCATTCAGTGTATTTTGGGACTCTTCACTAAAATTCACTTGGTGCTAACTGCTTACCAATGATGTGGTGGATTGTTTTGAGTTTACAACACAAACGCCAGTCAGTTATGCCTGATTGTTCTCCACACAAATTTCCTCCCACTCTGCTTCAGAATAGGTTATTTTTCCTTTCTCCCACACGCAGTTATAGTCCAATCCCTTATTTGCACCTGCATTAACCTGGTCCATTTAATGTTGTCATTTTGTAAATCATGTTAAGAAAAACAATCGGATATAACTTTGTGGATAAATTGCTTTAAACGTTTGAATATTGGCAATTTGAAATAAAGTTGAAATGAAGTTTATCAGAAAGATTCTAGAAAGTCATTGACACATTTTACTTTCCACACGGAGTGTTTCCAGAATTTTCTCTTTAAATTTACAATTACATTTGATCCTTCCTATTGTACAAGTTTCCAAGCCATTCATGAAACATAAAAAGTTCTGCATTGCAGAAGATCTGTGCCTAAGAGATTTTTTGTTATCTAATAAGCTCAATGCAAGTTTGATGAAAATTAAGTGTGATTAAAGGTGGTGAAAATTAAACATTGGTTTCTAGGCAATTAAGTAAACTTTTAGATTACTTTGCTTTGAAGTGTGCTGATATATATCGGTTTGTGTCTAGTTCAATTCTACAATTGAACCCCTATTTAGCTCAGTTGATTTGGAGAATATGTTCAAATTATTTCAGAACAACAGCTTGGATTCTGTTCGGATAAGTTGAATGTGGGAAAAGTTTGATCCAAACACAATACGTATCACAGGAAAATAGGGCTGTGAGCATCGTAGAGGGCAGTAGTCCCACTGGAACCAGTTTTTGTGCATTTTGTCTCAAGAACAACAAATATGAGAATATAAAATTCAGAAAATATAAAGGGTGTATTCCTTACAGCTAGGCATTCAAACTATAATTGAACTGCTCACTATTGCGAGTAATCTTGGAGAAAATATTAATGCTATAGGGAGAAAATGAAACATTCCAATCATATTACATTGAAAAGCAAACCTTAGATGACACAGTGGGCAACATTTACAGATGACTGCATTCTTCGTATCTTAAAGTGCTTCTTTTTGTATAAATGATTCATTTAACAAGTTAAATGGACACGTTGCATGGCAACTGCTTAAACAAGTATTGCAGGAGGAAAGGCAAAACATTTAAAATAAGGCAGGTGTGAGACAAGGTCACGTGCAGCAATACATAGTAATGAATTATGTATTACCACAAACATTCATTATTAAGTCAGGACAGCTGAAGTGATTGAATGTGCATTGGAATGCCACCAGCATATTGATACTGATTTATTTTGTAGAATTGTGAGATGATTGATTTGGCACCTTCAAAGTAACTGTCATTCGTTACTGTTGCATGTGTTCATGTGGAGGGACAGGAAATTAATGTCCTGTTTGGAGCTCTTAAGGTTGATTAATTTAACTATACAGTTGTGAAGTGTGCTGCGCATCCCACATTTTGTAATAATATTTTCTTAAATTACTCTTCTGGGTGTTATTAAAAAGTTCCAAATAAAAAACGTGTCAATGAAAAGAAAAACGATGCCAAAATGCAATATAATTGATTGACATTGTAGTGAGTACAAGCATAATTACGTAACGGTGTTATGTTGTTGTGTTAGTTGGTTCAAGCAGGCACATATCTCTGTTAGTCCCCTTTTGTCTTCTTTTCATCTGTTTGTCCACCTATTTGCCTATGTAAACTCCCTCATCTGTATCCACCTATTTGCCTATGTAAACTCCCTCATCTGTATCCACCTATCCCTTGCAAGGTTGTAACCCGTCCCCACCTCTTTTCCAGCTTTCTCCCCCCTCCCGACTACAATCAGTCTGAAGAAAGGTCCCAACCCAAAACATGGTGGCGAAGCGATAGAGTTGCTGCCTTACAGTGAATGCAGCGCCGTAGACCCGGGTTAGATCCCAACTATGGGTGTTGTCTGTAAGGAGTTTGTACGTTCTCCCCGTGACCTATGCGTGGGTTTTCTCCAAGATCTTCGGTTTCCTCCCACACTCCAAAGACGTACAGGTTAATTAGCTGGTAAATGTAAAAATTATCCCTAGTGTGTGTAGGAGATCGCTGTTCAGTGCGGACCCGGTGGGCCGAAGGACCTGGTTCCGCGCTGTATCTCTAAACTAAACTAAACTAATCACCTATCCATGTTCTCCAGAGATACTGCAGAGTTTCTCCGGCACGTTGTATTCCAGACAAATTTACTGATTGGATTGTTGTGATCAGGAAAACTGACATGTAGACTTAATTTTAATTCTGCATGTAAAACAATTAAAACATAGAGGGTGGGACATGGAGCCAATTTTAAGGCACGTTTCAGACAAATGATTGCACCATGGTAGTAATAGTGTTGGATTTCAGTTAACCTATTATTAACGGTGGCTTGACCAATGTAAAATGTATGCAGGGTGCATCATTTCTAAATTGCATTGTTTTTATCCAGTGTGTTGCAACTCCAATAAAGGAGGTGAATTGTAAATTTAGTTTTTCAGGAATGAGGCTGAGATGTACTTCAACAAATCTGACTGGAAACAGCTACTTGAAGGTAAATCAGTGTAGAGCAATGGAAGCTATTTCAGAAGGAGATTCAAAGAGTTTACAGAAAACATGTTTTCACAAAGATAAAGAGTGGAGATGACTAATCCAAAGCTTAAAGAATACAAAGTACATAGAGGGAGAGATGTAACCTAAAAAGGGAAGCTTACATCACACTCCATGAGCTTAAAGCAGCAGAAACATGAGAGGAATATAGAAGTGAACTAACAAGGGAAATTCAACAGTGAACTGTTTTATTGTCATATGTCCCGAAAAGGAACAATGAAATTATCACTTGCAGTGGCAGCACAGCAGATAGGTTTGTAATTAGGAAAATAATTAAGAGAGGGTGTGTAATTAAATAACATTTAACATGTTTTTAAAAAACTTTTAACATGTTTTTTAAGTGCATAAAGGATAAGACAACAATGGAAAGGGATAGGCCCACGAGAGACCAAAAGGGCAACTTATGTGTGGAGATCAAATATGTAGGTTTCAATGAATAATTTGTGACTGAAATTTACAAAGAGATGGACAATGCGAATACTGCATTTAGGTTTAGATTTATTATTGCCAGGTGTACCAAGGTACAGTGAAAAGCTTTGTTTTGTATGTTATCCAATCTGATTAGGTAATACAGTCACATCAAACTCGAGTACTATTGGTAGAGCAAAGGGTAAGTTGCAAAGTGCATTTGTAGCGCAATAGTTCCATATACAAAGTTCAATACCCATTGCCCTGGAGGTGAACTGAACAGTACTCTAGCTTATGAAAGGATTGTTCAGAAGCCTGATAACCAAGGAGAAGCTGAATCTGGTGCTGTTTTCAAGCAGGGAGAAGGAGAAATTACCGGGATGGGACAAATATTTGACTATGTTGGCTGCCTTAGGCAGGTCATGTGAAGTGTAGATGGAATCAATGGTGGTAAGTCTGGTGTTTGTGATGGACTGGGCTACATCTACTACTCTGCAATTTCTTGTGGTCTTGGCAGAGCTGTTCCCAATCCAAGCTGTGGTGTAATCCGACAGTATGCCATCTATGGTACATCTATAGAGGTTTGTACGAGTCATAGGAGACATGCTGAATTTCCTTGGTTTCCTAAAGAAGTAGATGTGTTGCTGTGCCATCATAGCCATCACATGTTTGTCCCCAACTGGTAATATTAACACCAAAAAGATCTCAACCATTTCCACTTTTGTACCATTGATGCATGTACTCCACCACATTTCCTGAGTTGATAACTAGGTCTTTTGTCTTGTTGATGTTGAGGGAGATGCTGTTGTCCTGTCACCACATTACTAAGCTCTCCAGCTCCTTCCTATGTCTTATCATTGTACATGATCCAGCCCACAACAGTGGTGTCATCTGCAAACTTGTAAATGAAATTAGAACCGAATTTAGCTGCACAATCATGAATGTGTAGGCAGTAGGGAACTGAGAACGTATCCTTGTGGGGCGCCAATGTTGAGAATTATTGTGGAGGGGTGTTGTTATCTATCCTCATTGATTTTAGTGTCTGTGGGGCAGAAAGTTGAGGCGTGAAGTTTAAGTATGTGAAGTCGAGATGTAAACTGTAAGTTTGTGAAGTTTAGAATGGGATGAACATAATAAAAGAGGAAGTATTAAGGTGTTTTATTATCTGTGAAAATTATAATTTGCTGGCCTTATTCCCTTAACTATTGGAAAAAATGGAAGAAAACTGTTTTTTAATCCTCCTCAATTATTGGACTGAACCGAAAGGATTGGAGAACCACTCACATTGTGATTTTCTTTAACATGAAAATGGTAAACAAAATGCAGGCCAGTTATGTGTGAGACGTCAATAGTGGGGGAAAAAACAGAATTCCATTATTCAGGGTTAGTACAAAAGCAGTTAGAAAGATACAGGTAAATTTGAAGCAGTCAGCAAAGATTTATTCAGGGACAGTAGTTTCTGGCTCTCAATGTAATCTTCTGAAGTGGTAACAAGGAACGTTGATGAGGGCACTGCACTTGATATAGTCTATGTCAACTTCACCATGAGACGCAAGAAATCGTAGATGCTGGAATCTTGAAGAAAAGGCAGTGCTGGAGGAACTCAGCAGGTCAGGCAGCATTTGCTGACCCAAAGCCTGCCCATTTCCTTTCACAGATGCTGCCTGAGCACCTGGTTTTTTGCAAGGCTTTTGACAGTGAGCTGTTCAAAGAAAGCTGAAGCCCATGGAATCTAAGGAAGTTTGGCTATTTAGATTCAAAGTTGTTTCGGGAACACGAAGCAATGGGTATTGGTTGGCTCGTGTTTTCACAAATGAAAGGCTGGTATCTATGGACTTCCCAACGGACTCACTACTAGGCAATATTCTGTAATATTATGTAATATATATTAGACCAAAATAATAGGAGGCATGATAAAAAAGATTCTAAATAATATAAAAGTACTCGACTGTGTTGAGGAAAGCCTTTGGACTGCAAACAATGTAAACAGCAGTAACAGGATCGTTCCGAGTCAGCATGGATTTACGAAGGGGAAATCATGCTTGACTGATCTGCAATTTTTTGAGGATGTAACTGGGAAAATTGACAGGGGAGAGCCGGCGGATGTGGTGTACCTCGACTTTCAGAAAGCCTTCAACAAGGTCCCACATAGGAGATTAGTGGGCAAAATTAGAGCACATGGTATTGGGGGTAGCTCTGCCCTCGCAGCTGCGGCTTGCCTGCAGTCCGTTTGTCTTTTGTGTTTTTTGTTGTTTTTGTCTGAATTGTAGTTTAAATATGGTGTAGTGTTTGTATGTTATGTGGGGGGGGGGGGGTGGGGTGGAGTGGGAACTGTAAAATTCTCTCTCCTGAGCGGAGACGCGACCTTTGTTTCTGTGTCTTGTCTCCGTTCCCGCTGCGGCCTACCATCGGCCATGCACCTGGAGCTGGCGGCCTCCGGCTGGGACCACCTGGGCTCTGGTTCGCAGAGCCCACGGCCCGGACTCACCACCTGCGGCGCTGGCTGCCTTCGGAGGCTGCGGGAGCGGCTGCGACTCGTCTCCGGAGGCTTCGGCGTGGGCCTGGACGTCGGAAGCCCGCAGGCCCCTGGGTGGGGGCTGACATCGGGAGCTCCGGCAGCGGCAGCGTCTTCGCCCGCCCCGAATCGCGGGGCTTGGGTCGGCCCGCCGCGGACCTTTCACCGTCCGGCGCGGCCTGAAATAGGCCACGGGTTTTTTTCCGCCGGCGGGGGCTTCAATTTCGGAAGCCACGACCGCCCCGATGTGGCAACTCCAACAGCCTGACCGCGGGAGAAGACGGCAGGGGAAGAGAAAAAGACATTCTGGCCTTCCATCACAGTGAGGAGGTGACTGGAGGAGACTCACTGTGATGGATGTTTATTTTGTTTGGTGTTAGTTTATGATTGTATGTGTTATTGCATTTTTATTGATTATTCTTATTGGTCTTATTGTTGAACTGCGGGTAATTTTTCATTTCACTACACATTTATGTGTATGTGACAAATAAATTACTATTGACTATTGATTGGGTAGGGTACTGGCATGGATAGAAAATTGGTTGGCAGACAGAAAGCAAAGAGTGGGGATAAATGGCAGGCAGTGACTAGTGGGGTACCGCAAGGCTCGGTGCTGGGTCCGCAGCTATTTACAATATACTTTAATGACTTGGATGAAAGGATTAAAAGCACCATTAGCAAATTTGCAGATGATACAAAGCTGGGTGGTAGTGTGAGCTGTAAGGAAGATGCTATGAGGTTGCAGGGTGACTTGGACAGGTTGTGTGAGTGGGCGGATGCATGGCAGATGCAGTTTAATGTGGATAAGTGTGAGGTTATCCACTTTGGTAGTAAGAATAAGAAGGCGGATTATTATCTGAATGGTGCCAAGTTAGGAAAAGGGGACGTATAACGAGATCTGGGTGTCCTAGTGCATCAGTCACTGAAAGGAAGCATGCAGGTACAGCAGGCAGTGAAGAAAGCCAATGGAATGTTGGCCTTCATAACAAGAGGAGTTGAGTATAAGAGCAAAGAGGTCCTTCGGCAGTTGTATAGGGTCCTAGTGAGACCGCACCTGGACTACTGTGTGCAGTTTTGGTCTCCAAATTTGTAGGAAGGATATTCTTGCTATTGAGGGCGTGCAGCAAGCTGCCGACAACCGGCGACCCAGTCGTCGCGACCTAGGACGTCCACCTACGACAGCGACTACGACAACCGAAGTCAACCTACCTTCACCCTCGACAAGGTACGGCCCTGTCAGGTCACAACTGATGACAACGGTCGCTATTTCATGTAATTTTGGTGCAGAAATGGGTTTGGGTAGGGTCTTCGATCATTCAGCATCATGACTGCCAGGAAGCAACATATGATGGCATTGCTCTTACATCAAATGCAGGCCCCTCTGCTTGCAGCGGCCATCATGCTTAAAATTCTGCAAGACACAAGGACATGAAGATTAGGGAAGGGGAAGCCCAAGAAGAGGTCTGTGTGGTTGAAGCCCTTGTCCCTGAAGAGACCCAATGCAGTGCAATATCAATATAAATGAAAAGGGTTCGCTTTTCAATGCAGTGCAATGCTTGTGTTTGTGTTTATTTTATTGGTCAAAATAAATGAAATTAAAATATTTGAAAGAGATGCCATGAGAAACTACTCTGAAATACAATAACTTCAAACATCAATCGTTGGTCAAAATGTCCAAAATTAACTTTATTCAAACAAACAAAATTCTTATAAAAGGTGGATCAGCACCGGCGACAACCAAAGTCACCTGGCGACAACCTGGCAACAACCTACGACAGCTCCCACGACAGGATATGACAAGCTACGATCATTGGCGTCAAGCCAGCTGTCGCCCAAAATGTTCGAGCAGAGAGAAATTTACACGACGACCCGAGAAAAGCTACGACTCATTGGAGACTACTCACGACCATGCCCGCGACACACCGGCGACCGTGCGGCGACAGCCTAGACGCCGGCCGGCAGTCGCCTTAAAAATCGCCGAGGTGGGACAGGCCCGTTAGATACTTCTTTGATATATCCAAATTAGCTGTGGACTTCTTACTGAGATAACGTGATATAACGTGAAACTATAACTTGTTTTAATATGATTTCTGACAGTCAATGTCCAGCTTTCTTATCATGAAACTGCCCAATTTTATTTAATATCCTGAAGAAGATAAAAATCTGGGGTAAATTTCATTGAATTTTAACTATCAATATAATTTAGTAAACATGTAAAATCTAAATATAGACTTTATCCAGAAACATTTCGCCATTGAATGGCTCACTCATTCATTTCCTTAATCTTTTTTTGTGCAAATGAGTTTATCAGCACTGGTTGCTGTGTGGGAACAAATAATCTCTTTTTAATCATGTGTTTTCACTTTATACACTTCGAGTTTTGCAGTCAGTCTATATTATTGTTGGCAGTATTGTAAACAGATATGCAAGTTCTGAATGACATTGGCCTGGAATTTGATGGGTTAGCCAGCAGTGCATTGCCAACATATAGTGCCAGCAGTTTTGGGCACATCCAAATGCAGACATCCTGAACAGTTTGATTGATCCTTACCTGTAATTTTATGATACTCGATGTTTGTTCTCTGATATTGTTTGACAACTCTTCCTTTTCAAATAAAATTTTAATCAGGCTATTTAAACTTCAGTTTCCTTTGACATAGTTCAAAGAATTTATATAACCATCTAAATTTATTATTTACTTATCAGTGTCTCAGCAATTTGGAATGTTGTTTTGGTCTTTTGCTTCTCAATTACTAATCTGTTGGCTTTAAACTGATAACTTAAAGTGAAAAAGTGTCCTTGGATTTTTGAACTGCTATTATTACCAGCATTAAGTGCATTGCAGTTTGCATTATTTTGGAAAGGAACACAGATATTAGGAAATCTAATACTGAACTGCCACTTGTTTCATGCATATTTCATTGTTCTCCTGCAACCAGCGATGTATTCTTCATTCCTCAGTTATATGCTTGAAGTAAACCTGTGTTCTAAACATATTACACCAAGGCAAATAACTTTCATGTACTCTTTGTTGAGATTTTTTGTTTGTGTATTTAAATTTTGTTTCTAAATATTTTTTAAAATCTAGTTGCCAGTTCCATCTGCAGTTGTTTTGAAATTGTAGTAACAAGAATCTTTCACTGTCAGTTATTGAGTTAATCCAATGGATACCAATTCATTCTTTCTATAGAAATTTCTTGCGACTTGTGGAATAATTTTATCTCAATCAGGACACAAGGTCACAATTGGTCTCAATGCCTTTGGGTTGGAATGGGCATAATTCAGTTGCAACATTTAAGTCTGTGTATATGTATGCCTGCATGTACATATATGTTGAGGAGTATCGAGTTATGAAAGTTTCATATTTAAATACTGCACGTGGATTGTTGTTTATGCAAGCATGTGACCAAAACTCGGTGGTTCTGGATAGCTAAAAGGTAAGTAAAAGGGGAAAATGACAAGGATGAAAAAGCATAACTGAACAGTTTTGGTCCATTATTAAACTTTGAATTTCATCATGGGATCCAATGAAATTAGTTTTATTGTACAGAATATTTTTTAAAAAACACATTTGTATTATTACATTAAATCCACTGTATAATATATTCATGTTGAGAGCAAGATAAATAGACAATGAATAGACAAAGTCAAAGGACACAGATGAGAAGGGCAACCTTTGTCCCCAAGGTTGTTCAGCTCCTCAACTCCCAACCACCCCTGTCCTGCTGCTCACCCTGCTAATCCCCCCCCCCCTCCCCCAATAGTTTTTGTACTACTCCACGTGGCTTGTAAATTGCCCCACGGGGACAAATAAAGTGTTTTTGAACTTTTGAACTTGAACTTGAAGTCACATGAGCAAAGACTGCAAGAGTCGTTTGGCTTCTGATGGTGTGCAACCAAAATCATCCTGAAATATGTCACATTGAACAAAAGGACAAAGAAAAGAAACCAGAACATACAGAACAGAATGAAAAACCAATTGCAAGTGATGCTGTTCTCTCATCTCAAATGTGGTCATATTGGGGCCGGTGATGAAACATGCATCTTCTCATTGTACCAGTACAAGTGAAGAGCCACAAGGGGAGTACAGTGTTGCAAACATATGCATTTTTGGATCATGGAAGTTCATCTACCTTTTGCACAGAAAGTTTGATGAGAAGGCTGAACATTACAGGACCAAGGACCAAAGTTCTCTTGCGTACCATGAACCAAGTGAAGCCTGTGATCAGTCGTCATATCTCAGGTTTGGAAATATCTAGTCTGGACAAAGACTATTTTATTCAACTATCTGATGTTACGAGGCATATGTTCCCCTCTCTTCCTTCAGCATCCCAATGGGACTATTCGTTCCCGTATGACATATGGCATTCTTCTGTCCTCTTTCTATGGCACGTTCTTTTGCAACTGCAAGAGATGCCTGCCCTCATCTTCTCCTTTTCTGTTATCTAGTGTTCCATATGAAATGATGGTTTACCTGGGCTACTGTTGATTACGTACTGTCTACTCCGTGCCCACAACATGGTCCCTTCTACTTTGAAGGGAGCAAATACAGGTTAGGTGATTGCTTTGCAGATGCTTCAGTCTGAAAATATGATTTTGAGCATCCTGTTGCCAAGTGAGAAACTGTCCTTGGAGTTTTGAAACCGTATTTATCACAATCTCACTCCCGGTTTTGCCCCTCGGATCTCTGCTTTGCTGCACTGTTCTGAAGAAGCATGAGGAACATATCTCAACTAATACTGAGCATGTAGCAGACTTCCAGACTCCATATTGAAGATAACAATTTCAAATAATCTTCATTCTAACAATTTTATTTCCAGAGTTCAATATTTCTCCTAATTCTTTTGGTAATTTCAGATAATTGTACTGCATTTTAATCCCAATGCTTTTGCTACCTTGTCACTTTCACCCTTTGCATTATTTAATCGTGCTGCTTTCCACTCTGTCACAGACCTTACCCTTAGTTCTTTCTTCCTCCCCTTTTCTTTAACTTTAAACTTGCTTTTTTCCGCACCATTTTCAGAATTCAGATGAATGTTTTTGACTTGAAACATTAATTCTGTTTCTCTACAGATGCAGTCTCACTTTCTGAGATGTTCCAGCATTTTCTGTTAAGTTGAATCCAAAAAATAAAATGAAAACCTAGTTTAAGAAAATAAGTGACAATTAACTTTCTGGATTGCTGCAAGATTGCAATGGCCTTGAGGGAAGGAATTACTTTGGTTTTGGCCACTCTGGTTTTATGATGACTTCAGTCCCATGACAACTTGGACAAAATTAGTCTGAAATATCCTTTATAATCACTTCATTGGTCGTGAGGATGGGAAATAAATCTTGGGTTTTCCAACATCATGTATATTTCAAGGAATAAATAAAAAGGCAGTTGTTCTTTGCCAATTTTATACATTACAATAAAGGTCGCTGCCCTGGGTTTCCATCTATGATTTCCAAAGTCTTGCAGCATAGATAAGGCAACTAATTGCATCGGACCTATTAAGTTAACATTAATTGTGTACATGTTGCATTTGTCCTATTGTTTTTCAGGATTTGAAGGATGAAAATAAGAAAGCGAGGATGGCAGCTGCCAGGGCAATACTGGAGAAATGTACCATGATGCTTCTCACAGCCTCAAAGGTAACTATCCTTTGGGTAATATCAGCCCAAGAACAACTTTCAGTGCTCATTTCTGATTGTTTATATTTGATTATTTTAAATCATTGAAGTTTAATGAGATGTGGTAATGGAATCATTTTGGCAGGAAGCTTCCACTTATAATGGTAATTGTGACAGTTTATGGTGTCATTTCACTTGGCACCAGACACACTACACAAATTGCCGTCCGGTTGATAAATAGGCTGCTCACTTAATAAAAGACAGGAAGAACTTTACTTTTTTTTAATTGTTACATACAACACTATTTTGCTTAAGATCTAGTTGACTATAGTATGGAATCAAAAATCAGATTATTGGAAATTCTGAAGTTTGGTCTGTTTCTGAAAGAAATAGTGTTAATCTCGGGATTTTGGAATCGGCAATGTTGGCTCTTGCTCCTGACCTAGCAGAAAGTAGACCACAGAGATCCATAAAGATATAGCATGCACATTGCCTCTCCTAACTCTGCTGGTCCATTGCTGGAGTTCACCCTCTCTTGTGGCGGGAACCTTTAGGAATCTGCCACAAATATCATTGATCCCAGCTGCACTACCTTTCATTAGACCCCGTAACGTGGCCTTCGCTTTCTGGTAATTAGTGCTTTTTAAGGATTTTTAGCTTAGTTTTATTGAGCAATTTGTCTAACCGCACATTTAGCTCTTCCTTCAGACTCAAACTCAGCAGAATGCTGTTTTCAGGCAGTCGCTGGTTTCTGGAAGAGCACTGTTTCCTTGGTTATCAGTATTAATTCTGAGAAAACCTCTTGAATGCCGTTGAAGTCCTGGTGAATAGATTATTTAGTATAATGTTTTGTGTAAATTTGTCCTTGGGGCTAAAAGTTGCAACTCGTCCTGCTTCATTTCTCTCATTATCCTCATGACATGCTACATTATAACCTTCAACCAATTTTTGTTCTCGTTGAAGAGGCTTCTTGTACTTCTTCAATTACCCTTTTGTTTTCCTTTTTGCCTTTTTCAGTCACTATAAGAATGCACTGAGTGATTGAGCAGCTAGCATGCTCTTGTTCAGCTTGTATCTCAGCTGTACAAACATGGAAACCATCATCTGTTGTCAAGTCCATCTGTTCAGCGGCCACACAGAATTGTGTACAAACGTAGCAGCCACCAATACCCTCTCCAGGCAAAACATTTGGATCAATTTTTTCTAGTACAGAGCCCTTTAGACTATTCCAGCTGCAATCTTTTGTTCTTGTCTTTCCCACCACGCTCACTTCTTTCCACGCTGTTGCATCCATCCCATCGATGTGGGAGGGGATTCTTTTTCCCTGAGTTTGTTAAAATTATATTTTGAAACTCTCATGCCTTTGGCCGTACATCTGCCGTGATATACAGTGCCCTCCATAATGTTTGGGATAAATAAATCATTTATTTATTTGTTTCTGTACTCTACAATTTGAGATTTGTAGTAGAAAAAAATCACATGTGGTTAAAGTGCACATTGTCAGATTTTAATAAAGGCCATTTTTATACATTTTGGTTTCACCATGTAGAAATGACAACAGGGTTTATACATAGTGTCTCCCCCCCCCCCCCATATTTCCACGCACCATAACGTTTGGGACACAGTAATGTCATGTAAGTGAAAGTAGTCATGTTTAGTATTTTGTTGAATACCCTTTGTACGCAATGACTTCTTGACGAATGACGGGTGTCTTCTCTGGTGATGCTCTGCCAAGCCTGTATTGCAGCCATCTTTAGCTTATGATTGTTTTGGGGGCTAGTTCCCTTCAGTTTTCTCTTCAGCATATAAAAGGCATGCTCAATTGGGTTCAGATCATGTGATTGACGACCACTCAAGAATTGACCTTTTTTAGCTTTGAAAAACTCCTTTGTTGCTTTAGCAGTATGAATGGGATCATTGTCTTGCTGTAGAATGAACCGCTGGCCAATGAGTTTTAAGCCATTTGTTTGAACTTGAGCAGATAGGATGTGTTTATGCACTTTAGAATTCATCATGCTACTACCATCAGCAGCTGTATCATCAATGATGATAAGTGAGCCAGTACCTTCAGCAGCCATACATGCCCAGACCATAACACCCCCACCACCGTGTTTCACAGATGAGGTGGTATGCTTTAGATCTTGGGCAGTTCCTTCTCTCCTCAATACTTTGCTTTGCAATCACTCTGATATAAGTTCATCTTCGTCTCCTCTGTCCACAAGACCTTTTTTCCAGAACTGTGGTTGCTCTTTTAAGTACTTCTTGGCAAACTAACCTGGCCATCCTATTTTTGCGGCTAACCAGCAGTTTGCATCTTGCAGTGTAGCCTCTGTATTTCTGTTCATGAAGTCTTCTGTGGACAGTGATCATTGACAAATCCACACCTGACTCCTGAAGTGTTTCTGCTCTGTTGGACAGGTGTTTGGGGATTTTTCTTTAGTATAGAGAGAATTCTTCTGTCATCAGCTGTGGAGGTCTTCCTTGGTCTTCTAGTCCCTTTGCAATTAGTAAGCTCTGTTTCTTCTTAACGGCTGCGGCTCTCTGGCAGTCTGTTTGTCCTTTGTCCTTTTTTTGTTTGTGTGTTGGTGTTGGGGTGTTTTGTTTTTGGTTGTGTATGTGTGGGGGGGGGGGGAGTGGGGGAAATCTTTCTTTTTTTAGGTCTCTTCCTCGGGGCGAGGCTTGGCCGCGGGGCCTTCCATCGCCCGGTGCGGCTCGGCCACGGGACTGAACAGTGCCCGGTGCGGCGCGGCCGCGGGACTGAACAGTGCCCGGTGCGGCTCGGCCGCAGGGCCTTCCATCGCCCGGCGCGGCTCGGCCGCGGGACTGAACAGTGCCCGGTGCGGCTCGGCCGCGGGGCCTTCCAGCGCCCGGTGCGGCTCGGCCGCGGGGCCTTCCATCGCCCGGTGCGGCGCGGCCGCGGGACTGAACAGTGCCCGGTGCGGCTCGGCCGCGCGGCCTTCCATCGCCCGGTGCGGCGCGGCCGCGGGACTGAACAGCGCCCGGCGCGGCTCGGCCACGGGACTTTCCAGCGCGGCGCGGCCACGGGACTTTCCATCGCCCGGTGCGGCTCGGCCGCGTGGACTTTCCACCTCCTTGCGGGGGCTGTGCGGGTCGGTCGCCTCGGTAGGGGTCGAGTTGTCTGTACGTGGGAGGGGCATGGGGGGAAGAGAGAGGGGAAGTTTTTGGCCTCCATCACAGTGAGGGGGTGTTTGGAGTCACTGTGATGGATGTTTGTGTTGGGGTTGTGTCTTGTGTTTTTTGTACTGCTGGCTAAGTAATCTCGTTCGGATCGAATGACAAATAAAGCTATTTTGGATTTTGGATTTGGATTTTGGATGGTCCAAACAGTTGATTTTGGTAAGCCTAAGGTTTGGCTGATGTCTCTAACAGTTTTATTCTTGTCTCATAATGGCTTCTTTGACTTTCATTGGCACAAGTTTGGTCCTCATGTTGATAAACAGCAATAAAAGTTTCCAAAGGTGATGGAAAGTTTGGAGGAAAGACCAGATGCCGAGAGCTCTCTTATACCTGTATTAAGGAGGCATTTAAACACACCTGAGCAATTACAAACAGCTGTGAAGCCATGTGTCCCAAACATTATGGTGCCCCCTGAAATGGGGGGACTATGTATAAACACAGCTACATGGTGAAACCAAAATGTATAAAAATACTCTTTAATAGAATTTGACAATGTGCACTTAAACCACACGTGATTTTTTCTATTACAAATCTCAAATTGTGGAGTACAGAGGCAAATAAATAAATGATGGTTCTTTGTCCCAAAAATTATGGAGGACACTGGATCTGCACAAGTCAGTGACTCCAACACCTTTCAAAGCATTCAATGTCCTTATCACAATTGAAGTCGTATTTTCTTCCCACTTTTCCTTTCTTGCCACAGGCCCCAATGTTCACTGTATCAAATCTAAAAAATATCTCTCCGCAGTTACCCTTTGTCACCTTCCTCCAAGCCAGCTTTGTATCCAATTGCCGATTTCTCTGTGGATCCTATGTGATCTCACCTTCCTGAACAGTGTACTATGTGGGACCTTGTCAAAGGTATTGCAAAGTGACCTCGTCAATCCTGTGGTCGTCTTTTCCAAAACCTCAATTACATGCACAAAGCTAGGCTGACTATCCTAAATCCAAATAAATCCTGTCTCTCACAATCCCCTCCAGTAACTTCTGCACCATGTTGGGCTCATACGCTGCAATTCTCCGGCTTTTCCTAGCAGCCTTTCTCAAATAAAGCCACCACCTTAGCCATTCTCCTCTTTTCCAATATCTCACCCCTACCAAAGGACGATACAAAGTACTCTGCCTGAGCTCTAAAAATGTATTTCCTTGGACCCCACAACATCCTGGATGCACTACGTCAGGCACCAGGGATTTATCCACCTCAATAGACTCTATCAGATCAGCTACCAACTACATCTTTTGATGGAATTCCCTTTCATCTGCAACAAGGCCTCTGTCACCCTCTCATTTAATACGAGCGTTTTGGTTGTTGTCATGACCTCGATGGACCTGTTGATGACATTGTCTCTAAATTAAGATTCTCCCAGATTATCACACAGTGTCTTGAAGCAAGGTACTCGTTCTGTGTTACTCCAGCACGTACATTGATTAGCATGGTATCCTCTGGTGCTTTTTAAATACCTATCTCCATTAATCATTCTTTCTCTCTTTTAGTTCATTGAATTCCTCTCGCTTCTTTCTCCTCCCACATAAGCTCCTCTTACCATTTTCACACCAACCTTGCTGCCCCACATAGTCTTTTGTTCTTTATTCAGCATCCTATCAGGATGCATTACAGTGTAGTTTGGCAACTGCTCTATCCAAGACTTCAAGAAATTGCAGAAAATTGTGGATGTAGCCCAGTCCATCAAGACAGCATATGTGTTAAATTGTTCTGAATAGATTTATAGATCTACTGAAACATCTATGAAATGTAAATTGTGTGATGTGAATCTAAATGATTTGAAATGTAAATTATGGTACGACAGTGGTATTATGCTTATTATTTGTGGTGACCCAGTTTGAGTGAAGAAGAAAATTAAATTCAATACTAGAGGTTAAAAACTAGACTAGAATTGAGTGAATTTGGACACTTGTTGGAGAAGATGGAAATTAATTGCATGCAATGTGAGGATAAATGGAATGAATGAAGTTCAATACCTGGACCTCAATAGCCAACGTAAATTATTCTTTTGGAATTTAGAAATCATGTGTTGATTTAAAAAAAACAAATAAAATAATTTAAATATTTCAAATCAGCAGATTTGATTAGAAAAGTAATTTATATTAGTTGCTTTTGATTTGTTAATAATTTTACTCAATGAAATGGAAAGATGTATTTTTATTATCAGTGTTTTGAAAAGCAGTGCAGGTTCTTTCAAGGAAAATAACACCCTGACAAGTGATGGTTGCAATGCTAATCAACGTTAGCTACACCACTGTAACCAAGTAATTGATTTATTAATTTGACACCTTTATTCAGAAAGTCACCTGCCAGCACTGTGTTGGATAATGCTTTTGATCTCCATTGGCTTATTAGAGAAGTAGGCTATTTCATGTTGATTGCAAGACTTCCTTCAGATTAGTCAGCAGGTGGGCATCCAGTAAATGTTTATGGCCAGTCATGGAACTATTGATGGAGTCGTTCAACCTTGGACACATTAGACAGAATGAAGAGGGATATATCTGTCTGTGGTGAAAAAAGCATCAGGCCCATGAATTCTCCCTTAACCTTGTGCACACCATTCCAAAAACAGTGGTGTGGTCAATTGCAGGAAGACTGAAAAGCACAGAAAAAAATCACTCTGAATTAGCATCTTAGAGTTGTAAACATGAAAACTGGCCTTTCAGCCCAACGTGTCCATGCCAACCAAGATGCCACGTCTAAGCTAGTTGCATTAGCCTGCACCTGGTCCATATCCATCTGAACCTTTCCTATCCATGTACCTGTTCAAATACTTTTCAAATGTTGTTATTGTACCTGCCTCAACTGCTTTATTTGGCAGCTCATTCCATATATTCATCACCCTTTGTGTGAAAAATCTGCCCTTCAAATTATTATTAAATCTTTTCCCCTCTCACTAAACCTGTGTCCACTAGTTCTTGATTTCTCTACTCTGGGGAAAAGACTCTGCATTCGACCTATCTATTCCCCTCACGATTTTATACACCTCTAAGTTTACCCCTCAGCCACCTGCACGCCAAGGAAAAAAGTCCTGGCCTACCCAACCTCTCTCTGTAGCTTAGGCCCTCGAATGCTGACAGCATTGTTATAAATCTTCTCTGCTTTCTTTCCAGCTTCATGGCATCTCTCCTACAGCAGGGTGACCAAAGCTGAACACAATATTCCAAGTGCGTTCTTACCAACAATTTGTACAATTGTAACATAATGTTCCAACTTGTACACTCAATATCCAGACTGAAGAGGGTCAGCATGCCAGAAGCTGCCTTCACCACCTTATCCACCTGTGATGCCATTTTCAGGGAACTAGATATTTCACCTCCTAGATCCCTCTACACTACAACACTCCAAAGTGTCCTACCATTCACAGTGAAGGTCTGTCCATCGTTTGATTTTGCACAACGCCTCACACTTTTCTGAATTAAACTCCATTTGCCATTCCTCGGACCACTTGCCAGCTGGACAAGATCCCCCCGTAATTCTTGATAACCATCTTCACTGTCTATTTTCCTGTCATCTGCAAACATAAATTCTCTGAGAAGCTCCTGAGACTCTTGGGGACATTAGTAAAACCCGTAAATTAACAATAAATTGTTCAACACGAAGCTGCTAGCAATGAACAGTTCTGGTAGCTCAAGTTGATGGATGTTACCAGCTGAGTATTTGACAGGTTGTCACCAGGGCTTCTGCTAGTCACAATAATTATATCTTATCTTTGGAGCTTGGAAGAATTCTTCAATGTAACAGAGTTGTAATAAAAGTAATTGGTTCTAGAAAGGGAAATGGTTAATAGGAATGGAAAGCCTTGTCACGTTTAATCTTTACTCTTCCTAAAACCCAGTGTCTTTTAAATTAAAATATTAAAAATAAGTTTCTCATAGATGATTTAGACCTGTGGTTGAAAACAACATGTTAATATTGGTAAATCGCTGGATCTTGAGAAATGAGGAACATCAGGTGGTATAATATAACAGGGGTAGGACAGTAAATGCCAACCTTGCCAGTATTGTTCAAATAACGTGAATAAATAAATTAAAATGAACTTTTTTTGTATGATAGGGTAATCTGTTAAATTAAGTAAAAGTTATAGATTCCAAAACAGTAAGTTGTTTTTCCAATTGCCAGAAACAAATGGCAGAATGGCGTTACTTAAGATAATGAATAGGATGCAATCAAAATATGAAGTAATGAAAGGTAATTGTTGAGACAGATATTGATAAAGTTATTTCTGCATATGTAGGATAGAACAGCCAAGTGAAGCATTAGTTTACATTTGAATTTCCTTTGAAGAAAAACACTTGGCAATGGTGCAGGAGCATCATTATGAATAGACTTTCTCTCACTGTAACAATCAAAAGTATGTAAATAATCGGGTACATTTTAATTTATTAAACAGCAAAATGTTTTAGGCAACGAATTGTTCAGAATTGATGAAACCAGCTTAAGTGAAAGGTGTGGGTTGAAAGGTCCCATTATTTCATATCACGTCATATTCATTACGTAATAATCTGTATTTGTTATTGACAATGATCTATCACATCTTAATATTATAATGGGGAATAAAGAGGATATTCTATTTAACTCCAAGATCATAATGCTGTACTGTTGAAAAACTTTAAAAACATTTGGAGAACTTTCATCTCTCTCGCGCTCATGATACTGATGACCAGGCCAATCAAACCATCTCTTAAATGACATATAAACCTTCGTTTTTTGGACCTATTGAGTCAGAACTCTCTCAAACAGACAAAATAACAATCCTGTTGCTGATGTTCAAACTCTGGAGAAGCAGAATTATTGTGAGTAGGTGATGGAAGCTTCCATTATACTAAGAAAGTAACTCTTGAGCTGAAGGTGATTGGAACTGAAGAAAATTACTTTTGTTTCCAACTGGAGGATTTTGTATATGAAATATGATTTTCTTCAAAACGTTAGTGCTCAAGAGAAGATTCTGAAGAAAATTCTGGAGCCTTTACAGCAATTTTTCACTCTTGTCACCAGAGCAATGTTCTTGAGTGATAATGATGACTGTATAATAATCACCCTGTTTCTTGTGCTTTAGGATTCTAACCATGTGATAGTAATGACTTTCCAATGTGGAAGAAAGTTATTCTGATAGTTCTGAAGATGCAAGCTCCCAACATTACTGATTGGCCACCTGAACATGATCATGAGGGGAGGGGAGGGGGGCAGAGGGGGGTGGGAGGGGGAGGGGGGATGAGGGGAGATGGAGTGGGGGAGGAGGGGGGACAAGGGGGGTTGAGAGGGGATGGAGTGGGTGAGTGGGGGAGGGGAGGGTGCTAGACCAATGCAGGAGAGGCTTTGGGTCCACGGCTCACTCTGGCTACAGCGCTGGCGGCACGGGGCCGAGGTGAGTGGCACCCTCTCCCCTTCGCTGTCCCCCCTCGCCCGCCCACGACCCCGGGGGACATCCCCACCCGGCAACGGGCTTCGTCAGTTGGAGGGGGTTGCCAGGCCCACAGGATCGTCAGTTGGGGGAGGGTTGCCCCAGTCGAGGCCCGCAGGAGAGATTTGGACCCAATGGGTCCACCTCAGTCTAGTTTTAATATAAATCTAAGTTCCGTCTTGGTGTCCTGTTCCTGATTTAAGGCAGGCCACAGAGTTCACTGAAATACTTTGCTGTGTAGTTGACAATCGCAGTTATCAAATTTCATATGAGAAGCCTGTCATATCCGTCTGTTTATTTTGTGAAGTGGCTGAAATATGGTTATCTGACTACCCCTTAAATTTTCACTTGCTTCTGGTCACTAATATAATTTAATATCATAATATGCTGCAAAAAATATAATTTCCGTTTTTGTGCTTCTCGTTTCAATTCAATGTTCATGGCTTTATGTAGTTGATCAAAATCAGTTCAGATAAGGCTTCACTTTGATAATATGAAATTATTTCATGGCGAGTTTAGTTTGGTTCCACAATGTTCTGCTCCTAAAGGTTTTGCTCCTAAATTTATTCTGTTATGCTTTATGTTCTTTGTGAATTTGTATTCTCTGCATGCCACTGGAGTAGCACAGCGTAGACTTGCTGCCTTTCAATGCCAGACACCTGGGTTTGATCCTGACTAAGGGGGCTGTCTGTATGGAGTTTGTACGTTCTTTCTGTGACCATGTAGGTTTTCGCTGGGTGCTCCGGTTTCCTCCCACACTCCAAAGACATACAGCTTTCCAGGTTAATCGGCTTCAGTAAAATTGTAAATTGTCCCTAGTGTTAATGTACGGGTTGATCGCTGGTTGACGCAGTCTCTGTGGGCTCAAGGGCCAGTTTCCACACTGTATCTCTAAAGTCTAAAGTCCAGCTCCAATAACCTTTACCAAAATGAGGCAACACGATACAGCGCAGGCGACTTCAAAATAGTACAACAGATGTCCAGTGCTGGAGGAGGGAGAATTTGAGGACAGTGATCAAATTACTACAGGAATATGCTAACATTTTATGTAAATGGAAAACTTATCTAAATCATAAGTTTGCAAGGAATGAAATTGGATAAGCAGTTAGCAATTTTTCCTTTTTGTTTTCATTATTTTGGTTTGTTAGCCAGATCATTTGATACCTACTTCTCATCTGAGTCAGAAGGTAATGGGTCATCCTCCTAGAATTTAGCACAAAAAAATATATAAAGGCTGGCTGTCCAGTGCATTATGGAGGAAGTGCTATATTATCGGAAGTGCATCTTTTGGATGAGATGATCATCTGGGTTCCTTTGTGCTTTGTGCATTGGATTTCAGTGAACCACTGGATTTAAGTAAACCAATGACAGGAGCTTCAGGAGAGAGAGGGGTAGAGGAAAAAGAGGAGGTTGCATTGTTGGTTAAGGAGGATGTCACGGCTGTGTTCAGAGGTGACATTACGGACGGTTCGTCAAGTGAGGCTATATGGGTGGAGCTGAGGAACAAGAAAGGGATGATCACCTTGTTGGGGGATGTACTACAGACCCCCGAATAGTCAACGGCAATTAGAAAAACAAATGTGCCGGGAGATTGCAGACAGGTGCAGGTCAAATAAGGTTGTTGTAGTAGGGGATTTTAACTTTCCCAATATAGACTGGGAAAATCATAGTGTGAAGGATTCAGATGGGGTGCAATTCCTCAGAAGTGTTCAGGAGAGTTTTCTTTAGCAGTATGTGGAGGCCCCATGACGTGAGAGGGCAATGTTGGATCGAGTATTGGGAAATTGGGAAGGGCAAGTTGATGAAGTGTGTGTGGAGGAGCCTTTTGGGACCAGTGACCACAGTTCAATTAGGTTTAAGATAGTTATGGATAGAGACAGAGAGGGTCCACATGTTAAAATGCTCAACTGGGGTAAGGCCAACTTTAAGGGTATGAGAGAAGGTCTCGCTCAAGTTGACTGGAGCAGGTTATTTGAGGGGAAAGGGACATCGGCCAAGTGGGATGTTTTTAAAAGTGTACTGAAGAAAGCTCAGGATGTGTACGTCCCCGTTAGAGTGAAGGGCAAAGCAGGTAAACTTAAGGAAGCTTGGCTGATGAGGGAAATTGAGAAGTTAGTCAAAAACAAGAAGAATGCATGGGACAGGTATAGGCAGCTGGGATCAAGTGCTTCCCTGGAGGAGTTTCGGGAGTTAAGGAGTAAACTAAAAAAGAAAATCAGAAGGGCAAAAAGGGGCCAGGAGATAGCTCTGGCGGGTAGCATTAAAGACAATCCCAAAAGATGTAATAAATACATAAGGGGGAAAGGGTAACTAGAGAGAGAGTGGGACCTCTCAGGAATCAAAGCGGTCACCTCTGTGTGGAGCCACAGGAGATGGGCAAGGTCCTAAATGAATATTTCTCCTCTGTATTTACCGAGGAGAAAGACAGTAGGACGGAGGAAATTGGAGCAGTCACTGGAAGTGTTTTGAGAGCAGTCAGGATTACTGTAGAAGAAGTACTGTAGGTACTGTCGTGTTTGAAGGTAGACAAATCTCCAAGGCCTGATCAGATATTTCCGAGGACATTGTGGGAAACTAGAGCGAAAATTGTGGGAGCCCTGATTGAAATTTACAAGTCGTCCTTAGGATGTTGAACAAGGGCAGGACCTACACAGTAAATGGTAGGCCTCTGGGTAGTGTTGTAGAGCAGAGGGATCTAGGAGTACAGGTGCATGGTTCCTTGAAGGTCGAGTCGCAGTTAGTTAAGGTGGCCAAAAAGGCTTTTGGCACTTTGGCCTTCATCAGTCAGAGTATTGAGTATAGAAGTTGGGAGGTCATGTTGCAGTTGTATAAGATGTTGGTGAGACCGCATTTAGAATATTGTGTTACGTTCTGGGCACCATGTTGAAGGAAAGATATTGTCAAGCTTGAAAGGGTTCAGAAAAGGTTTACGAAGATGTTGCCAGGACTAGAGGGTGTGAGCTATAGGGAGAGGTTGAGTAGGCTGGGTCTCTATTGAATGGAGCACAGGAGGATGAGGGGGGATCTTATAGAGATGTATAAGATCATGAGAGGAATAGATGGGGTAGATGCACAGTCTTTTGCCCAGAGTAGGGGAATTGAGGACCTGAGGACATAGGTTCAAGGTGAAGGGGAAAAGATTTAACAGGAATCTGAGGGGTAACATTTTCACACAAAGGGTGGTGGGTGTATGGAACAAGCTGCCAGAGGAGGTGGTTGAGGCTGGGACTATTCCATCGTTTAAGAAACAGTTAGACAGGTACATGGATAGGACAGGTTTGGAGGGATATGGACCAAGTGCAGGCACGTGGGACTAGTGTAGCTGGGACATTGTTGGCCAGTGTGGGCAAGTTGGGCCGAAGGTCCTGTTTCCACACTGTATCACTCTATGACTATGACACTATTTGAGAATGATGTTTAATTACCCCAATGGTCTACACACTTACATTTGTTCAAGAAAATTTAGATCGTTGATTATTATCATGATGTTTGGTCCATGCTGTGTACAAACTGGCTGCATTACATTGGTTGTAACGTGCCTTGGAATATTCAGAGACCTTAAAGAATGCAATATAAATGCAAGTCTTGCTTTGCTTTACTTCCATCACCTCCAAGAATCATTGAGTTATATGACATGAAAACCCTGCCCTTCAGCCATTCATGTCCATGCTGTATTTTTTGCTCATTGTCATCAATCCCATTTCAGTTTAGAGATACAGCATGGAGTACACACTCACCTAGTACACGCCGACCATCACACTAGTTATCCCAATTTCTCATCCACTCCCTACACTTGGGGCAATTTACAGAGGCCAATTAACCAATTGGCTCCATGGAAGGAAGTCTTTGGGATGTGGGAGGAAACCAGAGCGCCCGGAGGAAACCCACGGTCATGGGGAGAATGTGCAAACTTCACAAAGGCGAGGTCAGGATCGAACCCAGTTCTCTGGCATTGTAAGGCAGCGACTCAACCCACTGCGCCACTGTGCCGCCCTGTCACCTCTTCTGGAGGGACGAAATAAACAACATGGTGAATCTGTGGAACTTTTTGCCACAGAAGGCTGTGGAAGCTAAGTCAGTGGATATATTTAAGGCAGAGATAGATAGCTTCTTGATTAGTACGGGTGTCAGAAGTTATGGGGAGAAGGAGGAGATTGGGGTTAGGAAGGAGAGATAGATCAGCCATGATTGAATGGCGGAGTAGACTTGATGGGCCGAATGTCCTAATTCTGCTCCGAACACATGATCTTATGATCTTACAGAAAGCCTGCAGCCAATACCTGTTAATTAAAATTGCCAATAGTTGAACAATAATTTCTCCAACTACCTACGTTTCTCTCCTCTGGAAAGGCAACTTGCTTCAATTTGTTTTTCATTAAGCTAATTCGGGCATTTGGAATTTGCGGGTTTTGAGTGTGATCACTGGGTTATTTTTCAATGAAAGAACACCACAAAATGCTGAACTAGCAGCTGTTACAACTCCTCAGTTAGGCTATTTGGCAAAAGTCCAGGTGGTTTGTCAGTCTAGAAGTTATTGCTCTGATGCCTGTCATTTCATGAAGCAGAGTAAGACTAGTTTTTGACAACCATTTTCAAAGCACTATCATGTTGCAGCAATGCTGACAGGAGGAGGAGGATTGGGGATGAAACCAGAAGCACTATAACACTTTCCGTAGATGACTTCAATGCTCCCTACTCATTTCTCCGTTTTTCAGGATGCACCAAAAAGGTTTCAGCTCTTCAAAGGCACTGCAGCTCAACCTACCGATAACCAGCAGTTCTACACCGATATAACAGGGCCAAATCTTCTGCTGACCCTGAGCTTCTAGTTGCCTGACCTTGGGAACATTGTATCTTCTAGGGCCTGGTCTCCCACCAGAAGACTGGCTCCCAGAAGCCCAGTGTGGCACCATGCCACACGGCAGCATTCCGATCATACGGAGCCAAAATGGTACTAAGCTGACAAGGCTGATGTCCAACTCACTGAGCTTGAAAGTTTGTGAATGATTTTTGCCATTTGGGAACAATTAAAATTGCTGCTCTTTTATAACTAAAATGCTAAAAATATTTGCACTAAACAATTAAATTAATTAAATTACTTTGTAATGCTAAATAGTCAACAATCCAGATAGGTGGTCCCTTTAACAACATTTTGCTGAGTATCCCTGATTAATCCCTACTTCTCCAAGTGCAAATGAATTTTGTATCATCAAACATTTTTCCAACTATTTCCCTATCTTTGACGTTTGATTCACTGGCCTGTAATTACCTGGTTTATCTAGAATACATATTTCACATTCACTGTCCTCAAGTTATTTAGCATCTGACCTGTGGTCAGAGAAGATAATAACATTACTGACAGAACCTCAGCAATCTCATTCTGCACCAAAGTTTTAGCCACCTTTCAGCCACCTGAGACATCGACTACCTCTTACTTTTCAATGATTACTTGTTATAAAATTCCACTCTTAGCCCCCCCTCCCCCAAAATTCGCCTCATACAATGTTCTTCACCTGAGATGAGAAGAATCATAGCACCCATGCGATTCTCTGCGTGCTGGTCCCAGAAGCAGATCTGTAATCATTCATTACAATCGCTCCACCTTTTTGAAACCTCTACTGCAACATCAGTATTTCTTACTTTCCCTTTATCCAATGTCTGTACACTGTGTTCAGCTCGATTGTAATCATGTATTGTCTTTCTGTTGACTGGCTAGCACCCAACAAAAAGCTTTTCACTGTACCTCAGTACACGTGACAATAAACTAAACTAAACCATTTAAATCTTTATCTCTGTCTTGCAGCTTCACACAGATGGCCATCTTAATTTTTAATAGGCCCAATGTCCCTGGTTGTGTACTATGTTTGGGGGGGGGGAAACTGTAAAATTGTCTCTTCCGAACGGAGACCCGACCTTTTTTCTGGGTCGTGTCTCCGTTCCTGCTGCGGCCTACCATCGGCCAAACACCTGGAGCTGGCGACCTCCAGCTGGGACCACCTGGGCTCTGGTTCGCAGAGCCCGCGGACCGGACTTACCATCTGTGGAGCTGGCTGCCTTCGGAGGCTGTGGTGGCGCCGCGGGAGCGGCTGCGACTCGCCTTCGGAGGCTCCGAAGGCTTCTTCGGTGTGGGCTGCCTGGATATCGGAAGCCCGCAGGCCCTGCCCTGGGTGGGGGCCGACATCGGGAGCTCCGGCAGCGGCAGCGTCTTCGCCCGCCCCGAATCGCGGGGCTTGGGTCGGCCCACCTCGGACCTTTCACCGTCTGGCGCGGCCTGGAATAGGCCACGGGATTTTCTCTGCCCGGCGGGGGGGGTTTAATGTCGGGAGCCACGACCGCCCTGACGTGCAGCGGCAGCGTCTTCGCCCGCCCTGGATTGCGGGGCTTGGGTCGGCCCGCTGCGGACCTTTCACCGTCCAGCGCGGCCTGGAACATGGCAAGTTCAACAGCCTGACCGCGGGAGAAGACGGCAGGGGAAGAGAAAAGACATTCTGGCCTTCCATCACAGTGAGGAGGTGACTGGAGGAGACTCACTGTGATGGATGTTTCTTTTTGTTTTGTGTTGGTTTGTGATTGTGTGTGTTATTGCTTATTTTTATTGCTCTTGTTGTTGGACTGTGGGTGACAAAATCTCGTCCAAAAGACATGTTTTTTTGGATGACAATAAAGGTTATACTGATTCTGATTCTGCTTTGTTGTCCTTGCCTTTCATTCGTAAGGGAATACATCAAAGCCTCACCTGATCATTTCTACCTGACGCATTCGGCCACATGTGCAGACCTGCAAGTAGTTTCTCCCTCCACTTTTGCCATATTGGAATCTGCCTTCCTCTGATTCAGGAAAATAATTTCCAATTCTTGCACGTCTTCACTACCTTAGAACCTTTAGTGCATTCAACTGTGTGTTCACTTGTCCTCGGTTGCTCCCAGTTGGCACTTTGGTTCATTAGCTTTAAACAGAAAAGCAGGACAATATATGAAGCCCAAGACAAATGTGCAGCCTGAAGCATATTATATGGGCTGAAGTGTTTTGGGAATTACAGTTGTACTGTTCAGAATCTAACAAAGGATACATAGTTTCCAATTTTTGTTCATGCTCCATAAATACCTACATTGTTTTGATGTACTTTTTTAAATTGTGCCCTTATAAGGAATACAATAAGAAATCAACAATACCGGCCTCTTGTGTAGCAATTAATGCATTTGGTTGAAAAATCCTTTAACCTGCATACAATCTACATTCAGAACCAAGAACACTTTATAATGGAAGACATAAAGTGCTGGTGTAACTCAGCGGGTCAGGCGGCATCTGTTGTTCCTTGTTTCTGCACTTTATACAGGAATCATTTCAACAATCATACAAAATATCTTCAAGGTGTATATTATTTATTGTATAGTCACTCTGGGATATTTTTTCACCTCAAAAGCAGGAATGTTATGTTAAACAGTTGCATGGAATGATATAGTGGAATTACCTGGCACCCATGAAGAGGAGAATGTTTTTTTTGTTGTGATTATGAAAGTGGTTGAAAATGTACACAAAATGAGAATTTACTGTGAAGCACATCTCAACATGCATCATGGAAGAAATCTAAAATATGTAAACAGAAGAGGCGCAGTGGTAGAGTTGCTGCCTTACAACGAATGCAGCGCCGGAGACCCGGGTTTGATCCCGACTAGGGGGGCTGTCTATTTGTACGTTCTCCCCGTGACCTGCGTGGGTTTTCTCCGAGATCTTCGGTTTCCTCCCACACTCCAAAGACGTACAGGTATGTAGGTTAATTGGCTGGGCAAATGTAAAAATTATCGCTAGTGGGTATAGGATAGTGTTAATATGCGGGGATCGCTGGTCAGCGCGGACCCGGTGGGCCGAAAGGGCCTGTTTCCGCGTTGTATCACTAAGCTAAACTAAAGAACATTGTCATTTAAAACTGGTGTGTAAATCACATGGAGGCCAAGTGAATGGATATTTTTTAAGGCAGAGATAAATAGATTCTTGATTAGTGCAGGTGTCAGAGGTTATACAGAGAAGGCAAGAGAATGGGGTTAGGAGAGATAGATCAGCCATGATTGATGGGCTGGACGGCCTAATTCTGCTCCTATTACTTATTACTTATGACATGAGCATTATAGAATTCTAAAATGATACGGAAATGATTCAAAATAAGTATAGGAGTACAGTAAAACCCACAATCCAGAGATGCATGCAACATGGACTCAGAATGATGCCAGTGTGAGTATTTGATATTAATGCAATGTTATATTTCCTAGACTTGCCTTCGGCATCCAGATTGTGATTCAGCAAGAATAAACAAGGCTGGTGTTTTCCATCGCATGAGGTTGGCCTTAGACCAAGTGATAGAAATTGTCACTGATTCAAGATCAAATGGTGAACACAAAATCCATCCCACGAGCATCTACGCTGACATCAATGAATTTAAAGTAAGAAAGATAATCCCAAATGAAGATTATAAATTGCAGGCTCTTTGTGCCAACTAAATGGAGCAAAGATGCAAGAGTCTTATTCAAAACACACAGTGCTGGAAGAACTCAGGGGTCAGGCAGCATCTCTGGAGGAAATGGGCATGCGACATTTCAGGTCAGGACTCTTCTTTACATTCCAGTTTGAAAAAAGGCCCCAACCCAAAATATTGCCTGTGCATTCCTCCACAGATGCTGGCTGACCTGCTGAGTTCCTCAGGCACTTTGTGTTTTGATCAAGGTGTAGTTTCGTGACTCCAAATCATTATTGCAGTTTCTGATCTTACTGGACAAATGCTTAATGTACTTATTTGACTTTCAACTGTGCATCATTTTCACAACGATGATAACCAAGTTGTTTCTCAGAGGTTGATGTACCTGATGAAATAGTGGATAGTTGCACTTTAAATTTTATGCAATTTGTTAAAATGACTTCAATTTATTATTGCTTGAAATCTCTTGTTTCTGTTTTGAAATAAACATTGCTGAGCTAAAAGAACTGCAGAGAAGCTAATAGACAATAGACAATAGACAATAGGTGCAGGAGTAGGCCATTCAGCCCTTCGAGCCAGCACCGCCATTCAATGCGATCATGGCTGATCACTCTCAATCAGTACCCCGTTCCTGCCTTCTCCCCATACCCCCTCACTCCGCTATCCTTAAGAGCTCTATCCAGCTCTCTCTTGAAAGCATCCAACGAACTGGCCTCCACTGCCTTCTGAGGCAGAGAATTCCACACCTTCACCACCCTCTGACTGAAAAAGTTCTTCCTCATCTCCGTTCTAAATGGCCTACCCCTTATTCTCAAACTGTGGCCCCTTGTTCTGGACTCCCCCAACATTGGGAACATGTTATCTGCCTCTAATGTGTCCAATCCCCTAATTATCTTATATGTTTCAATAAGATCCCCCTCTGCAATTAAAAATAGCCGTTGCTATGTGGTTTACTCTGCAATAAAATGTGCAAACATGTGGCTACCTTAGAGAATAGTTTAGTTCATTGCCTTTGGGATTGTTTGTCAAAAATGTGGAGGTGTTAAAAATGTATATTGATCAGAAACACAACCTGCAGTTTTGTGTCACTATTAAGTTCACATCCTGAAATTGAAATTAGACTACAGCTGGTAAATACATTGTAGCTTAAGGCTACGGTAGAAATAATTGCAAATGGATGAAGGAGAGCCAGTGGAGTGTATCTAGACTTTCAGAAAGCCTTTGATAAAGTCCCACACAACAGACAATAAGTGCAGGAGTAGGCCATTCGGCCCTTCGAGCCAGCACAGCCAAGCACCGTGATCATGGCTGATCATCGACAATCAGTACCCCGTTCCTGTCTTTTCCCCATATCCCTTGACTCCGCTATCATTAAGAGCTCTATCTAACTCTCTCTTGAAAGCATCCAGGGAATTGGCCTCCATTGCCTTCTGAGGCAGAGAGTTCCACAGTTTCACAACTCTCTGAGTGAAAATGTTTTTCCTCATTTCCGTTCTAAATGTCCCACCGCTTATTCTTAAACTGTGGCCCCTGGTTCGGGACTCCCCCAACATCGGGAACATGTTTCCTGCCTCTAGCATGTCTAATCCCTTAATTTTATATGTTTCAATAAGATCTCCTCTCATCCTTCTAAATTCCAGAGTATACAAGCCCAGTCGCTCCACTCTTTCAACGTACGACAGTCCCGCTATTCCGGGAATTAACCTCGTGAACCTACGCTGCACTCCCTCAATAGCAAGAATATCCTTCCTCACACGGGAGATTAGTGAGCAAAATTAGAGCCCATAGTGTTGGGGGTAGGGTATTGACATGGATAGAGAGTTGATTGGCAGACAGGAAGCAAAGAGTAGGAATAAACGGGTCCTTTTCAGAATGGCAGGCAGTGGCGAGCGGAGGGCCGCAAGGCTCGGTGCTGGGGCCGCAAATATTTACAATATATATTAATGATTTGGATGATGGAATTAGAAGCAATACTAGCAAATTTGCAGATGACACAAAGCTGAGTGGCAGTGTGAACTGCGAAGAGGATGTTAGGAGGTTGCAGGGTGACTTGGACAGTTTGAGTGAGTGGGCAGATGCATTGCAGATGCAATATAATAATGTAGATAAATGTGAGGTTATCCACTTTGGCGGCGAAAAAAAGGAGGCAGATTATTATCTCAGTGGTGTCAGATTAGGTAAAGGGTAAGTGCAACGAGACCTTGGTGTCCTTGTACACCAGACACTGAAGGTAAGCGTGCAGGTACAGCAGGCAGTGAAGAAAGCTAATGGCATGTTGGCCTTCATAACAAGAGGATTTGAGTATAGGAGCAAAGATGTCCTTCTGCAGTTGTATAGGGCCCTGGTGAGACAACATCTGGAGTATTGAGTGCAGTTTTGGTCCCCTAATTTGAGGAAGGACATCCTTGCTATTGAGGCAGTGCAGCGTAGGTTCACGAGGTTAATCCCTGGGATGGTGGGACTGTCATATGAGGAAAGATTAGGAAAACTGAGCTTGTATTCACTGGAGTTTAGAAGGATGCAGAAAAAATGCAGAAAAAATGTTCCCAATGTTGGGGGAGTCCAGAACCAGGGGCCACAGTCTAAGAATAAAGGGGAGGCCATTTAAAACTGAGGTGAGAATAAACTTTTTTACCCAGAGTTGTGAATTTGTGGATTTCTCTGCCACAGAAGGCAGTGGAGGCCAATTCACTGGATGAATTTAAAAGAGAGTTCGATAGATCTCTAGAGGCTAGTGGGATCAAGGGATTTGGGGAGAAGGCAGGCACTGGTACTGATTGTGGATGATCATCCATGATCACAATGAATGGCGGTGCTGGCTCGAAGGGCCAAATGGCCTCCTCCTGCACCTATTTTCTATGTTTCTATGTTTCTAAATCTCTCTTAGATTCAAACCCTTTATTGTTTTCGTACTGATCCAAATTTTGTAGTTTTGTGTGAGACCAATTGTATACTCTACTATATAGAGTCTACCTAATGTAAAAACAAAGTGCTTGAGTAACTCAACAGGTCAGGCAGCATATGTGGAGGGAAATGGACAGATGACAAAGGCACATTTCATTGCAGAGCAAACTACATACTAACAGTTACTTTAACTTAACCCAGCTAGGTTTTAATACAAATGCAAAATGTAACTACATTTTATAAAGAAAATGAACCATAAAGCCTTTAAAGGTCCCCTCTCACAAAATTATCAAACTCAATGTTCTGTGTAAGTAGGACTCCTCTCTAGACCCTTTGCTACTAACTCCACCCAATATCCAATAATGTTGTGGGTCAGGAACAAGTTGACAATAATTGATTTTAAAATGTTGCAAAGTGTTTAAATCCAATGAAATACTTTGGAAGTGCAGTCAGTGTTGTATTAGAGGAAGTAAGTCAGCCAAACATACTCCAAGCTATTGTTAAAGCCAATTCTATGTAAAATCTTTTAATATCAACCAGCTTGTTTGACAATGGATTTTAAACGTGGTATTTTTTAGGCGTATGAGGGTGGGAGGAAGATTGGATGAGTCATGACGATAAACAATAGTACAGACTTCACTAGCAGAACAGTATGTTCCTGTGTACTATGATTCACAGATGAAAGATGTTATTGATTTGTGCTTATAAACACATCCTAATTAATAATAGACAATTTGACCAAATCTGAAGCTGTTTTCATATATGTATTAAGGATGGCTGGATATGGTATAATTTATTCTCAGAAGACCACTTCCTAAGTACATCTGTCATCTTTACGACCTACTTGACTGAAACTACTAATTTAGTGCCAAATTATGAGCAGTTTAATGAGTGAGTCTGTATTCAAAGAGAGCTAGTTCAAAAATTTCCAAACCTATTTTTATTAAAGGTTGAGCGACAGAATATTCATACAGTCAACTTGATTTTGATTGAATCTCTTTCCTATCAGATATAGCATGTTAAACTGTGCCAAGCAGTTTCAGGAAAACGATTCCATCTCTTATCTAACCCAGATTTAAATTAAGTATAAAATGAACCATTATTTTACTTATAATGGAGAAAACTAGGCAAAGTATGTCTAGTATATTAACATGTTGTATTGAGGACTAAAAAGTAATCTAATAGTGTTCGTATAGAGATTAGCTATCTCATTCAGATCATTCATGGGTCATTGCCCTGGAGCAATGAAATGGTTCTAAAGAATGTGTGGAAATCTATTCACTGAATATTTCTGTTTTATATCTCTGTATATGATGAAGAATAGCTATTGGGCAGGGAAATGTAATTGGAGCACGATAAGTATTTGATAATAGTAAAGGCAATGAGTATTGTAATGCTACACAAATCCTGACTAGAAATGTAAAAAGATAAGTAGGAATATGTCATTCAGTCTTCAGAGCTTGCTTGCCTTTCAATACCAGCATGGTCGATTCTCTACCTTGGTACCTTGGTACATTTTATTATTTTCTCCGACTAAACATTAAATATTCTTCACTAATTAAGCATCCCCATATTTATCATTTGTTTTTCATGCTTACCAGGCATCCTGACTCTGAACTCCTACAAACTTGCTTTTAAACACTTCCCACGAAGCAGATGTTGTTTCCCCCTCTAACAACTGCTCTCAGTAAACCTCTCCTCCTAGATCCTGTCTTACACGATGGAAATCTGCCTTTAGGGCCACAATTTGAAGACGATCGAAACTTTATCCTTTTCCATTACTACCATGAATCTTAACTATCTATGATCAGTTGATCACTGTTCTCAAAGTGTTCCATCACAGACACTTCAATCGTTTGCCTGTCCTGATTTCCTAAGATGTCAAGTACAGGCCCCTCCCTAGTAGGCCTCCCTGCATAGAGCTTCAATAAACTTTCTTGAATATCTCCCCATTTGACCCCCTTGCACTACAGAAATCCCAGTCAAAATCCACTACTACTACAACCCTGTTGCTTTTAGAGCCTTTTGTATCTGCCTATATATTTGTTCTTCTAATTCCCACTGACCTTAGGGAGGCCAATAATTTAGCCCAATCAAAGGCACCACCCCTTTCTTTATCGCTAGGTTTTTACCATATAGCTTCAATGGCTGCGACCTCCAGCATATCCAGTCCCCTATAATGCTCTCTCTGGTAGGTTGTACCATACCACCCCCACTCTTGCACCCGTTTTTGTCATACCTGAAACTTGTATACCCTAAAATATTGAGCTGCCAATCCTGCCCCTCAACCATGTTTCCATGATTGCAGCAATATCATAATGCCACGCAATGATTCACTCTCTCAGCTCATCTGTCTTATCTGTGAGGCTCCTTGCATTAAAGGAAATGCAGATAAGCCTACCAGCCCTCTCTTGTTTTCCTTCCAGTCTTAGCCTGCTCTTCCCACTGGACTTGTCTATTCTATTTTCTACATATGAATCTGCCTCTCCTCCTGCTGCACTGTTATTCTGGGTGCACCCCCTCCCCTGCCTCTTTAGTTCAAATGCTTCTGAGTAGTAACCAGTAAACCTCCCTGCAGTCATACTGGTCCCCCTCCAGGTCAGGCCAGAAGAGACACAATCATCATCAAGCCTGAAGCCCTCCCCCCCTCCCACATACATTAGCAGCTTAGCCACCCATTCATTAGCCCTATTTTCCTGTTTCTATACCGACCAGTGCAAGGGGGGTAATCGTGAGATTACACCTCAGGAGCCCCTACTTTTAACTTTCTCCCTAACTTCCCTTTGCAGAATCCCATCTCTTTTCTTACCTCTGCTGTTAATGCCAATATGAACCATGATCGCTTGCTTTAAGAATGTTACATGCCTGCTTAAACCTGCCTCTTTTAGTAGCTTTTGTCCAGAACAAGGGGCCACAGTTTAAGAATAAGGGGTAGGCCATTTAGAACTGAGATGAGGAAAAACTTTTTCAGTCAGAGAGTTGTGAATCTGTGGAATTCTCTGCCTCAGAAGGCAGTGGAGGCCTATTCTCTGAATGCATTCAAGGGAGAGCTGGATAGAGCTCTTAAGGATAGCGGAGTCAGGGGGTATGGGGAGAAGGCAGGAACAGGGTACTGTTTGAAAATGATCAGCCATGATCACATTGAATGGCGGTGCTGGCTCAAAGGGCCGAATGGCCTCCTCCTGCACCTATTGTCTATTTTCTATACCTCGTTTAGTCTTGTTTTCTGCCTCAATCTGGTAACATATATTGCCCTGTCATTTGTAAGCATAACCTCACTACCTCTAGCTTTCTCTTACAATCATAGAATCATACAATCATGGGATCTTCTTTCATTCTACTCTGAAATATATTCAGCCCCGATCAACCCAATTTCATCTTTTAGCAAGTGTAATCTTTCATACAGACCGGAGCCATGCCACACTCCACAAATATCTAGGTGTGGTCTCACCAAGTGTCTATATTCATGTAGCATTGTAGTGCAACATTCTTCCTCCTCGATTCAAAACCTCTTGCAGTGAAGGCCATAGAAGGTTGGCTAATAATTCTATTGACTTTTAACTGACCTGCGGTTAAGTGGTCATGAATTTATCACATCCAAAGGTGTCTGTGTTTTATTTCAACATTTCCAATTAAATATGCTGTATGTTTCTCAAAGGGCAAGTCCTGCACTGATATCCACAGTGCATTTGCAGGCAGGTTTGCCCACCTTACATTTTTTTTAAATCTGGACTTTCTCTGTAACTGTGAGGCTATAATGTTGTAACACTTTATTCTTCCGTCTGGTATGTTGCTCTACCTGTTCTATGTGCATGGTTTGATTGCACTCGTGTATGGTATGATTTGACTGGATAGCACGCAAACACAGCTTTTTACTATTTCTCCGTACACTTGACAAAAATAAACCAATATCAAAACTTAACTGGGCAGCTCTCAAGCCCAATCTGTGTTGCAGCCTTCTGCTCAGCATGGCACTGGCTGCAGAATCTCTGAGCTACTTGGATAGTGCTCTCATGGAACTTCCACAGATCTTCCAGCTCTCAGGCTAGTATATCTGCTGGTTCAACCCACAGAAAAATAACCCGGAGCTATTGCATTAAGCTTATTCTAAAGATTGACAGAAATCAGCTGCTGGGAGAAAAGTTACCAAAGGTCATTTTAATTTTAAAAGATTTAATTGTATATATGTGTATATTGTTATTCTTTCAGCATTTAAAAAAAATCAATATATTTTTGACACATCTTTAGTGATTTGTGAATGTCAAACACTAATATTGGAAAACAGTTGAAACAATAGGTTGAACAGGGTGGTACTGGTGCAACGATAGAGATGCTACCTCACAGCGCCAGAGACTCGGCTCCGATCTTGACCATGGGTGCTGTCTGTGTGGAGTTTGCACGTTCTCCCTGTGACCTCGTGGGTTTCCTCTGGGTGCTCTGGTTTCCTCCCACATTCCAAAGACGTGTGTTTGCGGGTTAATTGGCCCTCTGTAAATTGTCCTTAGTGTGTAGGATGGAACTAGTGAGCCAAAGGGTCTGTTTCCATGAAGTATCTCTAAACTAAACTACATGCCAGCCACCTGGGCAATGGTGGGGCTTATTATGGACTAGCAGTAAGACCTTAAAGCTAGCCACTCACACTGGCAAGAGGTCCTGCACCTCACCAATGTGCAGGGTTCCCTAATCCCGGCAGAAGACTGTGTCTTGAAAGAAACTACGATCCACGAGGCAGAAGATTAGTAAACTTGAGTTAGCGCATGCTAAGTCTCAATGCATTACCATTCACATTATTAATTAACCTTTCTTGTTAAGATGAAGGTGGAAAGTTTACGAGACAATTTACAAGGAATTGCAAAGGAAAACCTGACGACAATGCTAGAAATAATCCTGGAGCATACAGAAGACTTCACAGACTCTGCATATACAAGCCATGAACACAGAGAACACATATTGGAACTATCGAGGCAGACCCGAGTGGAGCTGGAGCAGCTGGTCGCTGTGTGGAAACAGGCAGTAAGATTTTGTTTATGTATAAAGCTTGAATACTTTTCCCAATTTAATCTGGTTATGTTTTCTTTGTCCTTTGGGTGCACAATATATGGAGTTTCTTGCACAATTGGGTCATTGCAGTTTTAGGCTCCCAAAGTAGAAATGACTATAAAACAATAATATAGAGTGGGTTCACCAAAATGATATTTAAAGGAAGACCATGATTATGGGAAGAAACTTTGGACTCTGAGAATACTTCCATTGATGTGGAGAAGGTAAATAGAATGTTTAACAAAGATCTCTAAAATTGTAAATAATTTTAACAGATTGATTCAGAAAAAAACCCTGTTTCTTTGGTTGAGGCGTTATCAATCTGAAATCATCACAGAAAGCGATGGAGAAGATTATTTTAAGTATGATTGGATCTTGAAAAGCTTTGCTACAAGGATGAGTACTGGTGGAAGATCTTTTAGTCCAACTGAGAAGTTGATATGTCCCAAAGTTAGTAAGCTGCCGAGCAGGAGGAGGCTGCAAAACTGCTCTCGTTGAGAATTTTTTGAAAAATGTACATTGATATTTCTGTGCAGGAACGGACACCTGGGAATGGAGAAGAGAATATTGCTTATGATTGATCTTGCCAAGAATTGATCAAATTCATTCATGCTCAGGTTATTTATGCTATTCGGATCATTCAGGAGAATTCATTGCAAAACAATGAAATAATTCTCGCTACAGAGAGCAAAACTTTGTTCCCTGACCATTTAGACTTCATATTTCAGTTTTCTGTGGTGGAGAATGGTATCTAGATGAGAAAAAATATAATTGTAGCTTGTTGAACATTTGACAACAAAGGTCAATAAGTTAATGTGGATAATTATTCAAGTACCACATAAATCTCTGATGATTTGTTGAGAATTCCATTGAATTCTAACTGATTTGAGCCAATCAAATGTTAAATGATCATTGAATCAGTCATGTCGAATTGCTCCTGTGCACTATAAAATTAAATGACTATTAAGATTTCCAATTAACTGTACATTCCATTTAAAATCATACCTCAGGGTTTGTGGACTAAATCGTCTCTTCTGCACTGGCAGTTAATATCAGATGCTGAAGTCTTGATCTAATTTTTTAAGCAAGAACATAAATTGGTTACTGCAATATACAGATCAGTAAATGCGGTAAATAGTACTCCCAAAGTATTTACACATGCGAAAAGAACCACTGAACTGTTTGGGAATCTTTTTTATTATGTTTGGTATTTGAAGTTACCACCATGGAACGGAAGACTATTTCTACTCGCATCTGGCGAGAATAACAATCATTCTTGCACAAATTAGCTAAATGCTATTCCATTGATGTTTGGTTTCAATTCTACCAGAATGACATTCATATTTTCCTCAGACTTTTTTAACTTGTTCATTTTCTATTGACAATCTTGTTCTTCCATGGCTCCAAGTGTGAATTTTTGGAAAGCATCCAACCAGTTTATATATTCGAGTTGAATGTGAACATAGGGTGTTGTGGTATCCCAGTTTGTTTGGTCACAAAGTAGTCACTTTATTATCCTATTCCAATATAGTCAAGATGCGGCTTAATGATCATCAACTGAAAATTGGCCAAGTAAATAATATATATAACAAAATATAAACTCTTCAATTTAGCATAATTACGTGTGGGATTACAAACATCATAGCCTCAGCTGTGCTTATCGAGAAAGTTCAGCTTTGAAGATTATAGAACCATGCTTGGCAAAGTAAGCCGTTTCTGTTAGTGGATTGAATTAATGGATAACAGTCATGATTTTCCTGTATATGTATTTAATTTAAACAGTTAACAAGAACTTCGAGGTTTTTTATATTTTGACAGCATATCAGCTGCCAAAGGAAAACAGTTCCATCTGTTCTTATCTCTTTAATGCTGTGTGAATTATAAACTGTAGAAAATTAAAACCTAGAATCGAGGAAAAAAGTTCCTCTTTCAACTTGTTAGTATTGGAATAATATGTTGTTTAATCTGTATCCTTAAACCTTTAGTAAGATTGGAATCATCAGACTAAAGGGCCTGTCCCAGTTACGCGATTTTTAAAGCGACTGCCGGCGACTGTCAAAGTTGTAGCAGATCGCCGAAAAACTATTAATTTTTTTTACCCTACGACAATGTCTACGACAATGTCTACGACAATGTCCACGACAAGCTACGACAACCTACCACCTAGGCGACGGCAAGCTGCTGACAACCGGCGACCCAGTCTTCTCGACCTAGGACGTCCACTACGACAGGGACTACGACAAGCTACGACAACCTGGGTCAACCTGCACTTACTACAACTCCGAACTAGGCAGCGTACCATGGCAGAATGACATTATCTGAAGACCAGCAGCAAACAGCCCATTTCACAAGCAGAGGTCCACCACTCCAGGAAGAGAGCCCCCAAAACACCACAACCCAAGCTCATTTTTGTATTCACAAAATGCTGGAGTAACTCAGCAGGTCAGGCAGCATCTCGGGAGAGAAGGAATGGGTGACGTTTCGGGTCGACCTTCCTGACCTGCTGAGTTACTCCAGCATTTTGTGAATAAAAACCTTCGATTTGTACCAGCATCTGCAGTTATCTTCTTATACTACTAAACCTCATTGTCATCAACCCGCCTCTTACAGATGAAACCTATTCTGGTTTATTGAAGAGAGCAGAGAGCATCCTGGGAGCAGCACAAGCTCTCCACAAGACATTGCAGAGAGTTGTGAAAATAGCCCAGACTATCACAACCCTTCCATTGACTCCATCTATATTTCATGCTGTCTCGGCAAGGCCACCAGCATAATCAAGGATCAATCTCACCACGCATCTCCCTTCTCCCATACGGCTGGAGGTCATTCCTTCTGTCCAGTGATGCTGCCTGTCCCGCTGAGTTTCTCCAGCATTTTGTGTCTACCTCCAGATTTAGTTTATTTAGAGATACAACGTGCAAACAAGTTCTTCGGCCCACCAAGTCCACGCCAACCAACAACCAACCATACACTAGTTCTATCCTACACACTAAGGAAAATCTACAGCAGCCAATTAACCGACAAACCTGTACATCTTTGGAATGTGGGAGAGAACCAGAGAAAACCCAAACGGTCACAGGGAGATTGTACAAGCTCCGTATAGACAGCATCTTTTGTCCGGATCTATCTAACTTGGATTGTCACATTCAGTAACAGTTTCTTCCCAGCTGTTATCAAGCAACTGAACAGTCCCCTCACGAGTTAAAGTGTGCCCCTGACCTCCCATCCACCTCATTGGAGACCTTTGAAATATTTTTATTTGGACTTTATCGACTTTGTCCTGCACTTAATGTTCTACCCTTTATCCTGTATCTGTACACTGTGGAAGGGTTGATTGCAGGCATATATAGTTTTTTCTTTGACTGGACAGCATATGGCAAAAGGTTTTTCATTATATCTTGGCACTTGTGACAATAATAAAACTAAACTAAACTAATCAAATAAGGAGGTGCCAGCCCTGTGAAATTGCAACAAAGTATGATGTGAATACTCAGAGCAAAATCATCACACAAAAGGCTCAGTAACAGATCAGATCAAAGCTCTATCACTTCCTGTCACACATAGGGACAGACAATTAAACAACTAATGGGAAGGGGAGGAGACCCTTTAATATTCCCATCCTCAGTGGTGGTGGCTTCCACCATCTGAGCGCTAAAGACAAGCAACTTGTGGAAGAAATTAACTTAGAGGGAAATTAAAGGAAAAGCGGAGACTTCGAGTTGCGCTTCAAGAGACTTTATTGCATGATATCATGGAGAGATGGCCACAGTTAACTGCTCACCAGTTCTCTGACTTCACAGCAGATGTAGCCGACAGTTATACTGTGCAGTAAACAACTTTATTTTGTGAGATACAATTATCCTGTTATTACTATCGACTATATTTATTCACAAAATGCTGGAGTAACTCAGCAGGTCAGGCAGCATCTCGGGAGAGAAGGAATGGGTGACGTTTCGGGTCAAGACTATCGACTACATGGGTACCAATTATTTCATTAGTCATAACATACTTTTTGTTTATGTCAATCTTATTCAACAGCAGTTGATTAATACAATTCAAACATAATGCAAGGGCCTCTTGACATTATTCTATCTCATCTTTCAAGCAGACTGCGCCACTGCTCCCTCTCCGAGCCAATCATAAGCCCCTATTTACTGCAACGTTTCCACACTACTAGCGGTAGGCGGCGCGGGTGGTCTACCCAGCTATTGCTATGCTGTTTTTGATCACACCAGCTATTGACATTCCAGGGTTAACTTTCCACTGAGTAACTGTCAGTAACTTTCCACTGAGAAACAGGTTTCCTTATCTCTGTCGCATTCCCAGACAAGAGAAAAACAGGTATAATGTCAATTCTAGAAGGAATAATGCATCTGAAACTTATTTTGCCAAATTCCCATGATCTTCTTCTGCACCTGATCCACGAAAGATGCCAATTGCCACATTAAAAGCAGAGCTAAAGTCTACAAACAGAATCCTGGCATAGGTCCCCTTGTGGTCTAGGTGCTGGAGGATGAAGTGCAGGCCTAGATTGACTGCGTCGTCCACCGATCTATTGGCCCTGTATGCAAACTGCAGGGGGTCCAGCAGGGGGTTTGTGATGTTTTTCAGCTGGGCCAGCACAAGTCTTTCAAAGGTCTTCATGACTACAGAGGTAAGTGCGACAGGCCTGTAGTCATTAAGACCAGTGATCCTTGTCTTTTTGTGTACAGGGACAATAGTGGAGACCTTGAAGCAGGCAGGGGCAGTGCAGGTTTGCAGGGACTGGTTGAAAATGTCTGTGTAGATCGGTCGTTGTTGAACCAGATCCGGGTCTTCGTGGGAATGCAACTGTCCTCGCAAAAGCTGACATAGGATGTCACAGTGTCTGTGTACTCATCGAGGCTTGTGGTTGCTTCCCTGAACACATTAAGGCAGCATTTGCCTGATTGTGGCTTCAAGGAATATAATTTTCTACAGATGGATAAGAATCAATGAACTGCAAAACTGATTTTTTTTAAAATCAATAATGGTCTAAGTCAATAGGAAGGTTGACCTGAGTTAAAAAATCAGGATGTAGAATTGGTTTGGATTGGATGGGATGGGATGACAAATAATAAATACAAAACTTTCATCTTGCGAGTGGTGTACATATCCAATGACGGTAAACATGGTAACAGGCCCTTCAGCTCAACTTGCCCACGACGACCAACAAGCCCAATCCACACTAGTCCCACCTGCCAGTAGTCACATGTAAGGTATGTATCAAGAAAGCAATGACATGAGCTTGTCAGAAGGGTATGGCAGTAATCATGAGGAATTTTGATCTACAATTAGACTGATGGGCAAAGGTAACCTTGATGAGTTTAGTTTACTGATACAGTGCAAAAACAGGCCCTTTAGCCAACCAGATCTACGCCGACCAGCAATCCCCGTACACTAGCATGATCCTACACACTAGGGAGAATTTTCAATTTTTTTTTTACCGAAGCCAATTAACCTTCAAACCTATATGTGTTTGGAGTGTGGGTGGAATCCGGTGCACGTCTACACAGTTGGAATAACATCTTGACAGAAGGGAAATGTGAGAAGCTTTATTGTAAACATTACCTTGACATTCTCTAAGTGCTCTGCTATCATCAGGCAAAGGTGACGTCTTATGAAAGGAAAATCATGTTTGGCCAATTTATCAGAGTTCTTTGCAGATATTTGTAGCTAAATTTGCTGATGGCATAAAAGCAAGTTGGAAAGTAAGTTGCGAAGAGGGTAATGGGAGGCCTTGGGGTATAAATAGGTTTTGCGAATAGGCAACGATCTGGCAATAGCATGAGATGCGGGGAAATAGTAAATGGTCCTCATAGCAGAAAAAATAAAGAAGAAATGCATTCTTTAAATAATGAGAGGTTGCAGAGCTCAGAGGTGCAGAGGGATCAAAACATCCTGATGCATGAATTACAAAAGATACAGTAGGTGTAGCAAGTAATATGGAAAGCATTTACTGTTAGAGGATTCAAATAGATAAAGTTGTGTATTATTATGTAAGTAGTGAGGTTCAGCTTCATTTTGCCATTTTTTGCAAACATATTTGGAGTACTGTGTATAGGAGAGGCCTCCTTATTGAAAGAATTATGAACATTCTGGAAGCAGTTTAGAGAAGATTTATCAGATTGACATCAGGGAGTATAACTGGTTTGCCTTATGAGGGAAGGTTGGACAGACGAGGTTTGTATCCAACAGAGCTCAGAAGAACGGGAGACGAGTTGATTAGGACATCTTGTAGGTTTTCACAGGGTGAATATACTGTAGAGAAGATGACAGAAGATCTGTGTGCAATGCCCCACCGGTCTCAACATAACTGTCAATGTTTGGGATCCATGCGTGTGTGCTCCAACATGCAGGACACGCTTCTTGTGGAACCCAGTGGAGGAGCATTGGGCAGTTTCCCAGCAGTAAACACATGAGATTTGCACACTGAATCTGTGCTAGGTTCAGCAACTCCACTCATTTCAAGGGAGAGAATGACTTGGAGGAAAAGAAGCAAGTTTAATCTACATTTTTGGCTTGAGCTAGCTTAAATTTATTTAATTGCTTTTGGATTTTCCAGTGGTTTTAAATATTACACATATTAATTTTTGAGTAATTTTAAACATTTAATAATAATAATAATAATATTCATTTATTGTCATTGCAACGAGTACAACGAAATAAAAAAAATATCCAATCCTGACGGTGCGTAAAAACATATATGCAATAAATGCAAAAACAATAAATACAATTATATTAAGTACAAAAGTTTTAACAGTGTTGCCTAGTGCAGAAAGTAGTGTTCAGTTCTCGTATGGCCCTGGGGTAAAAACTGTTCTTAAGTCTGTTTGTTCGGGATTTGATCGACCTGAAACGTCGACCAGAGGGCAGATGAACAAACAGACGGTGGCCGGGGTGGGATGGATCTTTTATTATTTTGCCTGCTCTACTGAGGCAGCGTAGGCTGAACAGGTGCTCCAGGGAGGGCAGTGAGCAGCCGATGATCTTCTGGGCCGTCGTGATGACCCTCTGAAGGGCCTTCCTGTCCTTTTCTGAGCAGCTGGCATACCATGTGGTTATACAGTATGCCAGCACACTCTCGATGGAGCAGCGATAGAAGGACATCATGAGCTTCTCCTGCAGGTTGGTCGTATGGTTAAGGTAGTATGCTTCATTTTTATGAGTTTTTGAACCATGGATGTCACAATCATTTCAAGTTCTTGGAAAGCTGTTTCAGCCCAGATCATGACCGTACTGGCTGTCAAGGCATTCTGTGAAACTCACAAACAGAAGAGCCTGCATTCAGGCAAGGCTTCACCAGTCGAATCAGTGCTGGTTTCTTGCTCAGGGTAGACACAAAATGCTGGAGTAACTCAGCGGAACAGGCAGAATCTCTGGAGAGAAGGAATGGGTGACAGTTCGGGTCAGAAGGAATGAGAGAAGGAATGGGTAACAGTTCAGAGATACTGCCTGTCCTGCTGAGTTACTCCAGCATTTTGTGTCTACCTTCGATTTAAACCAGCATCTGCAGTTCTTTCCTACACTTCTTGCTCGGGGTATTTAGTTGAGGGTAAGGAATAGCTTTAGTGGATTGGTGAGCAGTGTGCACAGATGGTTCACCATTCCCAGGGAAGTTGGGGCTATTTGCTTTAGTCTGAATATTTAACCAGATAATCCTACATTTTTTTTTCACAATTTGTGAAGGAATTAACTGTGGCATATATTTGCCAATAGTTGTTGCTTGGTTCTGGAGATAGAAACCCATTTGATCTGGCAACAGCGTGTACTGAAAACCCGTGCTTGTTTCTATTAACATGCTGAAGCCGTAAAATCTTACAATGGCGACAAGGATGGGATAGAGTTTGTGAACTCAACCTTTAAATACATTGCAGGACTGTTTTGCAATATGCAGCATTGTTTAACATTTTAAACAGCAAATACGGAGCTGTGTTGCAGCTGTTTGCGAACTGGACACGATAGGCCACAGATCCTTCTATGCATGGGACTGTGGTTTAAAACGGCAGCTGTACAAATTGGCTACAGTTTGTCAGGCTATCTTTGTGTTGTGTCTACGGCGCAAGTTGGTGTCCTTGGGATACATAGGCCGACGAGGGACTTTCGACAAGAACCGTGAAACCTCTACCTCGTACTGTGAGCGAATGGAAATGTTTTTTATTGCAAATTACATATTGAAGCTGAAGAAACAGAGGATGATGATCAAGTGTAGGTAAGAGCACAAAACAAGGCCATCCAGGAACAAAAGAAAGCCATTCTATTAACTGAAATTGGTCCTGAAGTTTATGAAACTCTCACCAACATCTGAGCCCCAGAGAAAGCAAGGAATGTTTCATTTTGGACTATTCTTTCAAAACTTGATGCTCACTTCAACCCTAAGCCCATAGAGATTGCAGAAAGTTACAAATTTCGCACAAGAAACCAGAAGTCTGGTGAGACTGTGGGTGAGTACATTATCTCATGGAAGAAATTGTCTCTACACTGCAACATTTCTGGATCAAGCTTTGCTTGATAGATTTGTATGTGGAATGCTGGATGGACCAGCCCTTCTTTGATTTGGCATGCAAAACTGCTTTGGCCATGAGGATGGCATGTCAAAGTGCACATGAATTTCGACCAACACATGCTGGCACAGTCAACAGTCAAAAGGCAGTTCCAAAACACGCTTGACAAGACAGGGGAAAGGACTTCACAGCAAAGTTCTGGGAAAGGCGCAGATACCCGCTATCGATGCAATGGTCAACACAAAGCAAATAAGTGCCAGTTCAAGGACTCTACGTGCTACACCTGTCAAAAGAAAGGCCATATTGCATCAGCAAGCAGAGCACCATCACAGGACAAAGCAAAACCAAATGCGTGGGATTCACAACCTCGAAGAACAGTCAGAGAGTAATGAACTTGGACTGTACGGCATCTACACTACGAAAAGTGGGTCTGGAAAGAAAGACTTCCAGACAAGGGTCAAAGTGAACAATCAATACATTACTATGCATATTGATACCGCTGCTGATTGCACAATTATAAGCAAAGACACCTATGAATCCATGTTTTACAATATGCCTATCACAGAAACAGACATTCAGCTGAAAGCGTACTCTGGAGAAGTATTGGAGACATGTAGATAGAAACAAGCACAGGCTTTCAGTACACGCTGTTGCCACTGTGGGTCTCCTTTATTTCACAAAAGTACACTGCACATACTCACACATATTCACGAGACTGATAAGATATAGAATATACCACATGACACAAATTATACCATTCTCATACTCAGTTCTTAAAGTTACAGTAACCATTATATACACTACAGTTTTTAAATTTGTTTTAGGTTTTATATTATTTCCAGTAAAGGGTGGACTAGTTGGGCCCAACCTTCTCCTGCATTGGTCTAGCACCCTCCCCTCCCCCCCTTCCCCACTCCCCCACTCCTCTCCCCCCACTCACCCACCATCCCCCCTTAACCCCCCTCTTCTCCTTCCCCCCCCCCCCCCCCCACCACTGCTGTTTACACCAACGCAAAGTCGAAATATCGTAAGTTGAAGCATCGTAAGTTTTGGGGAGCATCTGTATTAGATCAACGGGCCCCAACTGCGCAGGTGCGGACCCATTGGGTTCCTATTGTGACGTATTACTGCGCAGACGCGGCTGACAAGCAGGGCAAGTGGAAAAAGGATTTATTAATGTTTAAAAAGTGATTTTTAAAGTTTAAAACATAACAACCAGTTGAACCGCAGGCAAATGGTGAGTAAGGTGGGCCTAAAATTGTTGCGCTATCGTGTACCGTTTTGGCTGTATTTCGGGTATAAATATATTTACGAACGAACAAATATACAAACAAACAAGATGAGAGTTTTAGTAATATTTAGATAGATAATTTCTGCTGCATAGAAATGGTGGAGGGGAGAGCAACCCTTTTGTATTAAGAATGAGGTTCCGGTACATTTTTGTGTTCTCTGCAATCAAAACATTGGATAAATATGGTGATGAAACATAAATAGTTAGAATATCTATCATTGGAAAATGGAAAGGTGTCGCAAAGATCTATGATTAAAACATATTCTAATTTTAAATCCGTTGCAGTTGGGAGCAGACAGACAGTTTGGCAGAGCTGTTATAAAGTCTAATTAAAGTTTTAAATTATCTCTTTCTACTATACATGTGGTAAACTGTGGAAAATGAATAACCTAAAGAGTCAGATTATTCTTAAATATTCATTACTATTCCTACTGTTTGATTGTAGTACTTTTCCTGAGCCTCAGTGCTTCACAGGGATGTAAATGGCAAATCTGTCTACATGCCATTGATATAAGTGGTGCTCTGTAGCTGATCTAATGACGGTGTGGAACACTTAAGAATAAAGTCTTTAACTTCCAAAGTCATGTGGTTAAGGTTTAAATATGTCAACATCCTGTCTTTCTTAGTATTGCATTATTATTGAAAATATTCTGAATTCATGTATTAATGACTATTTGGCAGAAGGCTGCCATATTAGAGGATTTATGTTTGATGAGTAAGTGCATTAAAATGCGTCCTCCAGGCAGCTAAGCAGGAATGATGCATAATGGTGTCGCTTGGATGTAAGGGAATCAGAATGCCAAATGATGGATCCTGTTTTCTAGGCTGCAGCTTTATGAAAACTTTTCTAGTGGGTTGGCGGTTTCTTTATTTTGTAGCGTGTTATGAAGAAACTTGAGTTTGAAGAATGAAATCTATTATCTTCACCAAACCTTTCTACTGAATGTGGGGAGGAATAGAAGTTCTCAGTAAAGCAAAGAATCTGATAAAATGTTGACAGTATTCAGCTCACTTTAAGCTATGTACAGAAAGAGTGGTTTAATTTTGATCGTCTTTCAACATGCCCTATCCTCTTCAAACAGCAATGCCTGAAAGCCAAAGAAGCCACAGAAGATATGGAGCTGGCCATTATTAAGACAAGACAGTGTATGAGTGAATTGAGGAGAGAGGTAAGTGATAAATCGTTCTGAAGTAAGCCAAAACCAATAGGAGCTGTAAGCTCTGCTCCTAAACCTGAGATTTAAGATGTAATCTCATATAATTTTCAATTGTGGTTGAAAATGCCAGCGGAATATTTGTTCACACTGCTGAAACTGATCAGAGGTCAAGCTGATAACCAGAGTAAAATCATGCTGAGCTGCTGTGGTTCTTGATGTTAAAATGTAAAATTGTGCTTTTAACCATTTAGATTTAAGTAAAGAAAAATGCATTTATTTCCTGGTTAGCTGAACTTTGTGTATAGTTCTTTCTCTTAAATGAACTGTATGTAGCAATTGTTCGTAGAACTATTATCCCAAATCCTGCTGATAACATGGACGATTACAGGCTACACAATGTCTGTGCCAAACATGATCCAAGATAAAGTAATATAATCTGTCAGAATATAATCCCTATCCCCCTATTCCCTGCATATTCACATGCATATCCAAAAGTCTCTTAACCACCACAATTTTATCTGCCTCCTTCATTACTCCGAGTAAGATGTTCTAGGCACCCACCACCTCTGTGTCAAAGAGAAACTTACATACGATATGATAAAACGTTATTTATCCCCAGAAGGAAATTGGTCTGCCAACAGTCACAACACACAATGGTACACAAAAACCTGAAATTAAAAGTGAAAACAAAAAGAAAAAGACAAGCGACTGTTGGCTAGCTGCCTTGTGCACAGCGCCCTCACCGGAACACATGGACAAACAAACAAATGAACACAGACTTATCCCCATGGCAGAGGATTCTAAACTAGAGTGCCCCTCCCTTCCCCCACACCGGGACCCCTTTGTTCTCCCACCGTTCCCCACGGCGGTCCCCCACACCGGGTCCTCCATTGTTTTTCACGATGGTCCCCCCACGCCAGATCCCCATTGTCTTCCCCCCCCCCCCCCCCCCCCTCACGCTCATCGACCGCTCATCTGCAGGTCGACCGCGAGGCCCACGCTGCCACTGAGGCCCCCACTGCCACAGAGGCCCACACTGCCATCGTGGCTCCCACCGCTGCCGAGGCCCCACCGCAGCCGAGGCTCCTGTTGCCGTCGCCGAGGCTCCCATCGCCGCCACCACTGAGGCTCCTTCGGCCCAGCCAGGCCTCACCGCCTGGCTTCACCACAGCCCCCTGGGAGGCCTACCGGGGCGAGTTCCAGTTGGCGGCGCGGTTGTTCCCCGGAACACTCCTGCCGCGCGCATGGCTCCCCATCTCCTTTGAAGTATACCCCTCTCACCTTATTGTATGCTCTCGAGTCTTTGATATTTTCATCCTGGGGAAAATTGTTCTGTCTACCCTAACTATGCCTCTCATAATGTGATATACTATCTATCGGGTCCACCCTCAACCTTCGGCATTCCAGAGAAACCAATCCAAGTCTGTCCAACCTCACCTTACAGCTAATACCCTCAAATTTATTAGCCTGGTTTGTATTGTGCACAAGGAACATGGAAATCCCAGGTTTGGAAAACCAAACCTGTCAGCTCGCTAATCTCGATAGCATCGTCTTGATGAGATCCCCCAGTATTTCCATTGTTTATGTTTGGATAAGATTAATTTGAAACCTAATATCCATAATCAAGATTGTTTAAAATTAGATGACAATTGAAAAATTCTAATTCTAATAATAAAATGTTTTTATTTTGCTCAGCTCGTGCTATATGTCTTTTTATTGCATAGGTGTGCATTAATCCTTCAAGTTTTGTTCCTCAGCTTCAAAACACTGCTGTGGAGTCAGCAGGGGAGCTTCTAAAATGTTACGCAGAGCACATTGTCCTCAAAGCCCTGAAGGCAGCAGGGGTTGAAGGGAATTTGGAGGCACTAGCAGAAGGTACCAGCAAATTGTCTGAACAGAAGGAACAGCTCTCTGAGGTGGGGGTTGAAACATGTTTGTTGTCTGAAAGTACTGAAAATGCATGTGGAATAAATCTGTGGAATGTGTTATGGATCTTAGCCTCTGCACTGGGATTCCTGGTTCTGACAAATCCCACATTTTCCCAAGATCATCTGATTTTCCTTTTTGGATTTAATTAGTGATAGCATTTATATCCTTTGAGAAGCTGGTGCTGCTTTTTTAAAATTAGGACTGCATCACTTAAAGAGTTTTTGAATGTTAACATTCGTTTTTTTCTGGAGTGAGTGAACAAACACATGCAGGAAACAGTGAAGTAATATTTTCAGCTGTAACCCAGAAGTCAAAGAATCTGCCAGGGAACATTGTGAGTATATCAGTACCATAACGGTTTCTGTTGGGTAAATATTTACCATTGAATAATCTCAGAGATATTACTTGTAAAATGATACCAGGTTATTGAAACAACCTGAAAAATAGTCACTGTTTTGTGGCAAGTCTTCACATGCATGCAATTATTGCAGAGGTCAAACAAGAAGTTACTCAGCAGGCAGGCAACATCTGTAGAGGCAAAGGAATATTCAATGTTTCATGTTCATACCTTGTATCAGGACTGAGTGTAAATGGAAGATATCCAGTATAAAGTGGAAAAGGGGACGGAGTAAAATGAGTCAACTGCTAGCAAGTAATAACGAACCATTGATAGTGGATCCAAGAGAGGAGAGGTTGATGGGCAGATGCAAACTGCTGGAGTTGGTGGGTGGAGGGAGGGGGGAGGGGTTGGGTGGCATAGATGGAGATAGGGACAAAGGCTGGGAGATGATTAATGAAAAAACAAAGGGGGACAGATTATGGAATTTGATACAAAAGGAAGTGATGAGTGGAACTGGATAAGAGCAGATGGAAACAGTGGGGGGAGAGAAGGGGATAGGGGACCAAATGGACTGAGTATGTGGGTGACAGGCAGGAGGAACTAGTTGGTGGAGTGGAAAGAAACAAAGTAACAGGTGGCTGGGCATAGGGGGGAGGATTTAAAAGAAGGGGAGGACCTCGATGGATCAGGAGGTGAGAGAAAAGGACAGCAGATATTGACCTCGCGTTGGCATTGGAGGAAGCCAACAACAGACAGGTTGGCGAGGGAATGGGGAGGGGAGTTGAAATGGCTTGCAACCCGGAGCTCAAGATGGCCGCGTGTCCTTGATCTCCTCCACTCTCAGGGTGAGGCCAATCGCAACCTACAGGAATGGCACCCAATATTCAGTCTGGTACCCTATAACCCGACATTGTGAACATTGAATTTTCCTCTGCAGTTGCAACCTGGCCCACTGAGTAGCTTGTATTTACACTCTTGATCCCATCATGTCCGATGTTGGGAGCCTGTGTTGTAGATGTCACTTGCAGCACAAAATTGCATAGAATTTATATCTGAGGAACAGCCCCTCACACCCAAATGTTTACATTTTTGCTCCATTCGTCACCTCCTGATTTCATCTAATATTTATATTTTCGGAAATTTTGCACAAAATAATGGTATGTGTGTGCGTGTGTGTGTGTGCGTGTGTGCGAGAGAGAGAGTCAATTCCAACCCAGTTTTGAGAAATCCCCATCTTAAGTTCCAATGGCCCTGACCTGACAAGTTCCATCCACCTCATTGGAGACCTTTGAACTACCTTTATCAGACTTTATGAGACGTCAATGTTATATCTTTTCACTAAATGTTGTACCCTTTATCTGTGCGCTGTGGACGGCTTGATTGTATTCATGTGTAGTCTTTTCTGGATAGGATGCAAACAAAAGCTTTTCAGTGTACCTCGGTACACGTGGCAATAATAAACGAAACTAAATTAAATGGGGAACCAACTGATTCTTCGTGACAATTTCAATGCCATCTGTCAGGCTATTAACTACCTACCTGGATAATAAATGATGTACCAGGGTATTGCTAGGACTGAAAAGTTTTAGCCAATGCAAAGCATTTCATCAGTTTTAGATTTTGGAGATACAGCGCGGAAATGGGCCCTTTGGCCTACCATGTCCGCGCCAACCTGCAATCATCCCATACACTAACACTATCCTACACACTAGGGACAATTTACAATTTTACCAGAGCCAATTAACCTACAAACCTGTATGTTTTTGGAGTGTGGGCAGAAACCAGAGAAAACCCATATGGTCACAGAGAGAATGTACATGCTTCGTACAGACAGCACCCATAGTCAGGATTGAACCTGGGTCTTTGGCACTGTAAGGCAGCAGCTCTACCACAGATTGAAATGAGATACCCAAAACTGTACAATTCAATGCTCATACCATTGGGTTGCAAGCTACCCAAGCAGAATATGAGGTGTTGTTCTTCCATGTTTCTATGTGTCCTCACCCTGGCCATGGAGGAGGGTCAGGGTAGAAAGGTCAGTGTGGGAATAGGCTTTCTTTGTTCTTCTCCCTTCCATCAATGCAGAATCATTAAAAACAGAGTCCTGGAACATGCCCCTTTACAAGACTCCCTGAAACCTCAAAATTCAACTCCATTAATAATTGCTGATCCCTGACGCCAGCTATTAAAGTCATCCCTCTTCTTGTGCTGTATAATTCCAGAACACATATAAATTACTGTAGCTGGATCCTGTAATTTTATCTGTTGGTCTAGAATCCATTTTTACAATGTACACTAAGTAGAGTCTGCACTGGGTGGTAAAAAGGAGCCAGCCTTTGATCAAAAGACAGACAGGGAAATCTTAAGCACTGCAGGAGGGTACGTATTAGATGATTAGCTGTAGTGAGGCAACGATGTGATTCTTGAGCATCAAATGTGTTTTTGACATCATTAACCAAATTCACAACAGCAGGGTCCTAAGACCCATAATGTTGTTGCTGCACGTAGAGTTGTACTTTTTGGCCCAATATGCCCATGCCGACCAAATGCCCCATCTATGCTCGTCCCAACTGCCCGTCTCTGACACATATCTATCTTCTTAAACTTTTCCTATCCATGTACCTGTCCCAATTCCTTTTAAATTTCTTTATAGTTCCTGCCTCAACCACCTCCTCTACATCTTGTACCCACCACCATTAGTGCAAAGAGGTTTCCCCTCGGATTCCTATTAAATCTTTCCCTTCACCTTAAACCTATGTCCTCGGGTTCTTGATTCCCTTACTCTGGGTAAAAGACACTGTGCATTCACCCCATGTATTGCCCTCATGATTTTATACACCTCTATAAGATCACCCCTCAGACTTCAGCGCTCCAAGGAATAAGGTTCTAGCCTGACCAACCTCTCCCTATAACTCAACCCCTCAAGTCCTGACAACATCCCTGTGAATCTTCTCTGCACTCTTTCCAGCTTAACAATATCCTTCCTACAGCAAGGTAACTAAGACTGAACACAATACTCCACATCGTCTCCACAGCTCACCAGCGTCTTGTACAACTGTAATATAACCTCCCAATATCTATTTTCAATTCCCTGACTGATGAAGGCCAGTGTACTAAAAGCCTTCTAACCACTGTGATGCTACTTCCAGGAAACTATGCACTTATATTCCTAGATCCCTCTGCTCTTTAAAAAAAAACTTCTAAGGGCCCTGCCATTCACTGAAGGTCCCACTCTGGTTTGACTTCGCAAAATGCAACATCTCGCACTTAGAGAAAAAAAAGATTTAGCGTGATGACAACATTTAAAAATAATGTATCTTTTAAAATTAAAGTATTTTCACAATGCATGTAACGCCAAAAGTAATTATGTCCAGAACTTAGCTGCTTGCTGGCTAACTCGGAGGGCATTAAGAACAAAATATCTGGTCCAAGCTATTGTGTACATCTGGCAGGAGAAGGGTGGTGGTTCACTTTTGTGGATAATAGTGAATTTAATGTCCTGGCAGTTTTCTCTCTTTTGGGTGCCAGCCAATAAATTTAACACTTATTAAATGCAGTTTTACAAGATGCCATTGTAGGATTGGAAATTATGAACCTTAACATACTGGTTCAGTTATGTAATGCACTTTTCCATTAAATTTGAAGCATTTATGTTGTGTGGAAAAAGTCCAAGCATTAAGATTAGCACGTTTTCAGATTATACAAAAGGGGGTGGTTTTGCAGCTAGTGAAGATGGTTGTGAAAAATTGCAGCAGGATCTTGATCAATTGGCCAAGTGGGCTGAGGAACGGTAGGTGGAATTTAATGCAGAAAAACGTGAGGTGTTGCATTTTGGGAAGTCTAACATGGGCAGGACCTACACAGTGAATGGTAGGACTCTGGGTAGTGTTGTGGAGCAGAGGGATCTAGGAGTGCAGGTGCATTGTTCTCTAAAAGTGGAGTCGCAGGAAATCGGGTGGTCAAAAAGGCTTTTGGTACATTGCCCTTCATCAGCCAGAGTATTGAGTTAGGAGGCAATATTGCTGTTGTATAAGATGTTGGTGAGGCCACATTTGGAGTATTGTGGTCAGTTCTGGGCATCGTGTTATAGGAAAGATGTCAAGCTGGAAAGTGTACAGAGAAGGTTGACGAGGAGGTTGCCAGGACTAGAAGGTCCGAGCTATGGGTAGATGTTGAGTAGGCTGGGACTCTATTCTTTGGAGCACAGGAGGATGAAGGGTGATCTTATAGTGATGAACAAGATCATGAGAGGAATAGATTGGATAGATGCAGAGTCTCTTGCCCAGACTAGGTGAATCGAGGACCAGAGGATATAGGTTTAAGGTGAAGGCGAAAAGATTTAATAGGAATTTAATAGTAACTTTTTCACACAAAGGGTGGTGGATGTATGGAACAAGCTGCCAGAGGAGGCAGGAACTATCCCAATATATAAGAAACAGTTAGACAGGTTTGGAGGGATATGGGCCAAATGCTGGTGGGTGGGACTAGTTGGCCGGTGTGGGCATTCTGGGCCGAAGGGCCTGTTTCCATACTGTATCACTATTAATGATGTTGAGAATCTACATTCATAAAGGGACAAACACATTCCATTCCCAAGGATAACATTTCTGCCACAAGCATCCATCTTACTGCTTTCTACTGAAAATAAGCATTCATTTTATATTAGCTAAAACAACAACAAAAGAAACCATCTCAACTATCTGCAACAAAATATCAATATCTCTAATTAACTATATCAGCTAATAGCATAGATTCTCATTGTGAAACCATTTTTTTTTAATGAATGGATCATTTGTGGTTATCAGAGCTGGATTTAGTGAAACCTGTGGAGGGATTTGAACATGAAGTCTTATGTCATTGTACTTTCTTCCACCACCTCACCTTCCCCCTCCTCCTCCACCTCAAACCATGCAGACTTCTCGATTACTGCGACACGTTTCAGGAACTGAACCCTTGGAAATTACTTGTTTACATGCAGAAGAAACATTTCAGGTCATTGTTCCACAGGTATGAGTTCTTTACTGTTCATCATTTTCCAGTAATGACGTGGTAATTTTGGGTGATATGCATGTTGTTTGATTTGAGAACTTGGATTTACATCTTTAGTTTAGTTCAGAATTTGTTTTAGTTTCTAATTTTGACCATATAGACAATAGGTGCAGGAGTAGGCCATTCGGCCCTTCGAGCCAGCAACGCCATTCAATGTGATCATGGCTGATCATTCACAATCAGTACCCCCCGTTCCTGCCTTCTCCCCATACCCCCTGACTCCGCTATCATTAAGAGCTCTATCTAGCTCTCTCTTGAAAGCATCCAGAGAATTGGCCTCCACTGCCTTCTGAGGCAGAGAATTCCACAGATTTACAACTCTCTGACTGAAAAAGTTTTTCCTCATCTCCATTCTAAATGGCCTACCCCTTATTCTTAAACTGTGCCCCCTGGTTCTGGACTCCCCCAACATTGGGAACGTGTTTCCTGCCTCTCACGTGTCCAATCCCTTAATAATCTTATATGTTTCGATAAGATCCCCTCTCATTCCAGTGTATACAAGCCTAGTCGCTCCAGTCTTTCAACATACGGCAGTCCTGCCATTCCGGGAATTAACCTAGTGAACCTACACTGCACTCCCTCAATAGCAAGAATGTCCTTCCTCAGATTTGGAGACCAAAACTGCACACAGTACTCCAGGTGCGGTCTCACTAGGGCTCTGTACAACTGCAGAAGGACCTCTTTGCTCCTATACTCAACTCCTCTTGTCATAAAGGCCAACATGCCATCAGCTTTCTTCACTGGCTGCTGTACCTGCATGCTAACTTTAAATGACTGATGAACAAGGACACCCAGATCTCTTTGTACTTCCCCATTTCCTAACTTGACACCATTCAGATAATAATCTGCCTTCCTGTTCTTACCACCTCATAGCATCCTCCTCACAGTTCACACTGCCACCCAGCTTTGTGCCATCTGCAAATTTGCTAATGTTACTTTTAATCCCTTCATCAAAGTCTTTAATGTATATTGTAAATAGCTGCGGTCCCAGCACGGAGCCTTGCGGTACCCCACTAGTCACTGCCTGCCATTTTAATCCCTACTCTTTGTTTCCTGTCTGCCAACCAATTTTCTATCCATGTCAGCACCCTTCCCCCAATACCATGTACTCTAATCTTGCCCACTAATCTCCTATGTGGGATCTTATCAAAGGCTTTCTGAAAGTCCGGGTACACTACATCCACCAGCTCTCCCTTGTCCATTTTCCTAGTTACACCCTCAAAAAATATATATATTGTAAAGCATGCATTTAAGCCTTCCGCTTTTTTCCAGACACCACATTTACAAAGAACATTGAACAGATTCGCACAAGAACAGATCCTTTGGCCTACAATGTCTGTGCCGAAAATGATGCTTAGACCATCACTTATCTACTTGCACGTAACCCATATCCCTCCATTATCTGCATATCCATATGTCTTTCCCAAAGTTTTTTAAATGTCACTAACATATTTGCTTCAACCACCACCCCAGGCACTTACCACCCTCTGTGTAAAAAGAATTTGCGCATCTCCTTTAAACTTTGTCCCTCCCACTTTAAAGCTTTGCCCTCTAGTATTTGATTTTACCATCCTTGGAAAAAGATTTTTACTGTTCACCAAATCTATGACTCATAATTTTATATGCTTTTATCAGGTCTCCCCACAACCTCTGGCATTCCAGAAAAAAACAACCCAGTCTGTCCAATCTTTCCTTAAAGCAAATACCCCCTAATCCAGGCATCATTTTGCTAAACGTCCTCTGTACTCTTTCCACAGCCTTCACATCCTTCCTGTAATGGGACATCCAGAACTGCACACAATGCCCCAAATGTAGCCTAATCAAAGTCCTATAAAGCTACATTATGACTTCCTGACTCTTGTACTCAATGCCCCAACCTATGAAAGCAACCACACCATATGCCTTGATGGACACAAAAAGCTGGAGTAACTCAACGGGACAGGCAACATCTCTGGAGAGAAGGAATGGGTGACGTTTCGGGTCGAGACCCTTCTTCAGACCATATGCCTTGTTTACCACTCTATCTACTGTGTTGCCACTTTCAGGGAGTTATGGACTTGAACCCAAATATCCCTCTGTACATCAATGCTATTAAGGGCCATGCCATTAATTGTATATTTTCCCCTTACAATTGACCTCCCAAAGTGCATTTGACCCCCCTCACAATTTCTCGGATTAAAGTTCATCCACCATTTCTCCACCCATTCTGTAGCTGATCTTTATGGCACTGTATACTTTGACAGTCTTCCTGGCGTGCAACCCTAGTTAACTTGTTGGTTACAAATTAATTAACAAGCCCAAATTCATACGACGAAGTCATTATTAATCTCGTGCATCTTAATCTTCTGAATCAGCCTACCATGGGGGACTCTGGGAGGTCAATTGTAAGGGATTGTGGTGAATAGGCAATGTATTCCTAACATTTATTCACATTGCTTCAGTATAAGTAATGAGTAATCAGAAGATGTATGAAAGAAGACCAACTAATGAGAACAATTAATATTGCTTTTAATGAAGTGGCTACATTTTGCTTAATAGTTCCTTATAGGATGAGATTGGTGTTATTCAGTCAGTGAAGGGATGGGCGTTGAGGTGAAGCAGAATAGTACTGCTTCATAACATAGATTGTAATGTTTTATTATCTATGTTAATGTTTGCTTTAATTTCACACCACATAGTAATACATTATGATTGCCACATTAAGGTGCCTTCTGAATTCAGTCCACAGCTATGATGCAGATCTGAGCACACTTTATTTACCATGCGAATGCAGGAATCTTTGACATGCAATGTTCTAATGCTTACTATTTTTACATCTTTAATAATACCTGGTCAATAATAGATTTCCTTTGTACTGTCAAGTGAATTATTCTGCTTTGTCTCAGATCATTTCGGCTGCACAGACCTTGGGTCTTCACCCTTCAAGTAAGATTGCCAAAGAGAATCTGGAAGTCTTTTGTGAGGCCTGGGAGTCACAACTGAATGATATGTCCATCCTGCTGAAGGAAATTAATGATGTGTTTGAAGGACGAAGAGGTAAATAATCTGAGGTTTAAATATTCTTTGTATTAGAATTGGATTAAAGTTCTATGCACTGTGGATTCTGAGGAAAAAATAAGGTAGGGCTATGTACGAGGTCATGAGAGGAATAGATATGGTAAATGCACAGTCTTTTAGAGTAGAGAAATCAAGAACCAGGGGACAGAGGTTTAAGTTCAGGGGGGAAAGATTTAATAGGAACTAGGGGCAACCTATTTACACAATAGGTGGTGGGCATTTTGAACGAACTGCCAGAGGAGTTAGATGAGGCAGGTACTATCACAATGTTTAAAAAACAGGTACATGGATAGGATGGATTGAGAGGGATATGGGCCAAACTCAGGCAGGTGAGACTAGTATAGATGTGGCATGTTGGTTGGCATAGGCAAGTTGGGCCAAAGGGCCTGTTTCCACGCTGGATGACTATATGGATGAACAACAGAGAAGAATTGTAATATTAGTATTAGATGATAGTAGTAAATAGCATATAACTAAACTGACTTACAAATATTGACATCTTGGAGCCTTTTAATCTATACACGTGGCACTGGTTAACTACAGTGCCCTCCATAATGTTTGGGACAAAGACCCATCATTTATTTATTTGCCTCTGTACTCCACAATTTGAGATTTGTAATGGAAAAAAATCACATGTGGTTAAAGTGCACATTGTCAGATTTTCTTAAAGGCCATTTTTATACCTTTTGGTTTCACCGTGTAGAAATTACAGTGTTTGCATAGTCCCCCCATTTCAGGGCACCATAATGTTTGGGACACATGGCTTCACAAGTCTTTGTAATTGCTCAGGTGTGTTTAATTGCCTCCTTAATGCAGGTATAAGAGAGCTCTCAGCACCAAGTCTTTCCTCCAGTCTTTCCATCACATTTGGAAACTTTTATTGCTGTTTACCAACATCAGGACCAAAGTTGTGCCAATGAAAGTCAAATAAGTCATTATGAGACTGAGAAACAAGAATAAAACTGTTAGGGACATCAGCCAAACCTTAGGCTTACCAAAATCAACTGTTTGGAACACCATTAAGAAGAAAGAGAGCACTGGTGAGCTTACTAATTGCAAAGGGACTGGCAGGCCAAGGAAGACCTCCACAGCTGATGACAGAAGAATTCTCTCTATAATAAAGAAAAATCCCCAAACACTTGTCTGACAGACCAGAAACACTCTTCAAGAGTCAGGTGTGGATTTGTCAATGACCACTGTCCGTAGAAGACTTCATGAACAGAAATACAGAGACTACATTGCAAGATACAAACCACTGGTTAGCCGCAAAAATGGAATGGCCAGGTTACAGTTTGCCAAGAAGTACTTAAAAGAGCAACCACAGTTCTGGAAAAAGGTCATGTGGGCAGAGGAGACGAAGATTAACTTATATCAGAGTGATGGCAAGAGCAAAGTATGGAGGAGAGAAGGAACTACCCAAGATCCAAAGCATACCACCTCATCTGTGAAACACGGTGGTGGGGGTGATATGGCCTGGGCATGTATGGCTGCTGAAGGTACTGGTTCATTTATCTTCATTGATAATACAACTGCTGATGGTAGTAGCATAATGAATTCTGAAGTGTGTAGACACGTCCTATCTGCTCAAGTTCAAACAAATGCCTCAAACCCCATTGGCCGGCGGTTCATTCTACAGCAAGACAATGATCCCAAACATACTGCTAAAGCAACAAAGGAGTTTTTCAAAGCTAAAAAATGGTCAATTCTTGAGAGGCCAAGTCAATCACCCGATCTGAACCCAATTGAACATGACATATACTGAGGAGAAAACTGAAAGGGACTAGCCCCCAAAACAAGTATAAGCTAAAGATGGCTGCAATACAGGCCTGGCAGAGCATCACCAGAGAAGACACCTAGCAACTGGTGATGTCCATGAATCGCAGACTTCAAGCAGTCATTGTATGCAAAGGATATGCAGCAAAGTACTAAACATGACTACTTTCATTTACATGACATTGCTGTATCCCAAACATTATGGTGCCCTGAAATGGGGGAACTGTGTATAAACATTGCTGTAATTTCTACATGGTGAAACCAAAATGTATAAAAATGGCTTTTATTAAAATCTAACAATGTTCACTTTAACCACATGTGATTTTTTCTATTACAAATCTCAAAATGTGGAGTACAGAGGCAATTAAATAAATGATGGCTCTTTGTCCGAAACCTGATGGAGGGCACTGTATTTGCAAGGCTTCGCATCGGGGGGAGTGGTCGGTTGGAGTCTGAAATAAGCCACAGTTTTTATATCTATTGTTTGTATTTTTCAAAGCAGTTCAGTTTAGTTTATTGTCATGTGTACCGTGAAAGGCGTGTGTTGCGTGCTATCCAGTCAGTAGAAAGGCAGTACATGATTACAATCAAGCCATTTACAGTGTAAAGGTACATGATAAGGGAATAACGTTTAGTGCAAGGTAGAGCCAGCAAAGTCCGATCAAGGGTGGTCCGAGGATCACCAAAGAGGTAGATAGTAGTTCAACACTGCTCTCTGGTTGTGGTAGGATGATTCAGTTGCCTGATAGCAGTTGGGAAGAAATTGTCCCTGAATCTGGAGGTGTGCGTTTTCACACTTCTATACCTTTTGTCTGATGGGAGAGGGGGGGGGGGGGGGGGGGGGAGGGAGTGGCCAGGGAGTGGCATAGATTTTTATATCGTACTGAGGGATTAATTATAATTCTGTAATAAGGGCACATGCTACTACCAAATTGAAATAATGATGACAACATCTGGCTTAACTTTGTACGTTGAGGTTGATACGAATGGTGCACAAGAAGATAGAAGCAAGATCAGATCACCTTTGGCCCCCTCAGTCCTGTCCTGCCTTTCCATGTGAGCATGGCTGATCAACGCCAGGCGACAATTCCTCCTTTGTGCTGGATCCCCATAGCCCTTAATCTTCCTATCTTTCTAAAAGGTATCTGCTTCCACTTTAAATACTTTTAATGATTCAATCTCCTCATCTCTCCGAGGTCGATAATTCCTGGTGTATTCTCTGCAAGGGGAAAAAAAAAGTTGTGCCTCAGTTTTAAGTAACCAGCGCTTGAAATTCTGTCCACTCGTTTGAGACTACCCGTGAATGATAACATCTCACCATCCATGCTGTGAGCCCACTTGTGATGTTGTGTAATTCAATTAATCTTGCATCCCACGGTGTACATGCAATGCCTTCTTTTGCCTGCAACTTTTGATTTGGCACCAACAGTTTTCACTGAGGAGCTAACAATATTTAGAGCCAATAACCAGCCACCCCACCCCACCAATATGATATTTATATATTTTTAATCCCTTCTCGTATAAGGAATGGAGAAAATTAGCATTTTTCCTGAATGTTGTTCCTGGTTTTACTTGTGATCTGCATGCCGAACTTAGACTACAAGTGTACAGAACATTATTTTGGCTCTAACTAATTTTTATGTGGAGACATCAGCCTGAAACCAGCTTCATTCCATTCTTTGGAGATTTATCACATTTTTGTCCTGCTTATCTGAAGCCCAATACTAAATGTAGCTCGTAGTTGGCACAGACCAAGTTGAGTTTCAACCACAACTCTCTTCTTGATTCTTGTGGCGTTGCTTTTGATGATTGATTTGTTCTGTTGAAAAAGTAACAAGATGACACTTGCTATATCTCTAATTGTGAAAAGAGTTCCACCCTTCAAGGGCAGTATCAAAGCTCTCTGAAATTGATGTAACTATTTAATTGAAGTTTGTTATTTTCTTGAGCATATTGGAATCTCAGTAATGATGGCTTCCACAGAATATATTTTAGAATACAATTTTAATATGTGCAAGACCAGAATAAAACTTTACAAACAAAGATCTGCATATGCTGGTTTATCCAAAAGGACCCAAAGTGCTGGGGAAAATGGGTAGGTGACATTTCGGGTCAGGACATTTCTTTAGACTGTCTGTGGAAGGGTCCCGATCTGAGACATGACCTCGCCATGTTTTCCAGCCTGACCTGCTGAGTTACTCCAACACTTTGTGTCCTTCAGTAGAAAACTTTAGATGAAATGACTTTTCTGCCACATTCATGTCAAAATTATTCTTTCACTCTAAATGTGCTTATTCTACTTAAATGCATTATGCATTTTCACATAAACATGATAAGATCCCTGTATCCATACAATTAGTCTGAATATTGCAATTAATATCTATAGGTGTGCACATTTTAAGAGGTGCAAAAAGTCAGGACAATTATACCAGATTTTGAGAATTGTGAAAATTTGCACTGAAGTACTTAATTTAATTAGTAGTGCTGTACCTGGTGTAATGGATCAGAACTGTAGCAATACCTAGTGTTTAATACAGTAAAAATACTTTTGTCAAAAAACACATTGGCATTATATGAGAGGTTTTAGCTGCTAAGCAGTAATTGTCATTCTGTGTTTACTGTGTGGTATTGAATTGATTCAAAGGTAATTCCACATATCTGCTGCTCAGTATTTTAAGGGATCTTATCTTGAAATGTTGAATGCTGTATAATAATATGTATGGCAAACTTTGCTGTAGATGATGGGAATATTCATGTGATGCTCAGTTTGTTGTGAACAAAGTAAAGATAGCCTCAGGATGAAGAATAGAGCCACTGCAAATGAGTGTTGCTGTGTACATTTTTCACAGTGCAACATCTCCATCTACTGGAACCATCCGATGGTTATTATTAGCACTTAACTAGGAATCGTGCTGAAAAGGGACGAAAGAAACTCCATTAAGATCTCTTCCTTTTTCAACCATAACAAATCAAAGATGTCTAATGCACCTCAATTACTATTCCTTCTGGAGCCCATCTGCTCCCCAATTTCATATATCAACTATATCTTACCTATATGCCTTAATAATGAAGATAGACACAAAAAGCTGGAGTAACCCAGTGGGACAGGCAGCATCTCTGGAGAGAAGGAATGGGTGATGTTTCGGGTCGAGACCCTGCTTTAGACTTTGTCTACTTTGAAGAAGCATGCCGTAATAATGCCTATTCTACCTGTGTCCTGTTCATTATTTTTCTGATTATTGGGACTTGATTATGCACAATTTGACTGGCATCTTGTTGTACAATACGATTTTGAAATAGTCTTCAGAAAAGTTTTGTGGCACACAATGGTTTTGGAGTTCCCAAGATGATTCAAAAAAATTAAGCAATGAGCTGGTCAGACAGCATCTCTGAAGAACATGTATGGGTGACGTTTCGCATCAGGACCTTCTTCAGACTGATTGTAGTTGTGGGGAGAAAGCTAAAAGAGGGACAAAGCCTGGCAAGTTTAGTTTAGTTTATTATTGTCACGTGTGCTGAGGTATTTGCGTGCTATTGAAGATGAAGGGGAGATCGGCGGGGGACTGCCTCTGGCCATGTGTGCCGGCAGGCCTGGCTCGCCGCTGCGAGTGGAAGATAAGACTGTTTAATGAACCTTTTGTCACTTTGTCGGTGCCAGAAATGTGGCGACTCTGTACTGCCTAGGTGAGATTTGCTGCATAATTTTACTGGGTTGTATGCAAAACAAAGAAATTCACAGTACCTAGGTATATGTGACAATAAAGTATAATTGAATTGAATCAAGACAATCAAGCTTTCCACCATGCACGGATAAAGGGTACAACATTTAGTGCAAGATATAACATTGAAATCTGATTGAAGATCATTCGAAGGTCTCCAATTAGGTAGATGGGAGGTCAGGCCCACACTCTAGTTGATGAGAGGACCATTCAATTGCCTGATAACAGCTGGGAAGAAACTGAATCGAGAGGTATGCTTTTTCAAACTACCGTACATCTTACCTGATGGGAGTGGGATGAAGACAGAGTGATTGGGGTGAGACTGGTGCTTGATTATGTTGAAAAGTGAAGTGTAGATGAGGTCAATGGAAGGGAGGCTGGTTTGTGCGATAGTCTGGGCTACATCCACAAATCTCTGCAATTTCTTGTGGTCTTGGATGGAGTCGTTTTCAAACCAGGCAGCAATGCGTCCTGATAAGATGTTTTCTGATAAGATGTAGAAGTTGGTGAGAGTTGTTGGGGACATACCGAACTTCCTCAGCATTCTAAATAGAGGCGCTGGTGTGCTTTCTTGACCATAGCTTCGATTTAGCTGGTTGTCAAAATTTTGATAATAAATAATCCCGATTTAAATAACAAACTTTCTTTATGGTTTTTTATACAATCTGGTGCTTTTCTGTGTGTCAGCAAAATATTTCCTTTCCAAGATGGAGACCCAGTTCTTTCTTTGCAAACTGTGTACTGTAATGCAACGGCATCAGGAACACAATGTGATGGACAAAGAAAATGTTTGGAAATTGCTTTGTAACATTATTCTGGTTGGGTTAACAAGGGGGATTTTCAGTACACATTTGCAGCACTGTCAAAATAACAACATCTAAAAAAGGGCACAAAGTGCTGGAATAACTAAACCTGAAGAAGGGTCCCGACCCAAAATGTCACCTATCCATATTCTCCAGAGATGCTGCCTGACCCGCTGAGTTACTTCAGCACTTTGTGTCCTTTTGTGTAAACCAACATCAGTAGTTCCTTTTTTCAACATTTAAATACATTTGGACAGATATATGGATAGAAAAGATTTCGAGGGATATGGGCCAAACTTGGGTAAATGGGACCAGCTTGGTTTGGGTATCTTGGTCGGTGTGGACAAGTCAGGCCGAAGGGCCTGTTTCCATTCTGTATGACTTTGACTCCAAAAGAAAATAATGTGAATGAGGAAACATTTATTACTGTGGTATTTTAGTTCTTCCTGTCTCCACCTATATCCTTTCTTTGTCCCGCCCCCCTGACATCAGTCTGAAGAAGGGTCTCGACCCGAAACATCACCCATTCCCTCTCTCCTACATGCTGCCTGACCTGCTGAGTTACTCCAGCATTTTGTGATAATAGAGAATAGGTGCAGGAGTAGGCCATTCGGCCCTTCGAGCCAGCACCACCATTCAATGTGATCATGGCTGATCATTCTCAATCAGTACCCCGTTCCTGCCTTCTCCCCATATCCTCTGACTCCACTATCCTTAAGAGCTCTATCTAGCTCTCTCTTGAATGCATTCAGAGAATTGGCCTCCACTACCTTCTGAGGCAGTGAATTCCACAGATTTACAACTCTCTGACTGAAAAAGTTTTTCCTCATCTCCGTTCTAAATGGAGATTCTTAAATTGTGGTCCCTGGTTCTGGACTCCCCCGACATGTTTCCTGCCTCTAACGTGTCCAACCCCTTAATAATCTTATATGTTTCGATATGATCCTCTCTCATCCTTCTAAATTCCAGTGTATACAAGCCTAGCTGCTCCAGTCTTTCAACATATGACAGTTCTGCCATTCCGGGAATTAACCTAGTAAACCTACGCTGCACGCCCTCAATAGCAAGAATATCCTTCCTCAAATTTGGAGACCACTGACATCAGTGGTGGGGAAGATGCTGGAGTCAATTATAAAAGACGAAATTGCTGAGCATTTGGATAGCAGTAACGGGATCATTCCGAGTCAGCATGGATTTACGAAGGGGAAATCATGCTTGACAAATCTACTGCAATTTTTTGAGGATGTAACTAGGAAAATTGACAGGGGAGAGTCAGTGGATGTGGTGTACCTCGACTTTCAGAAAGCCTTCGACAAGGTCCCACATAGGAGATTAGTGGGCAAAATTAGGGCACATGGTATTGGGGGTAGGGTACTGACATGGATAGAAAATTGGTTGACAGACAGAAAGCAAAGAATGGGGATAAATGGGGCCCTTTCGGAATGGCAGGCAGTGACCAGTGGGGTACCGCAAGGTTCGGTGCTGGGACCCCAGCTATTTACAATATACATTAATGACTTAGACGAAGGGATTAAAAGTACCATTAGCAAATTTGCAGATGATACTAAGCTGGGGGGTAGTGTGAATTGTGAGGAAGATGCAATAAGGCTGCAGGGTGACTTGGACAGGTTGTGTGAGTGGGCGGATACATGGCAGATGCAGTTTAATGTAGATAAGTGTGAGGTTATTCACTTTGGAAGTAAGAATAGAAAGGCAGATTATTATCTGAATGGTGTCAGGTTAGGAGGAGGGGGAGTTCAACGAGATCTGGGTGTCCTAGTGCATCAGTCAATGAAAGGAAGCATGCAAGTACAGCAGGCAGTGAAGAAAGCCAATGGAATGTTGGCCTTCGTAACAAGAGGAGTTGAGTATAGGAGCAAAGAGGTCCTTCTACAGTTGTACCGGGCCCTGGTGAGACCGCACCTGGAGTACTGTGTGCAGTTTTGGTCTCCAAATTTGAGGAAGGATATTCTTGCTATGGAGGGCGTGCAGCGTAGGTTCACTAGGTTAATTCCCGGAATGGTGGGACTGTCGTATGTTGAAAGGCTGGAGCGATTGGGCTTGTATACACTGGAATCTAGAAGGATGAGGGGGGATCTTATTGAAACATATAAGATAATTAGGGGATTGGACACATTAGAGGCAGGAAACATGTTCCCAATGTTGGGGGAGTCCAGAACAAGGGGCCACAGTTTAAGAATAAGGGGTAGGCCATTTAGAACGGAGATGAGGAAGAACTTTTTCAGTCAGAGAGTGGTGAAGGTGTGGAATTCTCTGCCTCAGAAGGCAGTGGAGGCCAGTTCGTTGGATGCTTTCAAGAGAGAGCTGGATAGAGCTCTTAAGGATAGCGGAGTGAGGGAGTATGGGGAGAAGGCAGGAACGGGGTACTGATTGAGAGTGATCAGCCATGATCGCATTGAGTGGCGGTGCTGGCTCGAAGGGCTGAATGGCCTACTCCTGCACCTATTGTCTATTGACCAAAACTGCACACGGTACTCCAGGTGCGGTCTCACTAGGGCCCTATACAACTGCAGAAAGACCTCTTTGCTCCTATACTCAACTACTCTTGTTATGAAGGCCAACATTCCAATGGCTTTCTTCACTGCCTGCTGTACCAGCATGCTTCCTTTCAGTGACCGATGCACTAGGACACCCAGATCTCATTGTACGTCCCCTTTTCCTAACTTCACACCATTCAGATAATAATCTGCCTTCTTATTCTTACCACCAAAGTGGATAACCTCACACTTATCCACATTAAACTGCATCCGCCATGCATCCGCCCACTCACACAACCTGTCCAAGTCAGTCTGCAACCTCATAGCCTTCAATTAGTTCTAAGTTAGGTCATTATACTGCACTGTTGCCATACTACCTGACAATTACAAGTCCATTTTGGCAGATGCAGTTTTAGGTGCTTGTGTTCAGTCTCGAACATGTCCAGTGGTGTTACTTTTAATGCTCTGAGAAAAGTTGGTTATGTTAAACAGTGTGCTTTGGGCTACCACATTTATAGAATGTATTTCCCATCCAATTTTCACACTGTTCACCCATCTGAAACTATATGTTTTAGAGAAAGAAATTACAGATGGGTGATATTTGACAGAACACATTTAAAAAGTGCAATTTATTTTAAAGATTTGCACATTAGATTTAAAGAAAATTAGATTTAGATTTAAAGAAAAATATTCTGATTCTGATTATAAGTAATAGGCAAAACTGTTTTTGTTGCAATAAAAAAATGCTCTGTAATGAATATTTACTACTTGAAAGGTGTTAAAAGTTAAGATTTAGCAAAAATAACTGAAAATGTGGATGCATTTCTTTGCATATAATTTGTCTCATTCACATTTGTTTATTGGCTTATGTTTTCTAGGAGAGAAGCGTGCATACCTTTCACTACCAAGACCAGGGGTGAGTTTACAAAGTTAAAGTTTTAGAGTTAAGATAAGGTTTTAGCTTAAAATTCACTTTCAGGCATCACACACAATTAGATAATTTAGACTGTGTCGTAACATAAAATAGACGATTGCAAATCATCAGATCCTTTTATGCAATAGTTGTGTAATGTTCAAAATTGCCCACACATCTGCCTAACTTTGGGTTTCGGCTTCTCTGAAAAACTTGTTACCTTTTCTTGCAGTTAATTGTGGTTTCTGAAAGCAAGGGTTTTTCAATTAATTGCATTTATGCACTTATCTGTGAAATACGTGAGATACTGTGTCCAAAATCAATAACTGATCAACCGCAAAATGTGAGGAATACTGGAGATCATGTGGGAGGTGACCAGGTTGTCATGGCAGTGCAATTCTCAGGGTAGCCCATATATGAGTGACGTTTATTTACAAGCTAGACCATCATCATATCATATATCATATATATACAGCCGGAAACAGGCCTTTTCGGCCCACCAAGTCCGTGCCGCCCAGCGATCCCCGTACATTAACACTATCCTACACCCACTAGGGACAATTTTTACATTTACCCAGCCAATTAACCTACATACCTGTACGTCTTTGGAGTGTGGGAGGAAACCGAAGATCTCGGAGAACACCCACGCAGGTCACGGGGAGAACATACAAACTCCTTACAGTGCAGCACCCGTAGTCAGGATCGAACCTGAGTCTCCGGCGCTGCATTCGCTGTAAAGCAGCAACTCTACCGCTGCGCTACCGTTGGGCCTAAACCTCTCCTGCATTGGTGCAGCACCCTCTCCCCCCCTCCCTCCCCTCCCCTCTCCCCCTCCCTCTTCCCCCCTCCCCCACCCCCTCTCCTCCTCCTCCTCTCCCCCCCCCACTCCATCCCCCTCAACCCACCTTATCCTCCCTCCCCCCTCCCTAGGAGATAGATTTCAACTGATAGATTTCAACTTTAAAATGTGAATAACTTTAAAAATATAACACCGATTTCAATGAAACTTCTTCCATTAGCACCAAAGGGATGACGGTGAGTAAGGTGGGCCTAAAATTGTCGCGCTATCATGTACCTTTTGGCTGTAGTTCAGGAACATACAAACAGAGTTTTGTATATAGATGGCATATCTCAAGTTTGTTTTAGGTAAAATAGCATAAAACACATGACTCAGTAATTCTATAATCGTAGGTTTTGAAATTGGCTCCCTCACTCAGATGTGACTTCAGTGAACTCAAGTAAAACAGAACAGAATTACCCTACTTATTCTGCTTGAGATAAAGTAGAGCTACTAAGCGGAGCAAATTAAGTGCCAACTAAGAAACCTCCAGCAACAACCATTAGAACCTGACTAGTTCGCAGCTATTAAAGTTATTTCTCCAGACATCATTATTAGGCAGTGATGTTAAAGGGATAGACTAACTTGGCAACAAAGCTTCAAACAACCTGTGAATAGTGCCAGGGAAGATTAACTGATATCAAGTAAAATGCTTCTGTATCACAATGAGATTTAATGGTGATGGGATGAGATAATAAATTTCATAGAACTTGAATGAATTCTTAGCTTATAAGGTCATAATGAGCAGAATTAGGCCATTTGGCCCATCATGTCTACTCTGCCATTCAATCATGACTGACCTATCTCTCCCTCCTAACCCCATTCTCCTGCCTTCTCGACATAACCAGACACCTGTACTTATCAAGAATCTATCTATCTCTGCCTTAAAAATATCCACTGACTTGGCCTCCACAGCCTTCTGTGGCAAAGAATTCCACAGATTCACCAACTTGCGTAGCCTGCCAGCCTCCTAACCTTGCCTGCTTAGATTTTTGTCAGTTGTTTCCCTCTAACATAATTTGTCCAAATTCATCCAAACCGCACGATAGACAAATTATTTTCAAGCACGATATGCACCTAATACATTTTCAGGTTTGACATTCTTTTATGAAAGCGTACAAAGTATTACTCTGGAATCCCGCAAAACCCAGACACGACTCTGATGGAATTAATCACCAGATTAAATGTTTTGCATAGTTTAAGACGAAGAAATTTACCAAGAAATCACATGAAGACTAATCATAGTAAATTTAATATTGTTCTGGTCATATGTTGCACTCTTTTAAAAATAGAATGGTGTATTTTTATGCTTTTTATATTTTTGTCTTTTGAAACAGAAGCACTCTACAAATATGAAGGTAGTTAAAGCAGTCAAACTAGATGCTGAGGTAAGAGTTACAGCTTTGTTTTTGTCTTAGACATTGATTGTGTAGGAATTCAAAGGACTGTGGGGAAAGAGCAGGCGAGTGTGACCAATTGGGCAGCCTCTTTCAACCAGCAGACAGGCATTAACCTGAATGGTGTCCTCTGTACAGATACAATGTATTAGCTATGCTAGTTGAAATCAGTATGTACAAGACATCACCCGTTTACCAATGTTCGACTTATCGACTATGAGAAGCATAGGGTAGACAGTCAGATTGTTTTTTTCAGGGTAGAAATGTCCACCACCAGAGGGCATAAGGTGAGAGTAGGCAAGTTTTTTTATTCAGAATGGTGGAGTCCTGGAATTCTTTGCCGTGGGAGGTAGTGGAGGAAGATATGATAGTGGCGTTTAAGAGGCTTTCAGATTGACACATGGAAGTGCAGGGAATAGAAGCGTATGGATAAGGTACAGGTAATTGAGATCAGTTTAACTAGGCATGTTCGACACAAACATTGAGGGCCAAGGGGTTCGTTCCTGTGCTGTACTATGTACAGCTTGTGCATTTGATGAGCGTTTGGGAGACGGGAGGGATAGATTTGCTGGCTGCTGCAGGGCTGCACATGACTGTTCTTGACACTTGCTGGAATTTGCCACATTGCATCCAGAAAGAATAAATTCTAGTTAACATGTCCATTTTGTAAATTCTATTCAGACACCCCATCTGGGCCAGCAGAAGTGTTCTTCTTAAAACTATCAACAGCATTTAAAACCTCATCTGCAATAAAATCTTTTAACAGAATATCGTTATTAGCTTGGGCTAAATTTGTTAATATCAGCTTGGTTATTAAGAACGGCAAAAGGAGATTTAAAATCTCGTCTCTGTATTCCTATGGAACAGCCTACTTCTGTAAGCATTTAGTGCCATGTGGAACTCCATTTGTGGCCATATTTCCAACTTGCAAATTGTTCAGGTTATGAGGTTCTCTTGAAGAGAAGTCTGCTGTAAACCTGGAGGACCTGCAGTACTTTCCAGTCCTATTTATTCTGTTCATATTTAATTAAACCCACTTGGTGCCTAATGACCTCTGGAATGAAAATATTTTTGTTTTAAATATAGGAACAGGCAAAGATAGCAAAATTAGGGTTGGAGCTGCGATTGCACACGTCAGATGTAGACGCAGAAACAGAACGATGGGAGGACCAAGAGAATGAGATTCTTCGGCAGGCACAGAGTATGTCTAGTATGGCATATTCGATGTATCTTTTCACAAGGTAATATTGACAACCCCATACAAGTGTTGTTGGTTTATTAAAAATAGATTAATATCTTGCAACAACTGAATGAAAAAATTAATTAGTTGGAGATAATTCATGCATTCTCAGCTGATCTTTAGTGAACATATAAGATTACAAATTATTATAAGATTAATCATAAAACCTAATGATGTAGAAATTAGGAAATCCTATAATGAAATGTCGCTGAAGGAAAAAAATGCCTGACGTTATTTTAAATGTATGGATGTGGATTGAAGGCAATAGCTGTGCGGTTTTCCCATTACTACCTTCTACTAGTGCCAGGTCTCTGGTAGTTCCCGTTTAGGGAACTTGATCTGTATTTGACAACTGGCAAAGATGGCACATCCTGCTTCAGTCTGAGACTCCCAGAATGCACTAACATTTCTTATGTATAAACAGGTTTGACATACTAGTTTCTAACACTTGCTCAGTCATGTTGCTGATCATTGCATTCAGCTGTGATGTTCCTAGAATGTAGCTGGTCCTTTTCTGAACCTTCAATGGGTTCAGGCTTGCATTGCACCTTCCAGCTATATCAGACTGTCACATTATTTATACATTCCTTGACCAAATAGCTTTTTACAGTTTTACTGTTGTTCTTTGACAAAAAACATAAGACACAGGCAGGTTTAGATAAGTTTATTGTCATGTGTACTGAGGTACAGTGAAAAACTTTTTGTTGCGTGCTATTCAGTGAGCGGAAAGACTAAACATGATCACAATTGAGCCATCCACAGTGTAAAGGGAATAGAGGGTAAAGGGAATAGTGTTGAGCACAAGCTAAAGTACAGTAAAGTCTGATTAAAGATAAAATCATGTCTATTTACGGGGTTTAGGCAAATACAAACACACACGCAGTCCATCTGTCACACATCAACGCTGTAACGAGTAGGCATCTCATAGCAATCTGTTTTGGAAGCATTGTTGTTTGTTATAAACATTAATGACTTGGATGTGAATGTGGGAGGTTTGATTAATAAGTTTGCAGTGTACATAAAAAATGATGGTGCTGTGGATAAGGACAGTCTTGGACTACAGAATGATGTTGATCATCTGCTAAATTGTGCCGGGCAATGGCAGATGGACTTTAATCCTAATAAGAGTCTGAAGAAGGGTCTCGACCCGAAACGTCACCCATTCCTTCTCTCCTGAGATGCTGCCTGACCTGCTGAGTTACTCCAGCATTTTGTGAATTAATCCTAATAAGTGTGAGATAATGCATTATAGATAACCGGTTAAGGGTATGGGTAGGTACCATTGAATCAGTGTAACATCTGATTTGAATGCTTAATAAAAGCAGAAAATGATGGATGCACTCGGATCAGGCAGCATCTGTGGAAAAATGAATCAACGTTTTAGATTGAAGACATTTTGTCAGAACCAAAAATTCTGCCTGACCCTTTGAGTGCTTCCAGCATTTTCTGTATTTATTTCTGATTTCCAGCATCTGCAGTTTTTTTGCTTGTGTGAGCAGCGTTTTTTCAGCACCATTATTAAACCAACATCAATTCCCACCATTATAAATCCAATTTTACTTTAAGCTTAATAGGATAATTGCCATAAAGAGTGGGATTGTTTTAATTTATTCACATCAGAAAGATCTTTATTACATATATTATACATCTATTAAATCTAGACAGCCTTTTAATATTTTTAGATCTCCCACTGTGATACACCACTTCTCAGTCATCAGGAAGTCAACTTTCACCTAACTCTTGCTGATCTCCACTGCTGGATAATAGTAATTCAGGGTAAATTTTTCTGACTTTTCTTTTGCACTTCCAGTCTATAATAGTTTTCACCCTTTGTCATTTCCTTCTTCCAACACAGCTGAAATCAGGAACTTGCAAGGCTGATCCCTACCGACCGCTCTGTAATATAACCTCATTCATGCATTGTTTTAACAATCTTAGTCAATTTTATAAGCTCTTTCATCATTATACATTGTTTTAGTCATCTTATGTTGACATTTTAAATTAGTTAAAATAATTACATTTAAAATACATTCTAAGAATGTTACTTTTATATTTAACATTTTTCTTATTATTTCAGAGGGGAAGGCCTTTTGAAAACCACACAGGATTTGTTTCACCAAGCTGAAGTAAGGATGCTAATTGCTGTCTTATCTTTCTTGAATAAACTTCAAACCTTCCTTCCAACCTGGGATGGATTAAGTAAGAGGCAGCCATTTTTAGCATAGGTACAGGTCCTTCGGCCCACAATGTCAGTGTCAACCATGATGCCAATTTCAACTAGTCACCTGGCTGCACATGGTTTATATCCCATATTCCCCGCTTGTTCCAACAAATGTTACACTTGTATCTGAATACTGGAACACTGAGGTATCCTTAACTGTTTTGCAAAATAAGTCTGAAGGTGACGTTTTTCCACCCAAATTGTCATCTATCAATGTTCTCTAGGTATGCTGTCTGGCTTGCTGAGTTACTCCAGCACTTTGTATCCTTTTTTAATGTAAACCAGAATCTGCAGTTCCCTGTTTCCACATTACATGTTAAAACTGTCATTATGAATAATTGCTTATAAAGCATTTTTAGTAGAGCGACTTATGTTTTCTAAAAGCTGGTAACCATGGGATTTGAACAATATACTGGTAGCCATCATTTGGAAATATAATAGAAAAGCAGAAGTTTTGTGATGAACTGTTACATTTGGATTAATGTTAAGGTTTGGTGATCAGAAAAGTTTTCTGCACTCATTTTGTTACATACATGATGTATAATTGTATTGAGGAAAAAGCAGGAGTAACCACTAAGTACTGTACTGCATATCTCTTCTGTGGCAGCAATGTAACGAGTAGTTAGCTGCTATTATCATGCACCAAGTCCTTGGCAAAAAGAGTAATACAACAATGATACCTTTGTTACTGAAAATGGCTGTACCTGATTTATACCACCAAAGGCATGGAAGTAGGAATATGAACAGTCACATTGGTCAAAATGTGAGTGCAATGAGAATAAATGAAGCTGCAAGATCCTCGACACTAGTTCTGGCCATAGAATTAAATCCACCAGAAAATCAGATCAGATTAACATTGATCGTAATAGCTACTCCATTTTAAACTATTGTCTGCAGACTCATTATGATTAAAATTGTAGTTTCTTGTCTTTATTGAAAATGTTTCTAGCTGGTAATCACAAACACGATAAGTTTGTATGAAAATGTAAAACTCTTGTCATTCTCAATGAACAATTTCAAGGACACCTAAAAAAAAATGTGCCCCTGAAAATACATGTATAACACCAATGCAAACATTACATTTTGTGGAAGATTGTGTGAATAATTTGCAAATATTTTGTGTTCCTCATAGATCTTTGCTGAAGAAGGTCTCAGACTGCATTCATCACTACATTCATTCTCAATTCAGGTACATTAATGGATTATAGAAATTACTCAAGTTTTACCTAATACAAAATATTTCTGCACTGGTCAAAATTTCAGTTCCAGTTAAACTTTTAAGTAAAACAGGTAATTAATTCAGGTGTTCACCTTTATCATACCAGAATATTATAGTCAACATTTTCTATATAAATTGGCATTTCTTTCATTTTCCTAATTTTGTTGTTACATAAATGCACTTTAAATATTTTACATTAAAATATTTTTAAAAGCTGGAAAATAAGATGAACAGTTCTGTACCAATTTACCAAAATCCTGCTGGTATTCATTCCCTGTGGAGTAATTTGACTAATAAACTTGCATGTGAACATTTTCTCTTTAAAATTCATTAGAATCCAGTATTTTAAATCATGTTAATTCACTTTCGATGACTTGTCTGATAAATTTACTATGAGGCATACAGCATATTCTTATTTATGTGCACGTATAATCTATGGAAAAATGCAGAAGAAAATTATCATGGGCAGCTATTCTTGATTTTCATTTGATCAACTCCGCCTGGGTGTTTATTAGCTGTAAAATCTAATCTGTAGAAACTGAAGTTTATTCAATAAGACTGCAGCTGGAAGGTTCTTCAACATCTTAAGTATTTCATGTAAATGTCAATATTCAAATATTTAATTCTGATAGTAATGAGTTCAAAAACATTCCCCTGTATTGTATTCTGATTGTTATAAAGAGCCTGAACTAAATGTGTTTTTATCTCCTCAGCTGGAAGAGGATGAGAAATCATCATTGCTGGTGGAAGCTGAGAGGTTGCCTGCTCTCTGTCAGCAACTACACATGACCTGCAGAACCCCTGTTCATGGCAAAGCCGCCACCTTTACCAAGGTCTGTTCTTTTTACATAGAAAATGATGCATGGAAGGGTCATGTTTGGTGTGCAAAGAAGTATCTATAAAATTTCACAAGTATGGGTGCCCCTGTACACAGTTAATGCTGCTGCCTCAAAGCTCTGGGATTTCAGCTTCACTCGTGACCACAGATTCTGACGCTGAGGAGCTTGCATGTTTTCACCAAGATTATGTGTTTCCTGCCTTGTCCCAAAAGATGTGACTAGTGGTTAAATTTGCTCCAATATATTACCTTTAGTGTAGGTTAATGGTAAAAAAAGAATCAAATAGAGTTAACAGGCATGCGCAAGAAGGAATCAATGGGGACTGGTGTGAACCCAGTGTCCTCTTGTGTTGTTAAATGTTTCAGATACTTTACATTTACAACATACCACAAGTGCTCTGATCTTTATCTTCTATGGAAGGCACTATTCTATTCTCTGCAAGTTCCAAGGACTATGACATTTGAACTGCATCCAAACCGCATGATGATGATGTTCACTATCATTCGATTGTTTGCAGAGAACACATTTATTTAAAAAACTCATTCTTATTTTAAATCCTTGCTTAGGCATGGCTCTACAGCTTTTGTTCTTGCTGAGTTATTTGCACTCCTAACCGCTTGTGCATTTTAATTATTCTACTATTATGTCTGTATTGTACCAGAACCCAAATTATAGAATTTCCCTCCATTTGCAAATGCTTGTTTCCTTAATATATTCCTCTAAAGTCTCATCCTTTGACCAAGATGTTGTAATCTGTCAGGAAAGAAAGCAAATTGATTAGGGCCAGACCAGGTAATTTAGCACCCAATTCAGGATATCGAGCCATAAATAACGCCAAACCATTGATCCAAGGAGCATTGAAATGGTCCGTTCATCCCATCAAGTACCCATCCATATTGATCCCATTCACAATCACTTGCTTTGTAACCCCGACTTGGTAATTCAAGTGCTCAACTTGATGGTACTTGTATGTTCTGAGAGTCTCTATCTTCTTTATCCCATCAACTAATGTGCATTAAATTCCAATCACCATCTATGCAAAATAAATAGTTTCTCAGATCCCCTCAATCTCTTTTCCTTACTCTAAACCTATATACCCTGTAGTCTTAGACACCTCAGCTATGTGAAAATGTTTCTCACTTTAGACTCCATCCATGCCCTATTTTACTTTTGTACGTCTGTAGCAGGATCTCCCTTAAATTCTTCTACTCATAACTACAGCTTATCAAGAGTTACAAAAACACTTCTTTCTAAGCAACATCTGATGAATTCCCTCTGCACCTTCTCCAAATGCAATCACACTCTTCCTATTGTATGAGCGTCGAATAATAGGGTCGGAGAGGAATTTCCCGGATTTTCCCCCCAAATTGGCCTGGGTTTTTTAATCTGGTTTTTCGCCTCTCCCAGGAGATCACTCAGTTCTTTTGGGTGGGCAGTTGGGGCGGTTGGAGTAGCGTCCGGGCAGTAGTTTTTGGAAACCGAGCACGGGGCTTTGTTCTTACAGCGGCCCAGGAGCGGTTGGAGCGGACCACTCTGCAACGTTCCCAGTTAAGGGGGAGTATGAGTGCCAGGGCAGTTTATTGTTCTGGGTGTCGGATGTGGGGAATCTGGGAGTCTGATAGTCTTCCAGACATCCACATCTGCGCCAGGTGCGACGAGATGGGGCTCCTAAGGGACCATATTAGGAACCTGGAGCGGCAGATTGATGACCTCCGTCTGGTCAGGGAGAGTGAGGAGGTTATAGAGAGGAGTTATAGAGAGGTGGTCACTCCAAGACCACGGGAGGTAGACAAGTGGGTCACGGTTAGGGGGGGCAAGGAGCAGAGGCAGGGACTAGAGAGTACCCCAGTGGATGTACCCCATGGCAATAAATACTCCTGTTTAGGTACTGTTGGGGAGTACAGCCTACCTGGGGGCAGCGACGGCGCCCGGGCCTCTGGCACGGAGTCTGGCCCTGTTGCTCAGAAGGGTTGGGAAAGGAAGAAGAGAGCGATAGTGATAGGGGGCTCTATAGTGAGGGGGTCAGATAGGCGATTCTGTGGACGCAGTCGGGAGACCCGGATGGTAGTTTGCTCCCAGGTGCCAGGGTCAAGGATGTCATGGAACGGCTGCAGGGCATCCTGAAGGGGGAGGGGAACCAGTCAGAGGTCATTGTACACATTGGAACCAACGACATTGGTAAAACGAGGGATGAGGTGCTGAAACAAGAATTTAGGGAGCTAGGTAGAGGATTGAAGTGCAGGACCTCTAAGGTTGTAATCTCTGGATTACTCCCTGTGCCACGAGCTAGTGAGTATAGAAATAGGAGGATAGAGCAGCTTAATGTGTGGCTCAGGAGTTGGAGCAGGGGGGAGGGATTCGTTTTTCTGGATAATTGGGCCTGTTTCTGGGAAAGGTGGGAACTGTATAGGCCGGACGGACGGTCTCCACCTTAACAATATCCTGGCGGGGAGGTTTGCTAGCACTGTTGGGGTGGGTTTAAACTAATTTGGTAGGGGGTTGGGATACAGCATGGAGCTAGTATAGGGGGTGAGGAGAAGGAAAATATAGAGGAAAAAACTGGTCAGATTGCGAGGCAGAACAAGAATGCCCCAGCACAATGGGGTAGGGCAAGTCTAAACGGCATTTATTTTAATGCAAGGAGTATTGGAAGCAAGGGGGATGAATTGAAGGTGTTACTGAACACATGGGAGTACGACATTGTTGCCATTACGGAAACATGGTTGAAGGAAGGGCAGGACTGGCAGCTCAATATTCCAGGATATAGAATCTTCAGGAGAGACAGAGAGCAGGGAAAAAGGGGAGGGGGTGTTGCAGTATTAATCAAAGAATCTATTTCTGCTGTAGGAAGGGATGACATATTAGCGGGTTCCTCAAATGAGGCTATTTGGGTGGAATTGAGAAATAGAAAAGGGGCATGCACCTTACTGGGTGTATACTACAGACCCCCAAACAGTCAGAGGGAAATAGAAGAACATATTTGTAGGCAAATCTCGGGGGTGTGTGAAAACAACAGGGTAGTAATAGTAGGGGATTTCAACTTCCCGAATATTGATTGGGATAGCCAAAGTGTCAAGGGCCCAGAGGGTGCAGAGTTCCTAAGGGTCATCCAGGAGGGCTTTTTGAGCCAATATGTTGAAAGTCCAACAAGGGAGGGGGCGGTATTGGACTTAATCTTGGGAAATGAAGCCGGACAGGTGGCTGAAGTATCAGTAGCAGAGCACTTTGGTGACAGTGATCACAATTCAGTGATATTTAAGGTGGTAATGGAAAAGGATAAAGAGGGACCAGAGGGAAAATTTCTAAATTGGGGCAAGGCCGATTTTAATCTGATACGGCAAAAGTTGGCCCTGGTGGACTGGGATCAGCTTCTCGTGGGGAGGACCGCATCAGAACAGTGGGAGTCATTCAAAGGAATAATTCAAAAAGTACAGAGGAAGCATGTTCCCCTAAAGTTTAAGGGTGGGACAAACAAGTCCAAAGAACCTTGGATGTCGAACGATATAGTAGGATTGATTCGGAAAAAAAAGGGGGCTTTTGGAAGGCATAAAGAACTTAAGGCACAGGCATCATTAGAGGAATACAGAAGGTGTAGGGCGGTTCTTAAAAAAAGAAATTAGGAGAGCAAAAAGGGGCCATGAGATAGCACTAGCGGGCAAAATAAAAGAAAACCCCAAAGTGTTCTATAAGAATATCAAGGGTAAGAGGATAACGAGGGAAAGAGTGGGGCCCATCAGGGACCATAGTGGAAAGCTGTGTGTGGAGCCAGAGGATGTAGGAGATGTTTTAAATGAATTTTTTGCATCTGTTTTTACGAGGGAGGAGGCCGATGCGGACTTAGAAATGGAGCAGGAGGGTTGCGATGTTCTTGAGCATATTGCTATTGACAGGGAGGCTGTGCTGGAGGCTCTGGCAGGCTTAAAAGTGGATAAGTATCCGGGCCCTGACGAGATGTATCCCAGGATGCTGAGAGAGGCAAGGGAGGAGATTGCTGGGACTCTGGCACAAATTTCAGAGCCTCTCTTGCAACAGGGGATGTACTGGAGGACTGGAAGATAGCTAATGTGGTGCCATTATTTAAAAAGGGCAGTAGGGATAAACCTGGGAACTACAGGCCGGTGAGTCTGACATCGGTGGTGGGGAAGCTGCTAGAAAAGATTATGAGGGACAGAATCAGTCTTCACTTGGAGGATCGAGGGTTAATTAAGGATAGTCAACATGGCTTTGTTAATGGAAGGTCGTGTCTGACTAACTTGATTGAATTTTTTGAAGGGGTGACCAAGGAGGTAGATGGGGGTAGTGCAGTGGATGTGGTATACATGGATTTCAGTAAGGCTTTTGACAAGGTCCCACACAGGAGACTAGTCAAGAAGGTAAGAGCCCATGGGATCCAGGGCACCTTGGCAAAATGGATAAAAAACTGGCTTAGTGACAGAAGGCAGAGGGTGATGGTAGAAGGTTGCTTCTGTGACTGGAGGCCGGTGTCCAGTGGGGTGCCGCAGGGATCGGTGTTGGGTCCCTTACTGTTTATAATCTACATTAATGATCTGGATGTCAACGTACAGGGCATGATCAGCAAGTTTGCAGATAACACAAAGTTAGGGGGGGTGGTGAATAGCGAGGAAGGGATCTGCAAGCTGCAGGAAGATATAGATGAGATGGTTAGATGGGCGGAGCAGTGGCAGATGGAATTTAATCCTGAAAAGTGCGAGGTGATGCACTTTGGCAGGAATAACGGAGAGGGAGTACACCATGAATGGAAGGACCCTAGGGAAGACAGGGGTACAGAGGGACCTTGGAGTACAGGTACACAAGTCCTTGAAGGCAGCAGGACAGGTGGACAGGGTGGTCAAAAAGGCATATGGGTTACTGGTCTTCATTAGCCTGGGCATCGAATATAAAAGTAGGGGGGTAATGATGGAATTGTACAGAACACTGGTGAGGCCGCAGCTGGAGTATTGTGTACAGTTCTGGTCACCACATTATAGAAAGGATGTGATAGCTTTGGAGAGGGTGCAGAGGAGATTCACCAGGATGCTGCCAGGGATGAAGGGCCTCGGCTATGAGGAGAGACTGAGCAGACTGGGGTTGTTTTCCCTGGAGCAGAGAAGGCTGAGAGGGGACATGATCTAGGTGTACAAGATCATGAGGGGCATAGATAAGGTAGATGGCGGGGAACTTCTTCCACTGGTGGAAGGTTCAACAACGAGGGGACATAGATACAGGGTAAGGGGAGGGAGGTTTCGGGGGGATGTGAGAAAGAACTTTTTCACCCAGAGGGTGGTTGGAGTCTGGAACTCGCTGCCTGGGGTGGTGGTGGAGGCGGGAACACTCACAACGTTTAAGAGGCATTTGGATGGGCACTTGAAATACTACAACATTCAGGGCTACGGTCCAAATGCGGGAAAATGGGATTAAAATTAGACTGAGTTTGGTAGCGGGCGGCACGGACACGATGGGCCGAAGGGCCTCTTTCTGTGCTGTAGGACTCTATGACTCTATGAGGTGTAAAAATTCAAGAGAAGAATAGAAAGGGTGAATGCACAGATCTTTTACCCAGGGTAGGAGAATCAGGGGGTATAGGGAGAAGGCAGGAACAGGGTACTGATTGAGAATGATCAGCCATGATCACATTGAATGGTGGTGCTGGCTCGAAGGGCCGAATGGCCTCCTCCTGCACCTATTGTCTATTGTCTAATCAAGAGCCAGAGGACATGGGTTTAAGATGAGAGGGGCAAGATCTAATTGGAACTTGAAGAGTAATTTTTTCAGAAGGTGGTGGGTATATGGAACAAGCTGCCAGAAGAGGTAGTTGAGGCAGGACTTTAACAGCATTTAGAAAACACATGGACAAGTACATGGATCGGAAAGGTTTTGAGGGAAATGGGCCAAATGGGACCAGCTTACATAGAGCAAAAACCTCCACCTTCTTTCTTGCAATAGAGCAACCAGAAATGCACAGAATACTCTACTTGTAGAGGTCTGAAGAAGGGTGTCGACCCAAAACGTCACCCATTCCTTCTCTCCTGAGATGCTGCCTGACCCGCTGAGTTACTCCAGTATTTTGTGCCTACCTTCTACTTGTAGAGGTGGTGACGTCAGGGAACATAGTGATTTTCCCATGCACCTGCTATCCTTTACCTTCATTGTGGCAGAGACCATGGGTTTAGAAGGTGTTTTTGGCATAGTTTTGGCAAGGAACTGCAATAGGCGATGTACAGTAATCAATGCAAATCTGAACATTAAAGTTACAATTAGTAAATTGCATTGCAAAAATTTGGATATGACGGGCAGTAATGCAATTGATGGGTAAACTGTTTAACATTTTAATTACAGAAGTTGTAATATTCAGTGTGCAATAATTCTGCAACACCTCTCCCTTTCTAGGTTGACACTATCATTCAGGAAACTATAAACATGATGACTGTATTGATGAAAGCTCTTTCTCTTTGTTACAAACTGTTAAAAAAGGTAAGAATATCCTAACCAAGGTTATATAGTGAATTCTGAAATTAATCGTTTCATAAAAATAACAAATATTTTGGAAAGTCCTGTTTCACTAGAGGAATCTAGCACCTGCCTATTCTTGAAAGAAGTAGTAGTTACCTCAGTCAGATCCAACTCTTCATTTGTGGCCATATTATAAACAGTTGTCAAGTATGAAAATTTGCTGGCATTTTTGTAAACATCCATCAGGCAAGAGGAGAAGCCATAAATTATTTTCAAAATCTGGTTGTAAGTGTAACATTGCAGAAACAGGGAACAGCAGTTGCTGGTTCACACAAAAGGACCCAAAGTGCTGCAGTAACTCAGTGGGTCAAACAGCATCTCTGGAGAACATTGAAAGGTGATGTTTCAGGTCGGGACCCTTCTTTGGACAAGTCCTGAACCGAAATGTTACCTATCCAAGTTCTACAGAAGATGCTGCTTGGACCGTTGAGTTATTCCAGCATTAAGTGTAACATTGCACATCTAATTATCAGATAACAGATTAACTGAATGAATTCAAGATTTGGCAATTATTTCAATATTTGTTTGAGGAAACGTTAATGTTGTGATGGAATATGATATTCTATGTTCAATAAAGATATATCATAAACATTAGTTCAGGTTCAGATTATTAGGTTCAATAATAGCTCCAACTTCCTGTTCACCATCAAAATTGATTAATTGGCTATTCTTTAGGTAAATATTTATTTTTAAAGCACAATTATAGACAAATAGTCATTCAGTAATTGATAAGAATAGCCTATATAAATATAATCCATGACCACCACTGCAAAACAGATTAGCAGACAATTAAACTGCATTGATTATTTGATTACACACAACTGCTGATACAAGTTCGCAAGTTATAGTAGAATTCGGCCAATCGGCCCATCGAGTCCACTCTGCCATTCAATTATGGCTATCCTCTGCCTCTCAATCCCTTTTTCTTGCCTTCTCCCCTTGACGCCCGTTCTAATCAAGAATTTGTCTATCTCTGCCTTAAAAATATCCACTGACTTGGCCTCCACGGCCCTCTGTGGCAATGAGTTCCACAAATTAATTATCTCTCACTAACCAAGTTCCTCCTCACCTCCTTTCTAAAAGAGCTCGCTCTAATTCTGAGGCTATGACCTGTGGTCCTAGACGCTCCCACCAGTGGAAACATCCTTTCCACATCCACTCTATCTATTCGTTTCATTCTTTTGTAAATTTAAATGAGGTCCCCCCTCAACCTTCTCAACTCCAGCGAGTAGAGGCCCAGTGTTGTCAAAAGCTCATCATATGCTAACCCACTCATTCCGAATCATTATTGTAAACCTTCTCTGGACCCTCTCTGGAGTCAGTCCATCCTTTCTCAGATATGGGGCCCAGATTTGCTCACAGTACTCCAAATGCGGCTTGACCAGTGCCCTAGAGCCTCAGCATTACATCTCTGTTTTTGTATTCCAGTCATCGTGATATAAATTAATTTACTTTCCTTACTACCAATTCGACTTGCAAATTAACTTTTTGGGAGTCCTGCACCAGCACTCCCAAGTCCCTTTGCACCTTCGATTTCTGGATTCTCTCCCCATTTAGAAAATAATCTACAATAGAGAAATTTTGCCAGGACGAGTGAAGAACATAATCTTGATCCAACGAGAATGAATAAAGGAAAAATTAAGCTGCTAACTGTGTAAATGCAAAACATTACACCTTTATTAGATCAAACATAATAAAATGGCTATGTATAACCAAGATGAGATCATTTTGAAAAATTCAACTGTCAATTGGAAAAATCTCATTGAAGGTTGAGTCGCATGTAGATAAATTGGTCAAAAAGGCTTTTGGCACTTTGGCCTTCATCAGTCAGATTACTGAGTAGAGAATTTGGGAGGTCATGTTGCAGTTGTATAAGACGTTGGTGAGACCGCATTTAGAATACTGTGTTCAGTTCTGGGCACCATGTTATCGGAAAGATATTGTCAAGCTTGAAAGATTCAGAAAAGATTCACGAGGATGTTGCCAGGCCTAGAGGGTGAGCTATAGGGGGAGGTTGAGTAGGCTGGGTCTCTATTCCATGGAGCGCAGGAGGATGAAGGGTGATCTTATAGAGGTGTACAAAATTATGAGTGGAATAGATCGGGTAGATGCACAGAGTCTCTTGCCCAGAGTAGGGGAATTGAGGGCCAGAGGACATAGGTTCAAGCTGAAGGGGAAAAGATTTAATAGGAATCCAAGGGGTAACTTTTTCACACAGAGGGTGGTGGATGTATGAAACAAGCTGCCAGAGGAGGTAGTGGAGGCTGGGACTATCCCATCGTTTAAGAAACAGTTAGACAGGTACATGCATAGGACAGGTTTGGAGGGATATGGACCAGGCGCATGCAAGTGGGACCAGTGTGGCTAGGACATTGTTGGCCAGTGTGGGCCAAAGGGCCTATTTCCACACTGTATCACTCTGTCTCTTATGTTAAATGTGATTTTGTATGTTTCACATTCAATAATATGTTCTGTATGTGTGGTTCTAATATGGTTTATCTTTTACAGTGTACAGTAGATCAGACATTTATGGGCTCACCCCACAGCTGGAGAGGTAACCAACTGCAGACAATTGCAAATGGTGAAACCTTAGAGGGGAAGAACACAGATACATTTGGCGTGAAATCTCTGGAAAGACACATGGCAAACTTGACGTTCTTAGAGAGCCAATGAAGAGGAAAGATCTAGTGTAGTTGCAACACATACATTGTCAGGTGTACTGTAAAGTCTGTCAGTGCATAGTACACAGTAATCAATGTCTGTTGCATTTATAGTACTTAATGTGGATATAAATAGCAGCCATGTCCCTAACATGGATACAAATGTTTTAAGATCTATATTAAACTTTTTTCCAATTCGGTAGTCATCTGAAGTAATACCGAGAGAATAGATAATTTGGTTAGGTATCTTTGAAGTGTATTACTGCTGGATTTTTACCTTGTCCTGCTAATGTCTAAATCTCTTGTGAATATTTTACTGATGTGATTAATTATTTGATGCTGCTACGGTCACAAATGTGCAAGAACAAAACTGGATAGGACAGCCATGTGTTACTGCTGTCTAAATTAATTAAACCAAAATTATATTCGCAGTCAAGTTATTGCAACATATTTTATCATTCACTTCGCCACTGTCCTTTCTTCTGCTGCTAAGTGTAAATTTTCTGGAAGAAGATACAGATGCTCCCCGACTTACGATATTTCGACTTTACGATGGTGCAAAAGCTGGGCAACGGCAGCGAGCCGCAGCTTGCTTCCGGCCGAGTGATCAGGTGTATTAAATGCATTTCAACTTACAATAATTCCGGTTTACGATGGGTTTATCGGAACGTAACCCCATCGTAAGTTGAGGAGCACCTGTAGTCTTCCTCCCAGTAAAATTTATCCAAACATAATCAGATTGCTATTTATGCTCAAGTTTTCTAAGTTTTAGATCTCGTATTTTCCCCTCCCAACCTCTTCAAACTTAAAAATTCTGGATAATGCTTTAAAATCTACATTAATACATCAAGCAGATCACGAGTTTTTGTGTTGTGTCCCTCAAATCTGCTCTTCGCACATGAACACTGTAACTAATTTCACTTTTTCTGGTGATAATACTGTAGTGCAGTGGGGTTTGAATGTTGATGTATGGATTGCTGGAAGTATTGAATACAGTACTTGGACTGGATTTGTATTACCTGTAAAGGCAGTTTTTTTACATTTCTCTGACAATTAACATGCAAAGTTATATTTTTAAAAATAAAATTCTAATTCGTTAATCATCATTACATTGTGTATTGTTCAATGGACTTCACGTACAGAGAGATGTCTTATTGGTGATAAATTAATTAAACATTATTTATCTTATCATATGCCTAACAATAAGCCCTATGCCTCATTTTGTGATACTTAATATTATTATTTGAAGCTTAATAGTTTTTCACAATTTATCTTTGTGATGGTTTTATCATATTGATGTTTGCAGGATGTCACAATTGGTCCATAAAAAAATTGCCATTCTTAATCCTCATACCTGGTGTAGCTTTACTGGAACTCCTCTGCCACAGTTGCAGAGCTGGTGATTATTTTCAGCACTTCCTATTTTTAAAACTGGAGCTATAAAATCCTTTGAGGATGTAAGGGACAAACCTGGTTACTCAAAACAATTTTAAGGTGCAGCTCGACACACGATAATAATCACTAAAATGCATTTCCCATGTTAGCAAGGATTTTCTGCCGTCTACATATCAAATGTCTAGGAATTCATCAGACCAGCTTTAGTATGCGCTACTAAAGAGTTTGTTATTCCAAGTTTTGGATTTTTTTAATTTTATGCTGGACCTACACATCGCCTATAAATTAAGCAGATAAGTATTTGACACATTAACACCAAGCCTTTCATGAAATTCTTGCCAATTTTTATTGTCATGCTCTATTTTACTTTTATAGATTCAGTTATACAACATGGAAACAGGCCCTTCAGCCAAATTATTCATGCCGACTAGGTAATGCCTATCAGAGTTGTACCATTTGCTTCGTATCTCTCCAAAATATTCCTATCCATATGTCCAAATGTCTTTTAAATATTGTAATTGTACCCACCTTTATCACTTGCTCTGACAACTCACCCACCACCCTCTGCATGGTAAAAGTTGTCCCTCCTGTCCCCTTTAAATAATTCCTCTCTCACCTATGCCCTCTAATTTTAAACTCCACCATTCTTATAAAAAGACAACATCCACTTTGTCTTTGCATGATTTTATATACCTCTACAAGGTCACCCCTCAGCCTCCTATGTTCCAGGGGAAAGCACCCCAGTCTCTCCTTGCAACTCAGAATCAAAATGGTGACCTAAGTGCAGAAAAAGAGAATATGGAAAAAAAAAAACATTTTTCAATGTCATGTAATTTTTAATGTATTGCATTCTTTATTGCTACCTTATTGCATTCACATGCACAGAATTTGTTTCACAATGAAATAAAGAGTAAATCTGACCAATCATTAGTCCCTATTTTTGGATTTCAATTTTCAAACATTTTACCCAGATCTACATCAAGAATCATGCATATAGGGTCAAATTCTTTTTTTAAAGCTAACATTGAAATAGAGCATTTAAAAGGAATTTTACAGCTTATTGTTTCAAAATCAGCCAATCGCGCAGATGTTCAAATAACGTTAGCCCATGATAATTTCTCCAAATTGTATAATTCCTGTGTTTATAACTACAAAAAGTAAAAATCAGACTAGAAACTCTAAGAAACAGAGGCAAGCAACTAATCTTATCTAGCTAACTACTTGGATTTCATCCAATTGCACTGTTAAAATGACACTCCATGCAAGATTGAGGGACAGCACCTCATCTTGCATTTATGCACCATCCAACCTGTTGAAGGTATCACAAAATGCTGGAGTAAGTCAGCGGGTCAGGCAGCATCTCTGGAGAGAAGGAATGGGTGATGTTTCGGGTCAAGACCCTTCTTCAGACTGAAGATGCTCAGTCTTTCTCTCCAGCGATGCTGCCTGACCCGCTGAGTTACTCCAGCATTTTGTGATACCTTCGATTTGTACCAGCATCTGCAGTTATTTTTCTATCCAACTCAATATTGAATTCAACTATCTTTGAAGGAAGTCAGCAGATTGAGCAGCATCAGTGGGGCAGGGGACTGGGAGGTGAAAGGAACTGCCAATGTTTCAGGGTAAAAGCTGCATCAGGACCTAAAACATAAACAGTCCCCCACCCTCCCTCCACAAATGTTGCTCAACTTGCCAAGTTCCTCCAGTAGATTGTTTCAGAGAATCAGCCAGGTTAATGTGGGGCTACATTAACCTGGCGACCAGTTGACTGAAAGCTCGCTGTCCTCCTTATCCAAAGTTCATTGGTGTACCAGATGGGTTTGACATTCATGGTTACTTTCACATATTCAAGACTAAAATAAACTGGAATCAAGGGCACATCATTTTTAGAATACCAAATTGAATAGTTTGCATTTGCTGCTCAGTATTTTAATAATATACCTTGGCCAATTGTGGTCACTTTTTTTCACAGACCAGACTAGTGTGCTGTCTGGTCTGTGAAGAAAATAAGCACAATTGGCAAATGTATATTGTTAAATCCTGAGCAGCTTTCCTGGACTCAAAGGCGAAACCTATAGTGCACTATAAATTATACTTTTGTGAAACTCTGATTCTGCATGGTGGTGCTAAACTAGAAGCTTTTCCCTCACTACCTTGATATTTTTTCTCAACTCTTCATTAGACTTTCATTAAGCCTGGCAAGCCTGAGGCCCTGGTATGAGTACCTGCAAGTGCAACTTGCAAACATAACCTGGTGTGTCAAGTGTTGATAAGCCAGATAAAGTTTTACTGTATATCATGTTTTATACACTGGCTTCAATAATAAACCTATATTGTACAACTGTTAAGTAAAACACAAAGTAATGGAGTAACTCAGCGGATCACGCAGCATCTCTGGATAGGTGACACTTCGGGTCAGAACCCATCTTCAGAAGGTCCCGGACCAACCTTATCCATGTTCTCCAGAAGTGCTATCTGACCCACTAAGTTACTCTGGCACTGGGTTTTATTCAAAATTCCAGTATTTGCAATGCCTTGTGTCTCATTGCACTACTTTTAGTTTATTTTCCCTATTTAAATGAGCAACCATGCAGCAATTCATATTAAACATACAATGGAACTAAATTTCTGTATTTGGAATCAATGGGAACTTATACGAAGCATGTTATGCTTTAAACTAAATCAGTGGCAGCTGCATTATATAAAAGGTAAGCATTTTTCTGCAAAGACCACACTATGCTATGACACAGTGAATCACAGTGTACAATTCTATCACATGATGGAAAGCAATAAGTTTCATTTTTCAGTTACACAAAAAAAGTATATACCTTCAGTTGTTCAAACTACACTGAGGGTTACTGCATCACTGGTGTCAGTATTTAACTGTTCTGCTGCCAAAATGTCTCTCTTCAAAATAATGTCATCATACATCTCCTGGCTAATTAAATCTAGGGTTATGCTTTTGCTTTCTTCAAACTTGGGTAGCACAATGGCAATGTATCCTTCTGTGGAGGGCTAAAAATTAGGAAAGAAAAAGTGTCATCTTATCTTAATATACTAAAACTCAGAAGAGTATATATGTTTGTAACAGTGATTTCGGCTGATTACGGCAAAACGGTGAACCGTAGCGCCACGATTTTTGCACCGCCTAATCACACCGCTGGACGGTTGCCGAAAATGATGTTTTTATTTAATTCGGTCCTATATTTTTTAAGTTACAGAGGTTTAAAGGCCAAAACTTTTTTTCTCTCAGTTATTTCGGCTGATTTCGGCAAAAACGGTGAACCGTAGCGCCACGATTTTTGCACCGCCTTAATCACCACGCTGAACGCTGCTGGAAAATGATATTTTTATTTGATTCGGTCGTGTATTTTTTAAGTTACAGAGGTTTTAGTAATAAATAAAAAATTCCAGCCGTTTTTTCCATGGCCTTCAGCGTGTGACGTCAAAATGCCCATGTGACAAGAGCTCGTGCAACCCCCCTCCTGCTGATTTATTGAAGGCTTTCAGCGTGGTGCGTATGGGCTCCCCTCTCCTCTCTCCCTTTGCTTCTCTCCTCTCTCCCACACCCGGGAGACCCTCTCCCCGCTATTCCCCCCCCCCCCCCCCCCCCGGACCTTTCACTGATGCGCTTCCCCCCCCGGACCTTTCACTGATGCGCACCCCCGCCCTCCACCACCCCCGGACCTTTCACTAATGCGCTCCCCCTCCCCCCCGGAGCTTTCACTGATGCCCCCCCCCCGGACCTGTTGGTGCTGGAGAGAGTAGGGGAAAGGGGTGCTGGGGAAAGGGGGGGTGGGGGAGAGAGAATGGTGGCGGGGTCTGAGAATGGGGACTGGGGAAGGGGACAACAGGGGTCGTCCGGAGGGGGCTTGGTGATGGGGGAAATAGGGGTACTGGGAAAAGGGGAGGTCGTGGGGAAAGGAGGGGTGTGGGGAGAGTAAGATTGTGGTTGGGGGAGGAGAGAATGGGGGGTGTGGGAATGGGCTAGTATTCAATAAAATTAAGCAGGAACTTAGTCTGCACAATTCCACTTTACCTTTTCTTGTAGAAGGCTGGGGTTCTGGAGAATATTTTCATTTACTTCCAATAAACGTCCCCTGATACAGCTATAATAAAAAGGTACTTTGTTAACTGTGGAACACTTTGTACAGCTCCTATTGTAGCTCTCTGATTAAGAGGTACTAAGAGAGCTTAGCAATGCTAATACTGGCACTTCACCGGCTTTATCACGGGATTTAGGAATGAAAGCTATTCAAGATCATGTGACACAAATATAGATAATTGGCAATTATTTGACAAAACATATAATTCCACTGTGACATTTACAGTATCAAATGAATTCATTATCATAAATCTTCTAAAAAAACATACCTATATATTGTGTACTCCTCACCATTTTCACACATTATCCTGCACAATGGGGCAAGTCCTGTCAGAAACTGTCCACCCTGAAAATTAAGCACAAATAATTTGCAATCACAGAGAGAAATCTGGTATCAATTCCAAAAATTATTCTATTCCATTTAATTGATAATTGCCTAACAATAACTTAAAATGTTATAGTTAATTAGCAATTATAAATTGCTCCTGGTGTCGGTGAATAATACTCTGGAGGAAGTTAATGAGAATGTGTGGAGAATAATGAATGGGATTAGCATAGCATTAGTGTAATTCGTTGGTTGATGGTTGATGCAGACCGTAGGGCCCTGTTTGCACACTACTTATCTTTATAAATTCTATGTGAAACGGATAGCAAGGAGCAAATCTCAGTGGTTGGTAATTGCCAAAATCAATTTTGAATAATTAAATCCAAAACCGAGACCTTCCACCGAAAGAGCTCACTGAAAGTTCTCCATTTGGGGCTCTGTTTGTCTCTGGATTTAATCTTCCACCATTGGCAATTGGGTGGGCGGGAAAGCTGCCAGAGGGAGGGGGAATTGAGCGAGAACGCCTCTGGAGGGAGATGGGGGGATGGGCAGGATGGGATTTGGAAGATGAAATTACATTGGATCCAGGTTGAGCAAGCCAAATGGATACAAAAATTGGTTTTGCATGAGGAGTTGGAGTAGTTAGTAGAGGGTTGTTTTTCAGATTGACGACCTGTGAGCAATGATGTGCTGCAGGAATCAGTGCTGGGTCCATTGCTGTTTGTCATCTATATTAATGATTTAACATGGTTAGTAAGTTTGATGTAAAATTGGTGATGTAGTGAACAGTGAAGGTGGTATCCAAGATGACAAATGAATCTTGATCGTGGGGAAGTGGGCCCAGATGGAATTTAACTCGGCCAAGTTAGAGGTGTAGCACTTGTGCAAGTTAAACCAGAGCAGGACTTACACAGTAAATGATAAGGCCCTGGAGAGTGTTATAGAACAGAAAGAACTAGGGGTACAGGGATATAGTTCACTGAAAATGGTGACACAGGTAGATTGGATGAGCAGAGCATGAAGTATGGAAGTTTGTTAGTGTACAAGTCGTTAGTGTACAAGTCGTTGGTGAGACTGCACTTAGAGTACTGTGTGCAGCTTTGGTCGCCCAGCTGTAGGATGTCGGCCAATAAACTGGGAAGGTTGCAGAAAAGGATCATGGGAAGTTATTGGGAAGTCTCAATGGAAGTCTGAAACTAGAGGGCAAAGATTTAAAAGGAGCCTAAAGGACAACTTCTTCAGTCTGAAGAAGGGTCTCGACCCAAAACGTCACCCATTCCTTCTCTCCAGAGATGCTGCCTGTCCCGCTGAGTTACTCCAGCATTGTGTCTACCTTCGATTTAAACCAGCATCTGCAATTCTTTCCTACACATTCTTCCAGAGGATAGTAGGTATATAGAACCAGCTATCAGAGGAAGTTGTAGAGTCCGGTATTAAAGAAGTTTGGACAGGTACATGGTTAGAAAAAGTTTAATAACAGCCAAATGCAGGGAAACAGGACTAACACAGATAGACATCTTGGTTGACATGGATGAGTTGAGCCAAAGGGTCTGTTTCTGTGTTGGATACCAACCCTTGCATGTGGGAGGTGGTACATTTTGGGAAGTTAAACCAAGGCAGGACTTACTCAGTAAATGGTGGGATGTTGGAGAGAACTATGCAGCAAATAGACCACAAACAGCTCTAAGTTGCCCTGTTTGTAAATAAAGCTTATTTTTCCTCCAACTTTTAATTGGGCAGCCTTTTAGACAATCTTTCAAACGTTGAAAAATAATTGTCATTAACAAAAATTGTCTCTACCTTTACGTTACACTAAAGTTAGAAGTAATATCAGTAGCAAATAGTAACGGTATCTGCAAAATAGTTAATATTGTATCTACAAAAATTGAAATTGCACAGTGACAATTTTCGTGTTACATTCATTACATTTTTCAGCAAAGGAGAGGAGATTCAAATAGTATAAGAAAATAACTGCAGATGCTGGTACAAATCGATTTATTCACAAAATGCTGGAGTAACTCAGCAGGTCAGGCAGCATCTCGGGAGAGAAGGAATGGGTGACGTTTCGGGTCGAGACCCTTCTTCAGACTGATGTCGGGGGTGGGACAAAGGAAGGATATAGGTGGAGACAGGAAGATAGAGGGAGATCTGGGAAGGAGGAGGGGAAGGGAGGGACAGAGGAGCTATCTGAAGTTGGAGAAGTCAACGTTCATACCACCGGGCCGCAAACTGCCCAGGCGAAATATGAGGTGCTGCTCCTCCAATTTCCGGCGGGCCTCACTATGGCACTGGAGGAGGCCCATGACAGAGAGGTCAGACTGGGAATGGGAGGGGGAGTTGAAGTGCTGGGCCACCGGGAGATCAGTGGCGTTAATGCGGACCGAGCGCAGGTGTTCAGCGAAGCGATCGCCGAGCCTGCGCTTGGTTTCGCCGATATAGATGAGTTGACATCTAGAGCAGCGGATGCAATAGATGAGGTTGGAGGAGGTGCAGGTGAACCTCTGTCTCACCTGGAAAGAATGTTTGGGTCCTTTGATGGAGTTGAGGGGGGAGGTAAAGGGACAGGTGTTGCATCTCGTGCGGTTGCAAGGGAAAGTGCCCGGGGTTAGGGTGGTTTGGGTAGGAAGGGACGAGTGGACCAGGGAGTTGCGGAGGGAACGGTCTCTGCGGAATGCAGAGAGGGGAGGGGATGGGAAGATATGGCCAGTGGTGGGGTCCTGTTGTAGGTGATGGAAATGTTGGTGGATGATATGTTGGATCCGCTGGCTGGTGGGGTGGAAGGTGAGAACGAGGGGGATCCTGTCCTTGTTGCGAGTGGGGGGATGGGGAGCAAGAGCGGAGCTGCGGGATGTAGAAGAGACCCTAGTGAGAGCCTCATCTATAATGGAGGAGGGGAAGCCCCGTTTTCTGAAAAACGAGGACATCTCGGAAGCCCTAGTCTGAAACACCTCATCCCGGGCACAGATGCGGCGTAGACGGAGGAATTGGGAGTAGGGGATACACTTTTTGCAGGGGACCGGGTGGGAAGAAGTGTAGTCCAGATAGCTGTGCGAGTCGGTGGGCTTGTAATAAATGTCCGTCACTAATTTTTCTCCTGTGATGGAGATGGTGAGGTCCAGAAACGGGAGGGAGATGTCAGAGATAGTCCAGGTATATTTAAGGGCAGGATGGAAATTGGAGGTGAAGTGTATAAAGTCAGTGAGTTCTGCATGGGTGCAAGAGGTAGCACCAATGCAGTCGTCGATGTAGCGGAGGTAGAGTTCGGGGATGGGGCCAGTGTACGTCTGGAACAGGGATTGTTCGACGTACCCGACAAAGAGGCAGGCGTAGCTAGGGCCCATGCGAGTGCCCATAGCTACGCCTCTGGTTTGGAGGAAGTGGGAGGAGTCAAAGGAGAAGTTGTTGAGGGTAAGAACCAGCTCTGCTAGGCGGAGGAGAGTGTTGGTCGATGGGGATTGGCTGGTTCTACGGTCGAGGAAGAAACGGAGGGCTTCGAGACCATCCTTGTGGGGGATGGAAGTGTAGAGTGACTGGACATCCATGGTGAAAATGAGGGAGTGGGGGCCTGGGAACCGGAAGTTATCCAGGAGATGGAGAGCGTGTGAGGTGTCTTGGACGTAGGTGGGGAGGGATTTGACCAGGGGGGATAGGATGGAGTCGAGGTAGGTAGAGATAAGTTCGGTGGGGCATGAGCAGGCAGAGACAATGGGTCTGCCGGGACAATTGTGTTTGTGGATTTTGGGTAGGAGGTAGAATCGGGCCGTGCGGGGCTGGGGAACTATGAGATTGGAGGCACTGAGGGGTAGTTCGCCGGAGTTGGTGAGGTCGGTGATGGTGCTGCTGATGAAGGTCTGGTGTTCATCGGTGGGGTCATGGTCCAGGGATAGGTAGGAAGAGGTGTCTGATAGTTGTCGTCTGGCCTCGGTGCGGTAGAGGTCAGCACGCCAGACTACCACAGCCCCTCCCTTGTCAGCGGGTTTAATTATTAAGTCCGGGTTGTTGCAGAGTGAGTTGAGGGCTGCACGTTCAGGAGGGGAGAGGTTAGAGTTAGTCAGGGGGGTGGAAAATTTGAGGCGGCCGATGTCACGCCGGCAGTTTGAAATAAAAAGTTCTAGTGGGGGTAGTAGGCCATACTGGGGGGTAAAAGTGGAGGGGGTCCGTTGGAGACGGGAGAAGGGGTCATCAGTGCGGGTCAGCACGCCAGACTACCTGGAGATTCAAATAGAATGTGCATTTAACTTACCCGCTTAGACTTTCCTGAGACCTTGTTTTGTAATCGGCTGCAGTTGGCACTGATTTGGTAACTAACACTTTTTATTTTTTTTGCACTCTGTAACACAGGGTGAGATTCTGCCACAGTAATAACGCATATCCTGTTGCAAAGGAAAAATAGATTTTCATCGGAATCTTATAGAAAGTAGAATTCCAAATTAACTTTATTTGCCAATTGTAACAACATTAACATTTATCCCATTTAGTGTCATTTCAATGATATCTCTCTCTCGTTCCCCATTTTGCAGCTGGGACAAACTTTCTGGGATTTTACAATAACTTTAACAAAATTGACACTGAATTATAATGGGAAATGAACAAAGGCTTGCTCAAATCATTGTGTTATTCGACTTATATTTAAGAAAAGAGATAAATGGAAGGGTTTATGGGGAAGGAATTACAACCTTTCGGTTGTTAGCAGCTGAATCTATGTATGAAGCAATGACATTCAGGGATAAATAAATGGCCAGAAATGTAGGAGTCTAAATATTCCAGGTGCATATAGCATATATAAGCATGAATATAAAGAAAAGGGCAAGACCAACAAGATATTTTTTAAATAACATAAGAATAGATAGGTTCTGATGTGGGTCAACAAATACAGGGGCAAGGATTAAATGGGATTTGCTACAAGTATGGATATAGAAGGAAGCGTTGGACGACCTCACCTTTACACAAGCAAAGAGATGCTTTGGAATAGTCAAGTATGCGGGTAACATGAGCATTGGTGAAGATTTTAGCCAAGGTGACCCATGCCAGGGTTGGAGTTAGATGATGTTATGGAAGTGGAAAATAGTGATGGTCATAATGCAGTCCTGTACCCAAAGCTCAAGTTGGAGAAAGCTGTAAATAAGCTTTTTTCCAGTTTAAGGCAATTGCCAGAGTTTATAACTTGGCAATAGAGTTTGTAGTAGAGACTGAAGTCAATAGCTTGTGTTAGACAAATACTCATTGGTGGACAATTTTGGCTTGTCCAAAAATGTTTAAACATGAACGTTGATAAAAACCAAAATTTGGCTTTTGTGACTGACCAAGAACCATGTAGCACATAGTAGCAAGTGTAACTGCGGGTACTAATGAAGACAACTTTACCCAGTTCTATGCATTTTCAAAAAGCAAGGTTGCAATGTACAACATTTCCTTCAAGCAATTTGCTATCACATCTTGTCGTTATTTAAGAACATAAAAGTATGCATCACAGGAACAGGCTCTTCATCCCACAATATCTGTGCTGAATATGATGCTAAATTAAATTAATCCCGCCTGCCTGCACATTGGTACAGATGCTCCCCGACTTACGATATTTCGACTTTGCAATGGTGCAAATGGCAGCCGCAGCTCGCTTCCGGCCACGTGATCAGGTGTATTAAATGCATTTCGACTTACGGTATTTTTGGTTTGCGGTGGGTTTCTTGGAACGTAACCCCATCGTAAGTTGAGGAGCAGCTGCATTAGTATTGATTATCATTGTCACGTGCATTAAGATACATTGAAAAGCTTTGTTTGCACGTTATTCAGTCAAATCACAGAACAATAGCGCAATCAAACCGTACACAAGGACAACAGGTAGTGCCAAGAGAAAAACACCAGAGTGCAGAATATAATGTTTTAGCCTTACATCTACAGAGAGAGTGCAGATAAAATAAAATAAGTGCTTTGAGGTAGGTTGAGAGATTAAGACGACACCCTTAGCTTAAACTAAAACTAAGCTTATGATAGGACTGTTCAGTAGTCTATTAGAGTGGTAGAAGCCGGTCCTGAATCTGCTGATACATGTATTCAAGTTTGGTATCAACTGGAGAGGAGAGGGAATGACTGGGGGGAAATGGTCCTTGTTTATGTTGGCTGCTTTCCCGAGGCAACATCAAGAAGATACCAAACTTGAATACATGTTCCAGCAGATTCAGGAACAGCTTCTACCACTCTAACAGACTACTGAACACAGGTCAGAGGTTATGGGGAGATGGCAGGAGAGAGAGATAGATCAGCCATGATTGAATGGCGGAGTAGACTTGATGGGCCAAATGGCCGAAATCTACTCCTATTCCTTGTGAACATAAAGCAATCAGGTGGAAATGGATGGGGTGGGATGGGGAGGCTGGTTGATGTGATAGACTGGGCTAAGGTGTTGCGGTCTTGGGCTGAGCTGTTGCCAAACCAAGTTGTAATACATTGCAATATTCATCATCTAATCTATGGTAATTCTACATGATCCATTTCCTCCATTCTCTGTATATTCAAGTGCCTATCTAAAAGCTTCTTAATTGTCAATATCACATTTGCTTCCACTACCACCCCTGGCAGCTCACTCTAAGCACCCACAACTCTGTATTTTAAAAAAACTTGCCCCACACATCTCCTTTAAACTTTCCCCCTCTCACATTAAAGTTATTGTCTCCAGGATTTGATTTTTCTATTCTCAGAAAAAGGTTCTGACTGCCTATCCTATCTATTCCTCTCAATTAAAAATATATATTTTAGGTCTCCCCGCAGCCTCCGACACTCCGGAAAAAACAATCCAAAATTGTCCAACCTCTCCTAGCTAATACCAACTAATCCAGGCCAGAATACTGGTAAAACTGTTGCACTCTCTCTAAAGTCACCACATCCTTTCTTAACTCAACTTTTGTGAAGACTGCAACATTGCAAGGAACAACTTAAAAAATTGAAAACACTCAGATGGCTTAGACATAGAGTGATGCAGTGTGGAAACAGGCCCTTCTGCCCAACTCGCCCACACCGGCCAACAATGTCCCAGCTACCCTAGTCCCACTTGCCTGCACTTGGTCCATATCCCTCCAAACCTGGCCTATCCATGTACCTGTCTAACCGTTTCTTAAATGATGGGATAGTCCCAGCCTCAACTACCTCTTCTGGCAGCTTGCTCCATATACCCACCACCCTTTGTGTGAAAAAGTTACCCCTCGGATTCCTATTAAATCCTTTCCCCTTCACCTTGAGCCTATGTCCTCTGGCCCTCGATTCCCCTACTCTGGGCAAAAGACATTGTGCATCTACCCAATCTATTCCTCTCATGATTTTGTATACCTCTATAAGATCTCCCCTCATCCTCCTGTGCTCTACGGAAAAGAGACCCAGCCTACTCAACCTCTCCCTATAGCTCACACCTGGTAGACCTGGCAACATCCTCGTAAATCTTTTCTGAACCCTTTCAAGCTTGACAATATCTTTCCTAAAACATGGTGCCCAGAACTGAACACAATATTCTAAATGCAGTCTCACCAACGTTTTATATAACTGCAATATGACCTCCCAACTTCTGTACTCAATACTCTGACTGATGAAGGCCAAAATGCCAAAAGCCGTTTTGACCACCTTATCTACCTGCGACTCGACCTTCAAGAAGCCATGCACCTGTTCTCCTAGATCTCTCTACTCTACAACACTTCCCAGAGGCCTACGATTTACTGTGTAGGTCCTGCCCTTGTTCGACGTCCCAAAATGTATGTCTATCCTATCCCTCATGATACTCTCCAGTAACTTACCAACTACAGATGTTAAGCTCACCGGCCTATAGTTCCCAGCATTTTCCCTGCAGCCCTTCTTGAAAAAAGGCACAACATTTGCCACCCTCCAGTCTTCCGGCACCTCTCCTGTATTTAAGGATGACTCGCAAATTTCAACCAGGGCTCTTGCAATTTCCTCTCTAGTTTCCCACAATGTCCTCGGATATATCTGATCAGGCCCTGGAGATTTGTCTACCTTCAAACACAACAGTACCTTCAGTACTTCTTCGACGGTAACCCTGACTGCTCACGTCACTTCCAGTAACTGCTCCAATTCCCTCTGTCCTACTGTCTTTCTCCTCGGTAAATACAGAGGAGAAATACTCATTTTGGACCTTGCCCATCTCCTGTGGCTCCACACAGAGGTGACCGCTTTGATTCCTGAGAGGTCCCACTTTTTCTCTAGTTACCCTTTTCCCCCTTAAGTATTAATAAAATCTTTTGGGATTGTCCTTAATGCTACCTGCTACAGCTATCTCCTGACCCTTTTTTGATCTTCTGATTTCCTTTTTTAGTTTACTCCTTAGTTCCCGAAACTCCTCCACTGATGCACTTGATCCCAACTCCCTGTACCTGTTCCATGCATCCTTCTTGTTTTTGACTAACGTCTCAATTTCCCTCGTCAACAAAGCTTCCTTACGTTTGCCTGCTTTGCCCTTCACTCTAACAGGGACGTACACATCCTGAGCTTCCATTACACTTTTAAAAACATCCCACTTGGCCGATGTCCCTTTCCCCTCAAATAACCTGCTCCAGTCAACTTGAGCGAAACCTTCTCTCATACCCTTAAAGTTGGCCTTACCCCAGTTGAGCATTTTAACTTGTGGACCCTCTCTGTCCCTATCCATAACTATCTTAAACCTAATTCAACTGTGGTCACTGGTCCCAAAAGGCTCCTCCACACACACTTCATTAACTTGCCCTTTCCAATTTCCCCAATACTAGATCCAGTGTTACCCTCTCACGTGTGGGAGCCTCCACATACTGCTTAAGAAAACTCTCCTGAACTTTTGAGGAATTGCACCCCATCTAAATCCTTCACGCTATGATTTTCCCAGTCTAAATTGGGAAAGTTAAAATCCCCTACTACAACAAACTTATTTGACCTGCACCTGTCTGCAATCTCCCGGCACATTTGTTCTTCTAATTCCTGTTGGCTATTCGGGGGTCTGTAGTACACCCCCAACAAGGTGAGCATCCCTTTCTTGTTCCTCAGCTTCACCCATAAAGCCTCACTAGACGAACCGTCCATAATTACCTCCGAACACAGCCGTGACATCTTCCTTAACCAACAATGCAACCCCCCGCCCCCCCCCCCTCCTCTTTTTCCCTCATCCCTTGCTCTCCTGAAGCTCCTGTACCCCAGAACATTGAGCTGCCAGTCCTGCCCATCCCTTAACCAGGTTTCAGTCATGGCTACAACGTCCCAGTCGCTTGTACTTATCCATGCCCCAAGCTCATCTGCCTTACCCGTCAGGACCCTTGCGGTTAAAATACGTTCAGTTTAAACCAACCCTCCTTCCTCGATCTCATGTTGAAGAAATTGATACAATATAAACGGAAAAATCTGCAGATAAGATTTACGAGGATGTTGCCAGGATTCGAGGGTCTGAGCTGTAGGGGGAGGTTGAGCAGGCTAGGACTTTAATCCTTGGAGTGTAGGAGACTGGGGGGTGATTATAGAGGCATATAAAACCACGCCTCTGAGGGGAATAGATAAGGTGAATACAAAATGTCTTTTGCCCAGGTTATTGGAATCAAGATCTAGAGAGCATAGGTTTAAGGCAAGAGGAGAAAGATTTAATAGGAACTTGATGGGCAGCTTTTTCCACATAGAGGCATTATGGAACGAGCTATCCGAGGAAGCAGATGAGACAGGTGCAATAAGAACATTTAGACGGGTACATAATGGGTAAGGTTTAGAGAGATGTGGGCCAAATATGGGTAAATGGAATAAGCTTAGATGGGACATTTTGGTCAGCGTGGATAAGTTGGGGTGAAGGGTCTGTTTCCATGCTGTATGACTCTTAAGTGTCATAGTTTGCTCTATTGAAGACATTAACAATTGTTGCAGTGCAAAACATTCCACAATGCTCCATCAAAGATAAAGCACCATTTAAACTTACCTATTGGAATGTTGCAAGATACAATGATCTTCACAGGGCTTTCCTTTTACATCTGAAAGATCAACCAGAATTATTCTTAAAAATAAAACAATAATTTCATAATGACTCATTAAGGCAATCTCAGATGACTGTTAAAAGAAAAATCCCTTTATAAATACTCGAAACTTCACTTTGTTCATTATTTCTGCTACCCATAACTTTATTTCTCTACAAACTACTTGTTTTTCTTGCCTTAAAAAAAGTCTGCCATTCATTCAAAGGCCCTGCCATTTACTGTGAAGGTCCTGCCCTGGTATGACTTCCCAAAATGCAACAGCTTACATTTACGGCATTAAACTCCATTGACCCATTTGCCCAACTGCTGTCACCTTTGATAACTATTCACGGGTTAATCATAAACATAATTTATACCTACCTCCACCATTTGTGCTAACTGTTCAGATTCCAATATACAGGTTGCATCAAAAATATTTTTTTCTCAATCTCAGTTGCACTCCATAATTACTGCTCATCATCTGTGATAATTTGCTTAAATTCTGTCCCAGATCAGTATTTCCAGCTTTCCTAATACTACATTAAACTAACTGGATTGTACACTTATTTCCTTTTGAACAAGAAAGACATTTCATTCTTTGCAGTCCTCCAATTCAAAGGACATTGGAAGATTTTATGATCTGTGCTCCCCCGATTACCTCTTATACCACTCAAAAGCAACACATTATAACGACTTCGCTACTTTTAAGTTCAGCTATCTTTTCTAATAACTGTGCGATCACCTTTAATGATATCTAATGTTGGCAATCTCCTCATTATTTTAGAAACTGGTGAAAACAGAGACAAAGTTAATATCTTTGTCCATTTTTGTCCTTGATCAACCTCACTCTTCTACACTTTTTAGCCTTTTAATAATGATATACCTTTCGAACACTTTTGGATTCCCATTTATGTTGGCAGCTAATCTTTTCTCGTACCTTTCCTTTTCCTATTTTTGCTGTACTTTAGAGAATAGGCAGTAAGCACAACACAAGCCTATAAGTCTTCTCAGAACTTGATGCTGTACCACTAATCAATGGACCTCACAGTGCCATTGATAGTCATACAGCACGAAAACAGATCTTTTGGCACAACACATCCATATCCACCATGATGCCCCATCCAGGCTAATCCCATTTGCCTCTGCCTTGTCCATATCCCTCTAAAACTTTCCTATCCATGTACCTGTCCAAATGACGGGTTTGGAGAACAACCCCTCTCCCTGTGTATATATACACACTGAATTTTTTTTCCCTCTCGTTTATCATATTGTTTGCAGTGAACTATGTTTACATATTCTGTTGTGCTGCAGCAAGTAAGAATTTCATTGTTCTATCTGGGATATATATGACAATAAAACACTCTTGACACCCCCATTTCCCCCCTCCTCTCCGTAACTTCGCATTTTTCCATTGGCATCAAAGATCCTAGAGGAGCAAGATAGACCACTCGACTCTAAAAACCGTAGGTCATGGGTAAATTTCAGCGCCATTTTAGTAGGCAGATTCTGTGTGCTGGACTGGGCAGTGTTCACAACTCTGTGATTTCTTCGTATATAAAATGTTTGCAAACAATTACTTTTGTTCAACTTGGATAAGTTGATAGTTGACATTTATAACTATTTCTTGAAGAGTTGCTGCTTCGTGATCTTTAAACTTTGGATGTTACTGATTGAATATTTGCACTAGAGATCCACTCTGTCTGTATCTGGCCAATTAAGCATATTTAATGAACTGTTCTTTGCTTTCTCTGTTAATTTTAATTTCATCTCCACGAGCTGTCTCTTTTTGTTTTATTTAAAAAAATTAATGGAAGCAGAGATTAGGCATTTGCAAACAATAGAACTCTACTGTATCCACAATATAATTGAAAAGACATTCAACTTAATACTTAGAGCCAAGAAAATTTGAATTGGTGAATTGATTAGTTAAAAACCCTTGACTGCCACTGAAATGACCAATGCTGCCTGACGTAGTACAGAAGCATGAATCCAATTCAAATAGACAGTGGTGGAGTAAATCACCAGGTCAGGCAGCATCTCTAGAGAAAAAGGATGGGTGATGCTTCAGGTTGGGACCCTTCTTCAGATGTTTCAGGGGGGAAGGTGAAGAGCTGGTATAAATCAGGACCTGATCTTTTCATTGGGAAGCTGATATGCGAAACAGTGCAACCCTGTATATCTTGCACACAAAATGATGTAAATCTTACCATGAATGACAGAAATAAAAAGTGTTATCCTTGTTTATGAAGTTCATTTTTGAATGGTGTAAAATTGAAGGGGGTTGGTGCGATGTACTGCTGACCCACAAATGTGTCATTATGAGATATTCACATTTGAAAAATCCATAAATCACAAAAAAAACAAGCCTATGTTATTTGACCAACTTATCGGTTTAATTTAAATATGTGATTTTTGCAGGTTGTAGGGTAGTGGGGAAGTGGGTAAGGATCGTGTTAATGCATGTAATTCATTTTTCACAAAAGTGAGGGTTAGCACTATATTGCATGTTGCCCCTCAATTATATGTTAAATTCAAAACTAAACTATGGTAGCAATGTACATTATTCATGTCTAAAGCTAGCACTTCTGTATCAGTGTAGGTATGTATGCATTACATTTTATTACACTAATATAGAATGAAAAAATATCTTGACATGTGTTCATAGCTATTTTATTTACAATATTAGGATTTCTGGAAATACGTTTGATGTCACTTATTGTGAATGTGTATGGGTAGGCCCTAATGAAATGTATGTGAGAGAACAGTGATCATGAGGGAGACCCATGTGCTGAGAAGTGTGTGCGTGACTGATATACATATGTCATGCACATACTTCTCAGCACATGGCATATATATATAGAGAGAGATAGATATTGAAAGAAAATGGTTGCTAAACAAATAATTAGAGGAAATCACAAGAAATAAACTAGAGATGTATGTGGGTGTGTGTGTGTACATACATAAACCACAAAGGTCGAATCGCCTTTATGGTTTATGTAAATCATGTGAAAAATAAGATGAAGAGAGAAATAGAGCGTTGCTTTAAATCAAAGTTGCTTCTGATCCATGATCCATGAGAAGGAACTTTGAGATCTATTTATCTCTATCTTGCCTCTCACACACACATACGTTAAATTTGTGCAGTGTGTTTGAACAACATGGGAAACTGCCCAAAAGAGGGGGCTGGGGAGGTAGAACGGGAGGGAAATAATGGGCAGAAACAGTAAGAAATTAAGCAGGAAAAAAACATTTAAAAATTAAAATAACAAAAAAATGTGATTTGATAGATGAGATATATTCTGCATTTTAATGGTATCATCACACATACCGTTCCCTCACAATTGATTACACTGCGAGAGGTAGAGCGTCGGCGGGTTTTGCTTACTAAAATGGCGGACGTGCTCCTTTGCGGACTACACTTCGGTATAGGCGATTTCGAATGAGTGGTTCATCTTGCTCCGCTCTATTATCTTTGATTGGCATCGCCATGCCATGGATCTCATCTGCCAGTACACGCAGCCGAGAGCCGCGCTGCCGCCTACCTGTCTTGTACCAACGGGTGAAGTAACGATCGACCACTGACGGCGGACACGTCCTCGTCGCCGCCATCTCACGCCGGAAATGACGGGGCGGTGTCCAGGTGACGCCCGGGGCAGGGCCGGTGCCCTGATGACGCCCGGGGGCCGGTGCCCTGATGACGGCCGGGGCAGGGCCGGGTCGGGCCGCCTTTTCGCCACCGGTGTGGATGTGAAGCTGCGGCAGGAGGCCGGCGCCCGAGGAGGTCAGCAGGCCGGCGCCCGAGGAGGTCAGCGGCCCGGCCCGACCCGACCCGGGACCCTGCATCACGACTCAATTACCTTCGCTGCTCGAGTTGCACCTTTTGTGTTGCGCGGATAATTTAAGAGTTTTGCGGCACGGAAACAGGCCTTTCAGCCCAAGACAGACACAAAAAGCTGTAGCAACTCAGCGGGCCAGGCGGAGACAAGGAATAGGCGACAACCCGGGACCAAACCCTTTCAGCCAGTTTGTACTGGCCATCATGAACCGAACTGAAAATTAGAAAACTCCAGATGTTGGATCTATCAATATTAATCCAATCTTGCACCGTCCGACTGGTGTTTTCCTTTACTCATCTAAATTAAACCCCCCTCCGCCTCCTGCAGCGAGGAACATGTTTCATCCATTCTCTGAACTGCCCCAGACCCCCTCTCAATCTCCTGCCCCATTCCTGAAATCCGTGTCCTGATGTTCTATATATATATATATATATGCGCCGAGTGAAAAAGCTAGGAAGGTGCCAGGCCTGTGTAAGATTTCAGATTCGGATAGATGAGGCCCTGGGGGGTTAAATTATGGAGGTTTTCAAACCCTGGGTTGGCCATTGTAGGTGAAATACGGGGGAGTTAGGCATCAGAGATTTGGATACATGTTAGATTATTCAAAGACATGCCAGATAGTCACCCCAAGTATCCTGGCCAATATTAATCCTCACTGAACATTATCAAAGAGGAAAACTCAAATATGGAGCCTTATTGCACAAACTCGTGAGAGCTTTGACTTGTTTACTCAAAATGACACGGGGTCGTTCAGCTCAAAATGCAACTTATGCAGAGCAAAGACCAGTCCCTTTCCCCATCGCTTTCTCCTACAGCTCCACAACTTTTTTTTATGCTTATGAATTTCCCTTTGATTCTTTTATTATTACACTCCCCCCCCCCCCCCCCCCCCCGGACAATTTACAATAGCCAACTAATCTACCAGCTCGTCTATGGGAAGTGAGAAGTAGCTAGAAAATTCAGTGTAAACCCACATGGTCACAGTGAGAATGGGCAAACTCCATTGTGCACAATCCGCAGGCATTGCCACTTTCATTTCACTGCACATCGTGTATGTGACAAATAAACTTGACTTGACTTGACTTGACATACAGATAGCAGGTCAGGCAAGGATTGAAACGGAGAACTTAACTAACTGCAGTCCCACCTGTTTAAAAAATAAATTGAAGTAAATGGTGGCAATGGATATCTAATGCCTAACCCAAAATTACAATGTTTCTGTTTTGATACTAATCCAACAGTTAAATAGCAAAGGACGAAATATGGCTTAATTTTTTCAATCCAATTTCCAAACTCGACATTAAAACATATAAAGCAGAATGGTAAGAGTGATTGCAGTCTAGTTAGAAAACAGTTTGGACAAGAGAAGTAAATTAGACAGAGTTTGAAATGGTACAAAATAAACTTAAAAACTGTTGTTTAAGGAAAGAGATGCTGGAACCTTTAAAATAGAATGGATCGAGTAATGAGATGCTAAGGCAAATTACATTTTCTCCCATAAAACATTTGCAATGCTGATGAACATGGAAGATGTACTTGTCAGCAGCTTTATGCTTGACCAAACTAATGAGTCCAAAGAGTCAGTTTATAATTTTCATTGGCAAGGAGTTGAACGCCAGTAGCTGAGGTCCAGTCTTCTAGTGCAGCGCCATCTGAGTTAGTTGAATGGTAGCCCCAGGTGGTGCTGTGGCAATTAAAGTCTCCAGCGTACATGCAGGGAGTCTTTGTGGAGCCTGGTAGAAGGTGGCTTGTATACATTGATGACAGTGACACCTGCGACTTGCGTTGCCGCCCATTCCACGTCGGAGTCAGGAGGGGACGCTGCAATCGCTTTCCATTTTGCTGTGTTCCTTACAAAAGTGGCAATACCGTGGGTGTTGCTCTCGGTGTAGGCGGCCAGGGTATAACCAGGGATCTTCAGATGGGAGCTGTCACTTTTGTGAGTCTTTTGGAGCAGGATTGCAGTGACTTTGTGGGTCTGTAGCAGATGTTCAATGATGGTGGTCTTTGCCTTGGTGAGGCCTTCCGCATTCAGCTGCAGCAGGGTGATGCCATCTGGTTCAACATCCGTAGGTGCCCGCTGCAGCGACTGAGGTTGCATTTGGGCTGCAAGCAGTTGTTGCTTCTGCTTCTGCTGTCTGTTGTCGTTCGCCTGACTGAGGTCAGTTGACAGGGCATACCACGGGGAGGTCGACAACATGAGCCCCAGGGCCTAATCTTGAAGCTCCCCCAAACCATCCCTGACCGTCATTTAGTGCGGTTTCTTGCCAACCGCAGTTTTGTACTCAAGACCAGCGACGGACAATCTAGCCGACTGCGACGCCTAAGAAACGGAGTCCCCCAAGGCTCGGTACAAGGCCCCCATGCTCTTCAATCTCTATATCAGCGATCTGCCACGCACAACCTCGCGCCAGTACGGATACGCAGGTGACCTGGCCCTACTGCACTCGGACAGGAGTTGGTCAAATGTGGAGGATGTGCTCGCGACGGATATGGAACTTGTCGCAGGCTACCTTAAGACCTGGAGACTAAAACTGAGTGTGGCAGAAACCACCACAACGGCCTTTCACCTGAACAACAAGGAAGCTCAACGTCAGCTAACTGTCACCCTCAATGGGTCACCCCTACAACCCATTTCCGTTGCTTGTAGGAACACCTACACCTTGAAGCAACACCTTGAAGCTCTCCGTGCTAAAGTCTTGGCACGGAACAACCTCCTGGCTGGATCGTCATGGGGTGCCAGTACATCTACTCTCCGAACCAGTGCTCTTGCACTCGTGTACAGCGCCGCTGAGTACGCCGCCCCAGCATGGTGCCGCAGCGCTCATACTAGCACACTAGATGCCACCCTCAACAACACAATGCGTATCATCACTGGCTGCCTACGCCCTACTCCGACGGATCTCCTGCCGGTGCTCGCAGGTATCGCATCCGCCAAGCTTCGCAGAGAGTTCTTCACTCATAAGCTGGTGTGCAAGGTCCCATCGGATGCCAAACATCCTTTGCACCACCTCGCCCAGGATTCACAGCTACTGGGACCTCAAAGCCTGTCATCTCGTCGCCCCTTCTCCCGTCATGCAGCGACCCTCTGTGGCTCCGGTTTCAACATACCAGGAGCATGGAGAACCAGCTGGGAACAGACTTCGCGACCTCCTTAATTCACTGTCGCACCGAACACCACAGCCCCACCCGGCTCGGACATGCCCCGCAAAGAGTGGGTCGCCCAGAACCGGCTCCGCACAGGGGTCGTCCGGTTCAACGCCAACATGCATCGGTGGGGGTTGCGTCCATCAGCAGCCTGCGTGTGTGGAGCAGACCAGCAAACAGCGCATCACGTCATTTTCGACTGCTCTGTCCTCCGCCCCCCTGGTGGAGGGGTAGACTTCATGGCCCTCGACAACAGCACATTGCACTGGCTACAGTGCCTGAAGGGCGTTACATAAATTCTGCTGCCTCAAACGCAAGAAGAAGATAGTGAAACTTTATGATGTTTGAAGACTTTTGGAATGTGTACCAAATAAAGTAAATTTCTGTAGGAGCTGACATAAATGATGGGCTGAATGGCCTAGGCCATTATGAAATATGACATGGGGTGTTGGTAGCAGATTCAATCGCCGCTTACAAACGTGCAAAGAAAGATTGCACAGGGAAATGATGAAAGAGAAAGAGAATCAGTAATTGTAAAGATCTAATCAGTTGGAAGATCTCAATGGATGGAGTGCTCTCCTGTGCTGACTGAATCTATCACTTCTTGATGGTAGGAGCATAATGCATGGATGCAAACACATATTTTAAATTATTTTTGTTTATTTTCAGATGTCTCCATAGAACAATATTGCTGATGGAAACATAGAGTGCAGGGAAGTAAGAATTTACACCATGGCATAAAACCTCTAAACTTGGCTATTGTTTATATTCCAAACTACCCCAAATTAGTCTGTCCCAGATTTAATCTTCTGAATCTAATGCAGTGGTTGAAGGCTTCACAGACTACTGTACCACACTGATCAAATTCAATCACCACATGGATCTGTATTCGAGAAACAAGGAACTGCAGTTAAGACACAAAGTGCTGGAGTAACTCAGTGGATCAGGCAGCATCCCTGGAGAACATGCTTGGGTAATGTTTCTGGTCAGGACCCTTCTTCAGACATTTTTTCTACAAGGAACTGCAGATGTTGGTTTACAAAAAAAACACTAAGTAACTCAGTAGGTTAATCAACATCTCTGGAACACATGGATAGGTGACGTTTCGGATTGGTACCCTTCTTCAAAGTGATTGTGAGGTGGACGGGTGAAGGCTGAAAGGGAGGGGGGAGTAGGACAAAGCCAGAGAAGTGAAAGGTGGATACGGGTGAGGGAGGTTTATGATAGGCAGATGGTTGAACAAAGGTCGGCCGAACAAAGGATGAAAAGACAAAAGTTGGTATTTCTATCTATTACAGTAGTCCCGTTCCAATCTCTGTATTGAGCTGTGTCTAATAGTGAAAAAGGAAGACCAAAAACTGATATTATAAAATTCTTTTAATTCAATACCAACTGCTAAATAGCCCAATGCCTCTCAGGAATGTCAATCTAATTTGCCCATACGTGAGGACGAGTCCTTACCAAAAACATTTACAATTGAATATATAACACCTATTAAAGCTTTGTGATATAAATAATATTCAATATTTGGTTTATTTATCCTAATTCAAATAGTATTTTTCTTTTTACAATACTAAATTATTCACAAATATTTCAGTGTAAATTTAACTATGAAGAATGAGAATTAAGAACCTTTCACCGACTGTGTGTGGAAGAATATATAAAAATCCTTTCTCACTACATTCTGATTGGAATTGAACAAGGTAACGAAAGGGTATATGAACGTGGCAATTGGCATCTCTCGTTGACCAGGTGTAGAAGAGTTTAATGGGAATTAGCAAAGTGAGATTAGACAGATTAGCTCTTGTCTGGGAATGTGTTAAATGGTGGATAGTGAATGTAAACATGAAATAATGAACGGAGATAAGGAAGCTTGTTTTCTCAGCAGCGAGTTACAGTAGACCACCCACGCCCCCTACCGCTAGTAGCCTAGATACATTACAGTAAATAGGGGTTTATGATCGGCTCGCAGAAGGGATAGTGGCGTGGTCTGCTTGGAAGGTGAGATAGAATAATGTATTATGTTTGACTTGTATTAACCATCTGTTATTGAATAAGATTAACATAGATAAAAAGTATGTTATGACTCATGAAATAATTGGTACCCATGTAATAACAGGACAAAGTGTATTTTCGTATAGTTGTATCTACCAAAAAACAAAAGTTGTTTACTGCAGAGTATAACTATCGGCTAATTCTGCTGTGAAGTCAGAGAACTGGTGAGCAGTTAGCTGCCGCCATCTCTCCATGATATCATGCAATAAAGTCTCTTGAAGGAAACATGCGAAGTCTCCGCTTTTCATTTTCCTTTAATTTCCCTCTAAATTAATTTCTTCCACAATTTGTTGTAATGTTGGTAGTTCCTCACTGAATTTTTACACCATTGCTATCACTCAATATCACCATCTAGAGAACAATAGGATAGAATTTAAATATGTAAGATTTAATGCTGAACATTCTTAAAAGCGTATTTAATATGAAAAAGCTATGCTTTAAGAATGGGTGATAGAGAAATTTTAATTATGGTAAGAAATAGTGGTTTGTCCTTGTCATGACACACACACACACCCCCACCCACACACCCCCACCCCACCCCCCTCTGGAAACGTAAGAATTTTCAAGCCCAATTCAGTACATCGCCATTCATTCCTATGATGCACACAATTTTTTCCATTTCTATCATATTTAGATTGATTTTAACTTGCAAAAAATCATAAAAGTATATGTCAAAGAATATGAAGTTCAAAAGTATCATATAATGTTCCTCATTTAACTTTGCCTATGATATTGAAAGGACTGATATCATAAAACACATTTGATTCTTTTATCATAGTATCACACCATTTTGCTTCCATTATTTTCAAAAAATATATTTTTGTTTGAAAAAGATATGTAATTCTAAAGCATGAGCATAATGCAACATAGACTAACCATTTCAAACTCAAAATTCAATGAGCAACCCTTAAAGTTCCTGAGAGTGCTCAATCTCACATATTAATCTCAGGAAAACTGTTGAACTGTCAATACATTAACCAATACAAATTAAGCAACCAGGATTATCTCATCAACAATAATGTTATTACAGTAAGAAAAACAACCTTTGCTATATCAGAATATATGAACTTTATTCCCTTGTTTATATTTCCATAAGTATATAATTTAAACCATTTTTTTCATGTTGATGAATTAAGCATTTAAATAGATACTTTAAGATGATACGACTTCCAGTCTTAGATTTTTCTTTTAGCATTATCTACAGTATATACTCAAAGAACAATGTGCAACAGGGTCTACAAATTACAGATTATCTATGTGGGACCACATTTTGTACAGATTTTGGCACAAAATTCACGAACACTACTACCTTCCATGCCTGAAGACTGCTTCCAGTTTTTGCGGAGTTGAACTTCTTGACATAAAGCAAGAATCATCTGATGTGTATATAGATCCGCATTCCTCCACACTGCTTTCCAGGCACGTAGTTTCATCAGACTCTAAAGAGTCAAAAGTCTTGCCTGTTTCAGTGTCGGTATCACTAAGTAGATCAATGCATTGATCATCTGAGAATCCCACTCGATGTTCTGGTGAGTGCCTAACAATAAATTCAGATGGCCTTAATTTGCGTTTCTGTTCCAGTAGGTCAACACTTTTAATAATATTTGCCAGTGATTTCACCTCTTCTTTTACTTCTTCATCTTTCACCTGAACATATTTTCCCTTCACACGTGCCTTTCGATACTTCTGGCATAATCTGTAAAGTGCACATAAATATCTTAAAAGATTACAGAACAAAAGATGTCAAAACTCAAGTTCTAATGAAGTGTTGCCAATCTGAAACATAAACTCTGCTTTATTGTTCACGTATGCTATCTGTACAGCTGAACATCCCAGCATGTTCCAAAAGTGTACAGTTGGTAAATTAATTGGTCACAGTAAATTGCCCCTCGTGTGCAGCGGATGGTACAATTTGGTGGGAGTCAATGGTAATGTGGGGATAATAAAACAATGGGATTAATGTAGGATTAGTGTTGAATTGATGGTTGGTGCAGACTAACTATTCACTATTTTTATTAATAAACTAGACCAAGTGGACATGTTGGGCCCAAACCTCTCCTGCATTAGTGCAGCACCCTCTCCTCCCCACTCCCCCCTCCCCTCCCCCCATCCCCTACCCCCCTCCCTTCCCCGCCCTTCCCACCCTCCTCCCCCCCCTCGACCCCCCTTATCCTCCCTCCTCCTTCCCTCTCCAGGAGATAGATTTAAACTTTAAAATGTGAATAACTTTAAAAATACAACACTGATTTCAATGAAACTTCTTCCATTAGCACCAAATGGGACGATGGTGAGTAAGGTGGGCCTCAATTTGTTGTGCTATCGTGTACCGTTTTGGTTGTAGTTCAGGAACAGACAAACAAGAGCTTTAGTGTATAGATAAGTTAAACCTATGGAGACTCACATATTGAAGTTAGCTGAAAGCATAAAGATAGATATGGTGTAGGCAAGTTGGCATTAATAAATTGCAGAGAATTGTGGACACTGTCCAGACCATCACCCAAACCAACCTCCCTTCCATTGACTCCATTTACACCTCATGCTGCCTCGGCAAGGCCACTAGCATAATCAAGGATGAGTCGCACAATGGCCACTCCCTCTTCTACCATCAAGCAAGAGGTATCGAAGTGTGAAAACGCACATGTCCAGATTCAGGGACAGTTCCTTCCCAACGATTATCAGGCAACTGAACCATCCTACCAACAACTAGAGAACAGCCCTGAACTACTATTTACCTCATTGGAGACCCTCGAACTATCTTTGATTGAACTTTACAGGACTTTATCTTGCACTAAACATTATTTATGTTATTCCTTTTATCATGTATTTGTACACTGTGGTGGCTTGATTGTACTTATGTATTGTCTTTCCACTGACTGGTTAGCATGCAACAAAAGCCTTTCACTGTACAATGGTACACATGACAATAAACTAAACGCAACTCAAGTTTACAAAACAGGCAAATAGATTTGAATTAAGTGTGAGCCAATCAAGTTTCAGCTAACAAACAATAGATCTGAGTATTCTAAACGTGCTGAAAAGCTAGAAATAGTAGATTCACAGATCACTGAACTCAACAAAATACTATCAAAAAAGGATATAGTGAATAAGAGAGCAGAGGTTTGCAATAAGGGATAAGAGGTTTTGAAGGGCTGGTCCCTTCCAAATAACTTTTTCAGTGGCTGGTGAAGACAGTTGCACTCACAATGAGCATTTAAATCACCAAGGTAAAGAAGGACAGGGATTAGAAGGCTCTTGATTATTCGCATTAACATGGTGGGTCAAACGGCCTGCTTCTTTGATGTAGGTTCAGGTTTATTATTGTAATGTGTACGGCAAAAAGCTTTGTATTGTCAGGTCAGATAATACTATACAAAATACAATCAAGTCAAACTCAAGTACAATAGGTGAAGAGGAAGATACAAAGTGCAGAATATAGATCTGAGCACTGTAGCACATCAATTCCATAGACAAAGTTTAATGTCCGCAATGGGGAGGTGAATCGGACTGTACCCTAGATCATGGAAGGACTATTTAGAAGCCTGATAACAGAGGGGAGGAAGCTGTTCTTCAGTCTGATGGTGCATACTTTCAATCTTCTGTACCTTCTGCCGGAAGGAAACAGGGAGAGGAAGAAGGAATGACTGGGATGGAACAAGTCTTTGATTATGTTAGCTGCTTTTCCGAGACAGTGTGTCAATCGTAGGAAGTCTGTTTAGGGCTGCATCTATAACTGGGCCGCATCTATAACTGTCTTGCAATTTCTTGTGGTCTTTAGACATTAAATTTTAGAGATACAGTCCGGATATCCTGTTTCTAGACTGCAGGCTCTCAAACTTTCTCTCACTCCCCTTATCCTCTCCACCTCCCCCTCTCTTCCTCTCTCATTGAGCTAACCCTTATCTGTATGTACTTTCTCATTCCCTCTCGCTAAATAGCTATAGCAATCTGTTACAGACTTTCAAATCCTTGACCTCTCTACCCCCTTCATTCTCCCTCTACTTGTTTTAAATACCATACTTTATTAGTGCCTTTCTTTGGTAATATATGTATTCTGTCCCATACATTGTATAAAGTATGTAGAAACATGAAGAGAGAGAGAGAGAGAGAGAGAGAGAGAGAGAGAGAGAGAGAGAGAGAGAGAGAGAGAGGGGAGGAAGAAGTATTTGTGGTTGCAAACAAGTCCCTAGAATTAGATAAAATATTAGATTCAAAATAACATTTGATCCTTTACACTGATTCAGCAACAACTTGAGCATTGGGGAAGATGTTCAGCTTCACTAAAATAATTGAAGTTGTGTTAACTTCAAATGACTAACGTAAAAAGAATGAAGAGAGAAAAGTTACTCACAATAAAATTAATTAGGATACTATTGGATGATAATTGAAACCTATTTGGCTCACTCATTTTCCTCACAAAGGTACCCCCCAAAGGTAACAGCCTCCTCGGTTCAATAACAGTTAGGGATGAAAAATAAAGGCTGGAATTGCCAGTTATCCATATCCTCTGAAAAAATACACTCAAACAAGAGTGGAGAATTTGGACTTGTTTTTCTGATAAGACAGCAGGTTGCAAAGGGATTTGTTAGAGATATTTAAAAACATGATGGGCTTAAATAGACCAGTTAGAGGGAAATTATTCCAATTGGCAATAAGGTCAAGAACTAAGCGACAAGAATAAATGTGTTCGGCAAAAGAACCAAGACTGACGCCGCATGTGGTTAAGGTTTAAAATACACTGCCCGGGTAGTAGTGAAGAGAAATGGAATTGTAACATTCAAAAGCAAATTGGATAAATAGCTGAAAGGAAAGAATCCAGGGAAAGGGAAGAGGTGCAGACTAGCTCGACTGTACTTGATGGATTTGACCTGCCAAACATCCTCCTGCTGTGCTATATTTGTTCTGTATGTGATTTTTAAGATGGTGACTGAGAAGATCAATGAAGGTCCAATCATGCTCATGTCCCTCCTCTCAATAATTATAAACAACACACTTAAAACATTTCTGGTGTTTTAGAAATGACTAATACTTACATCCAAATGGTTATAAATAAGATGCAAGTTCCTATTGAAGAGGCCACAGGTAATATCCATGGGTATATAATCCCTGAAAGACAAAGATGATTTTGATTATAATGTCTTGAAACACTCTTTACCAATCTAAGAATGAAACTCTGAGAATGTTGTAATGCACAATTGACAACTTTTTTATTGGATTTTCCTCTAATGCTGAGTTAAATGGATGTGGATCAATGGATATTTTTAACGCATAGATAGATTCTTGATTAGTATGGGTGTTAAGGGAGAGATAGATCTGCCATGATTGAATAGCGAAGTAGACTTGATGGGCCCAATGGCCTAATTCTGCTCCTATCACTTATGACCTTATGATCTTAAATGTGAAATTAACAATTAACCTGCACGGTTTCTTATTTTCAAATTGGTAAAAACCCTGTGGAGATTCTTTAAATATCAGAAAGATTACACTATTTTCATTATGCACACCAGAGTGAATTAGAAAAGTACTTTGTTTCTTTTAGCACCATGCTTTAGCTTTTCTATGGCACCCCAAATGCATCGGATAAGGCGGGATAAATCCCAAGGACGTGAATAAGTGCTCCAAGAATGTTGCAGGAACCAAGGGAAGAAATTGCAGGAATGTTGGCTGAGATATATGATTCATCTCAGAGTGAGATACTGGGAGACTAAAGGGTTGCTCATGTTGTGGCTTTATAAAAGGGCTTCAAGGATGCAGGCTGATGAGCCTAACATTGGTGGTGGGAAAGTTACCACAGGGGATTCTGAAAGACAAGGTCCATCTGCATTTGGAAAGGCAAGAGCTGATTGGGGGTAGTAGTCAGCACTGCCTTGTGTGTGGATTTTTTTTTCTCATGAATTGAACGAGACTTTTGAAAAGGTGACCAAGAGGATTTATGATGGCAGGGCAGTAGTCATTCTCAACATGGACTTAGCAAGGCTTTTGATGATTCCCTGCAATCTTGACTGGCCTCGAAGATTAGATCACATGGAATCCAGGGTGAGGTTCGCAATTGAATGCAAAATTGTCTTGGTGATGGAGTCATGAGAGGCAGAGGATATTTTCCAAGGAAAGAGGAATATTTTCTAAGGAAAGAGGAATGTAAACCTAGAGGGCATAGATTTAAGGTGAGAGGGAAAAGATTTAAAAATAAACGACGGGATAGGGTTTTTCACACGGAATGTGGTGGGTATATGGAATGAGCTGCCAGAGGAAGTGGTGCCAGAGTTGCTGACTTACAGAAACCCGGGTTCGATCTTGACTATGGGCTGTCTATATGGAGTTTGTACATTCTCCCTGTGACCGTGTGGGCACAACAAGATGACAGATGTGCAGCGCCAAGTAAATACGACCAAACATATTGTTCAACCAACGAATTGGAAAAACACTTTTTATGAATAATTAACAAAACAAACTTACAATGACATTCCTGTTGAGAAGTTGCACCACTTCTATTGGTAGCTTCATCATGTGGGCAGTTCGTGCATTCAGTCTTTCCATAATGCCTATTAAATGAACCAAAGGCACAGGGAGTGCAGATTGTGTCTTGTCTTGCACTGAAGTGTCCAGGTGGACATGCCACTGTTTATGGGGAGAACAAATAGCAAGAGTAGAGCAAAAATGCATCAAAACCACAGTGTAAAATTCAATATTAATTGACATAAGAATCACCTGCTATATTTACATATTTTGAACATTCACATTTTTAAAAAAACACTTTACCGTCCTCCTAAACAGGCTACAAGAAATAACATATTCACTAATTATGTACCAGGTTCTTTGAAGTATTGAGAGTGAGCAGGCTAAGTGTTTACATTTTGGCTACTGAGATTTTAATGAGGCCCAGCTATCAAAACTGACAGGGTCACATTCAACTATGGCCAAATGATCAACTCAACGGCTCATTTTACCATTGGAAACATACTGACAGTTAAGATTCAGCCCAGAATCTATTTTTTTGCAGCATGATTAGTAGTAGTTCAGCTTGAACATTTGCTGTAGGCTCTTGGATTAAAAAGTGTAGGGCAAAATTACATGAAATTGGGTCAATAGTGATATCCATAGGGAAATTGAATCAGAACTATTTTGAAAGATACAAGAAAATTACTTTCATAAAAATTAAGGGATAGAACCTGGATTCAGATTAGATTAACAGGAAGATGTTAATATGGACCTGAAGCTGAAATACGCTGCAATAATAATACACAAGCTGAAATTAAAAAAGTTGAATGTCTGTAGGAATTGAACTGGTCACTGTTTAGTGAGTCTGCATCCTCTCTCTTTAAACCACATGCAAGCTGCTCCCATACTGCAGCTAAATAAAGTTCCAGCATACTTACCCCATGAAAATATGAGAATGTGTTCAGTTTTGTATGGTGTAAGAAACTTAGAGCTAACAGTGTTCTTATGCTGAAAAAGGTCTAGAACTCACAATAAAATAGGCAATAAATAGAAGAAGAGTAGGCCGTTGTGTCTGAGTCACCACTCAAGAGTGTTTAATTGTCATGTGTACCGATAATGGCACAATTAAATTCTTACTTGCAGCAGCTTAACAGGCATGTAAACGCTATAAATATAGGCAGTCTATAGTTCATAGGTGAAGTTAATATTGTGTAGTGTTCAAGAGCCTAATAGTTGTTGGGAAGAAGCTACTCTTGAACTTGGTGGTCATGGTTTTCAGACTCCTCTACCTTCTTCCCAAAGGTAGGAGTGAAATGAGAATGTGGCCAGAGTGGTGTGGATCTCTGATGATGCTGGCTGCTTTTTTGAGGTAGTACCTCCTGTAGATCCTTTCGATGGTGGGGAGGTTAGTACCCATGATGAACTGGGGCACAGGAAACTTTTCCCCTTGTCAGAGATAAATAAAACTAGAAGATATAGTTTTGGGTAAGGAGGAAGAGATTTGGAGGTGATACCACCTTCTTTACCCAGAGAGTGGTAAAAAATGGAAAAAATGCCTGCAAGAAGCTGGGTCTCTGACAGCATTTAAGAAATGTTTAGTTGAGCATTTAAATCACTTAGGTATAGACTATGGGCCAGCTGCTGGATGGTAGGGTTAATACAGAAGGTTGCCCACTGATTGGTGTGGATGAGCTGGGCCGAAGGGCCTGCTCTGCTGCCTAATGTTATGATTCTATTTGTTGAACTATTACTTACCACAGCACCCTTCACAGTGAATACTTGTTATAATATTTTTGCCAAATCCTGGTTTGCAGTGATCTACTTTCACACCATTTAGAGAGTTAGCAATGTAGTCAATATTTTGGAACTTTCTTTTCAAAGGATGGTCCTCAATGAAAGACTTGATTCGCATGTATGCCTGTTGAAGAGCAAAAATAAACCTATGATATTATAATGTTAATGATATACCTAATATATCTCTCACTCATTTTCTTAGTAACGGCATCTTCCACAGACATTATTTGCTTGAATAACATGACTAACAGATTTTCTGATATAAATACTGTAAAGCAACAGACGTTAGACATCTTCTCATGAATAAAATAGGCATGAGAAAGTGGCTCCAATAACTCTTTCCTGAACTGGGTATGGTCTTAGAATGTTTAGATTTTTGAAGTAATCATTTTAAAGATCCCTGCATTGCCCATGCAAATCTCTCCTCTTAAAATGGATATTGTCCAAAACTGATGGGGGGGGGGGGAGGGGGGATGGGAGGGGGAAGGAGAGGGGTTGCTTATATGTACCTTCTCTTATAGCTATTGCATATTGTGGATGATATAAGTACTTTCAGGCCAAAAAAACATCCTTTCCCTCATCCAGTATAGAAAGTTACCCACATTGAGTGGGTGTGTGCAGTTAGTGCTGCTATCTTACAGCTCCAAGGTCTGTCTGTATGGTTTCCATGATCATGTAGGTTTCCACCAGATACTTCTGTTTCCTGCCACATCTCAAAGATGTGGTGATAGGTTAACTGACTCCTGTAAATTGCCTCTTAATGTCAATAAGTGGGGAAAAATTAAAAAGTAGGAAATAAGCTGCAAGGAAATGAAAGGGAATGAAAAAATGGGATTGACCTGATGGAAGCCAACAGGAACATCAACAGCCAAATGACCATGTTTGGTGTCATAATGAGTAAGAAAGTAAAATGGCTGTAGATCTAAAATTGCTAGAAAACTGAAATAAAACCCTGAGCAAACAGCATCTGGGGAATGAAAAACAGTGTGAACATTTTAGGTTGTACACCCTTCACCAGAATGGGAGAAAGTTACAGAGAGGTGGAGGAGAGATAGATGTGACAGTGGAAATATCCCTAAAAGGGTGATTAGTATGGTTTCCCCATGGATAAATTGTTGACCTCATCTGAATAATGGGTTAATGGGGGCAAAGAATGGAATGGAGGCAATGAAGGCAGCCTGATCCATAGTCCTATGAATCTTTTCATGTTCCTTTGCCTGCATTCCCACTCTTTAACTACCCTCAGCTCATAGGTTTTGTTTTCATAGCTTTTGTTCTCACAGCTTTTGTTCCATTTGAACTAATTTCAAATGCTCATGGCATATTTACCTTTATTATTAGAGAGTTGAGATTAAAAAATAGAGACGTATTGTTACAATTGTACAGGATGTCGGTGAGGCCACACCTAGATCACTGTGTTCAATTTTGGTCCTCTTATTTAAGAAAGGATTCACTAGCATTTGAAGCAGACCAGCAGAGATTAATTTGGCTAATTCTGAGGAAGCGGGCGTTATCCTATCACAAACAACTAAAAATGTTGGATCACTATTCTTTGTTTGGAGAATGAAAATTATTGTAATCCCTATAAAATCCCAAAGCAGCATAACAGGATAGATGTTGAGATGTTTCCAATAGTAGGAGAATCTTGATCAAAGGAACAGGGTTACAAAATGAGGCAGTGGTCATTTAAAACATAGGTGTGCGTTTTTTTAAACTCTTGTGGAGGGTGGTGAATGTCTGGAATTCTCTATCCCTTCTGTCTTGCAGGTGGTTAGATCATGACGAGGTAGATAAATCTTTGTAAGATCGTGGGATTGAAGGGAATGTGGAACAAGCACAGAAGAGGAGTTGAGGCTTGGGGCAAGTCAGCCATGATCAAGTTGAATGGCAGGCCATGCTTGAAGTCCTCGTGGCCTCCTCCTGCTTCCATTTTCTTGTGTTCTTGAACATTTCCAGCATTCTCTTTTTAAATAAGGAGGCTGTTCTGTTGTTTCTTCTGAGTTGCTCTTCAATTCAGAAATGAACCACTAGTTAAATTGGAGCAGAAGCCCTTTAAGGGTAATTGTTCAAACACCTCAGTCTATTTATTGCATTTCTGATATGGTTCAGATTATTTGCATAACAGATAGCATCTCAAAATGAAAAAATTGCAACTGGAAAACAACAATTATTTCAGAATCCCATTCTGATACCAGAATAATCTTCCCACTTGTCTTTCATTCTCACGTTTTAATTCCTAGCTCTCACGACCCTGATCTGTTTCCTTGATGATTGTTGTGGTCCTCCTTACAAAATAAATGCAGGTGAGGGGAAACTAGTATATGAGAAGAGACTTTTGGGGAATGCTGATTGAATTTTTATGGGAAGGAAGGGTGGTCTGAATGGAGCAGAGAAAGCCAGCAGAGACTGGGTGAGCGAATGGCCTGCTTCTGTGCTGTATACTCCATGTTACAAAGATAAAACCATGCATCCTGCTAAGAGCCAATATAGTACACAATATTGCCTGGCTATCCTAGAACCCAGACAACTTCAGCTTGATTCTTTCTGTATCAATAGCTTTGATGTAAGTTTCACTAGCATTTCAAAAATAGCTCAATGTGCAAATATTTCATTATTTATGACACGTGTAAAGGATTGATTACCCACCTTTCTTGACTGTGGTCATCATTCTTCAAATTTAAGATTAAGGTCTACAGACCATGGTTTGAAGTAAGCTATACAACCAGGAAAATCAGAGAGGGGCTCATCCCTTTGAGGCTCCAGGCTAGAAGCCAAAATATGTGATCTTTCCTTACTGCATGTACAAGACATTCCCTCGCTGTTGGGTTTTCTTCCTTTCTTGTTGACTAGAGAACGCATCTAATATAAGATTCTGTGAAAAGATCCATAGATATGTTCCCTTAGAAACCCTTGTCTGTAATTAATCTTTACTGCAAATCAGAATAAATAAAGGTAAATATATAACACGCCGCTTCACTGTGAACAAAAAGGTAACTAAAGTCATACCTTTAAAAACGTGCTATAGATAAATGACAGAACTAAACACAATAATGCTTTTATCACTCATTTTACAGAATGTGTGATTTGTTGAGAAGATCAGTACTTAATATCCATTCATAACTGACCTTCCATTGAGTGTTTTGTTAAGCTATTTTTGAGGATAGTTAAAAGTCAATCAAAGTTGTATGTGGCACCAAAGTCAAAACAAATTTTTGTGTTTGGATTCCGAATTTATTAAATCTCATAACTCAATTTGGTTCATTTTCAGGTTATAGAATTAACTGGTATAAAAGTGAAATTATGCCAATAATGGAGCATAATCCGGCCATACTTCAACAATTTCCTTTTAAAATTGCCTATGAAAAGTTTAAATATCTTGGAATTTACGTGACTAGGAAATATACTTCTTTATTTAAATTAAATTTTCCTCCTTTACTCACTAAATTACACTAAATTACACAGAAATATCCAATTTTGGAAAACACTTCCTATATCATTAGTTGGTCGTAGTAATGCTATAAAGATGATCTTTCTTCCACAGCTACTATACTTATTTCAAGCAATTCCGATCTATCTTCCAAAAAAGTTTTTTTTTAAAATTGATTCAATTGTTACTAATTTTATCTGGGACTACAAGACTCATAGAATAAATAAAAGACATCTATGTAAGTCTAAAATTAATGGAGGAATTGCTTTACCTAACTTTTTATTTTATTATTGGGCGGTTAATATTAAAAATATAACCTGCTGGTTGGATGATTCTGATCAACAACCGGATTGGTTAAAGATGGAGAAAGAGGATTGTTTACCATTCGATATTGGTGCGATCCTCTTAGCTCCAATAAATTTAAATAAAAAAACATATGGAGGTAATCCCATTATACACAGTGTTATCCGTACCTGGAAACAATTAAAGCTTACGTTAAAATTGAGTAAATTATCTGTTTTCCTTCCTATTGCGAATAATCCTTCTTTTAAACCGTCTGTCTTAGATAGAGGCTTTGCTCAATGGAAAAGTTATGGAATTAAAAGGGTGGGAGATCTTTATCATAAGGGAACTTTTCTTTCTTTTCAGGATTTACAGCAGAAGTACGGATTACATGTTAATAATTATTTTAGATATTTACAACTTAGAGATTATGTAAAATCACACATGCAAGAATATAAGTTTAGAGTTCCAGAAACACTTGATGTATGCCTGAATCGACATTATAATTCAAATAAATTAATATCCTTTATTTACAATACTCTCCTTGACACTGACATTCCGTCATCAGAATCTTATAGACGAGCATGGGAGGACGAATTGAATCAATTTATAATGCAAGATATATGGGATGAAAGCTTACAACATAAACATCAATGTTCATTGAATACTAGACATTCCTTAATACAATTTAAAATAATACATAGATTACATTATTCGAAGACGAAATTAAATAGGATTTTTCCTAGTATCTCTCCTATTTGTGATAAATGTCAATTTCAAGAAGCTAATTTAACTCATATTTTTGTAACTTGTATAAAAATGCAAAACTTCTGGTTGGAGATTTTTAAAATAGTTTCTAAAGTTATTAATAAAAAATTAGATATGGACCCAAAATTAATTATATTAGGATTATCAGAACATACTACAAATTTTACAGTAAGTCAGGTACATTTTCTTGATTACAGTCTAATAACTGCGAAAAAATTAATACTTAAATTTTGGAAAAAACCAATAACCCCCACAATTAAAATGTGGACTACGGAAATGACAGAGACCCTGCATTTGGAAAAAATAAGGTTTGCCTTAATCGACAAACCTGAGTTATTTTTAAAAATATGGTCTCCATTTATTGAATTTTTAGAAAAGTAAATGGGTTTGGCACAGGACTAAAATAAAAAATTTAAATTAAAAGTTGAAACTTGAGTTAGGGGTTGGATGTACAACTGTGGTTATTGTCTCCCGGATCTACTCCCTTTAATTTTTATTGTTAGATCCTTTTTTTTAAACCCTCTTATTCTCTCTCCCCAAGTTTATAGTTTTTTATTTTTATTTTTACTTTCTCTCTTCAAAAATTTAAAAATTGAAGCTATGTAAGAACTTTGTAACAAATGTGTTTTTTTCTTATTTCTATTTGTACATATGCTTTTCAAAAATAAAAAATATTTAAAAAAAAAAAAATTAAAAAAACAAAAAAAACGTGCTATAGATAAATGACAGAACTAAACACAATAATGCTTTTATCACTCATTTTACAGAATGTGTGATTTGTTGAGAAGATCAGTACTTAATATCCATTCATAACTGACCTTCCATTGAGTGTTTTGTTAAGCTATTTTTGAGGATAGTTAAAAGTCAATCAAAGTTGTATGTGGCACCAAAGTCAAAACAAATTTTTGTGTTTGGATTCACATATGGGCTGACTGTGTAAGGCTAGATTTGTCCTCAAGTAAACCCTTTAATGTAGTAATGTCTCTTGGTCATGTTATACAAATCAAAATAGACGAAGAATAAGTAACCAAAGGCAAACTCAAAGAAACAAACTTTGAAGAGGCTTTTGCTAGCTTAGTAATTCAGATTGTATGGAGAAGGGAATTAAATTTCTGGGGGAAAAGGCTCTTAGCTCTGACAATAAATACTGAGTGGAGAAAGCAGGTATACAAAGCAGGATAGAGAGAAAGGATAGATGACACTGAGTGACATTCAAGGCTTAAGGAAGTTAAAAAAGGAATTAGGCTGTGGATGAATGGACAGACTCATAGGTAAACTGAATTATTTTAAATGTTGTGGTAGCAGATACAGCATCCAATTAAGGTTGATAGCAGATGGGAAGTAACGTAGAATAAAATGTTGATGGTATATTTTTGGTTAACGTAGTTGGAATAGAATGATACTGGACACCAATATTACACAATACTGTGGTCAGCCTGAAAAAGCAACAGAGGGTTAAACTTAAGCCAGTCAGCTTGCAGCCTTCCCTCATTACCAATATTAAATTGAAAAGATTCTGCTCCAGGTTATACACGGGTTCACTCATGGAAATGAATGAATGAATGAATGAATGAATGAATGAATGGAATGAATGATAATAAAATTGGGTTGCTAAAACAAGATCTCTGAAGTTTCCAGGGAGACAGAGTAGTTTCATTCACACAGAAATTTAACAATGCCTTTTAAGGTCATGTCATGTGACAGGAGTAGAAATAGGCAATTCGGCCCATCAAGTCAACTCCGCCATTCTCCCCATAACCTCCGACACCTGTACTAATCAAGAATCTATCTATCTCTGCCTTAAAAATATCCACTGACTCCATAGACTTCTGTGGTAAAGAATTCCACAGATTCGCCACCCTCTGACTAAAGACATTTCTTGTCATCTCCTTACTAAAAGAACGTCCTTTAATTCTGAGGCTATGGCCTCTAGTCCTAGACTCCCACTAGTCGAAGCATCCTCTCCACATCCACTCGATCCAAGCCTTTCACCATTCTGTATATTTCAATGAGGTCCCCCCTCATTCTTCCAAACTCCAGCGAGTACAGGCCCAGTGCCGACAAATGCTCATCATAGGTTAACTTTCTCATTCCTGGTGAGTAAATTTAAATTGAATGAATTCAGTCACTGAGTCCTGACTAAAACCTTAAGCAGTGAGGTTCACACCCTTCTTTCATTGGTTTATTGGACCATATAGAACACCATACTTTACATGAATGAAATAAACTAGTTTCATTTTTTTGCTGCTTTACAAGTTATTTTACTTCACAAAGATTATATTCTCAATGATTGTCACCAATAGAACTTAATCATTTTTATGCACGGAAAACTAGGAAGGGCAAACGTTTGTGCCAGATTCCTGGCACAGCAATGTTGCCAGTAGCAGATCTCTCTACATTTATAATGCTTTGATGACCTGTTTTAGTATGGATTTCACCAGTGCTCTTGTTCTTGGGGGCATATCCTGAGCACTAAACAAGATACGACTGATATTTTCTCGCAGGTTTTTGGGCACACAAAGAAATTGATAAAAACCCATTAGAAGTTCTATCTCTAGCTATATTAGTTGCATACAGACTGCTGTTATGGTTATTTTTAAAGTAATTATGACATTTGGTTTGCACAGTGGCACAGTCGGTAGAGCTTCTGCCTCACAGTGTCAGAGACCCATGTTTGATCGTGACGTTGTGTGCAGTTTGCATAGAATTCATACATTCTCCCCTTGACCGTGTGGATTTCTTCAAGGTGCTCCAGTTTCCTCCCATATCCCAAAGACGTATGGGTTTGTAGGTTAATTGGCCTTTGCAAGTTGCCCCTAGTGTGTAAAGTGTGGATGAGAAATTGGGATCACATCGAATGTGAATGCTGTGGTCTTCGTGGTAACGGTGGGCCGAAGGGCCTATTTCTACGCTGTACCTCTAAACTAAACTAAAATTGAGCTGCTCACACAAGTTGCACTGGGGATTTTTTTTTAATTGGCCATTATTTCTTCTGCTTTGTTCTTTTTCCTGTTTTCTAAACCACTCAAAGAGAAAGAGAAAATCACAGAGAACCCGACAGACAATGAGAGAAAGAGGAATTATAATTCTCCATGGATTATTATTATCATTATTAGGAATACAAATGCAATCAAATCAAATGGTATAATTTACTTTCACATCTTCCGTCTATAACAGAGAAGTGCCCTTTTCTGATGGCAGTCGCTGTCCTCTAAAGTGTAAACAGATCAATCTCATTCCAATTTGTAGAATGCTCCAAGTTACCTGAATAAATCTGATGATATGTTATGGATGTCTTTACCCACCTAAGTACAACAAAACTATACATCTATTTATCATAAATTGTTTGTAGCTTTGCTTTGCATTTTACAGAAAATTTGGAATCCTACTGAGAGAATATCTGGGTGTAGGTTTTAAAATCAGTGAAGATTCAAATTGACAAAACTTCACTTTGTTTCTGTGATTTGAGGGGCCTCCACTGACACTGAGTGAATCTGTTCTCCAGCACTCACATCATGTACCAATAATAATTTGGTAGTGCCTGGATGAACTCACAATGGTTGTAATTGGAAAGGAATATTTGTCCGATTAACACTAAGCCATCCCAAAAAGCTGGAAAGTGTGCAGAAAAGAGTTACACGGATATTGCCAGAATTCAAGGGGCTGAGTTACAGGAAGACGTTGGAGAGACTGGGAATTTAATCCTTGGAGTGTAGGAGATTGAGGGGTGAATTTATAGTCATGAGGGGATTAGACTGGGTAAATGCAACCCTTTTCCCAGGGTTGGGGAATCAAGGGCAGAGATTTAAGGTGAGAGGGGAAAGATTTGATAGGAACCTCGGGGGTAACTTTTTCCACAAAGAAGGAACGAACTGCCAGAGGAAGTGAGGCAGGTACTATAACAACATTTAAAAGACATTTGGGCAGATACTTGGAAAATAAATGTTTTACAGGGATATGGTTTAAACATGGGCAGACAGGATTAATTTAGATGGGCATTTTAGTCAGCATGGAGTTGGGGCAAAGGGATTGTTTCCTTGCTGTATTACTATGAAAAGAAAGGGTACAATATGGAATGCAAGTTACACATGATTTTTGTTTTCAAATTTTTTTCTCTCATCCATATAGTAAATGCAAGTTAATTTGAAATAGCTAGATCTTTGTGACTTCTTCCCAATTTTACCTTTTGTGGAACTTGAAGAATCTAGGCAAAATCCACAGTATCAAAGAATTAACAATCTAAATACACAGTTAAAGAACACTGCATCTCAAGATGATTTCAAATAACAAGAAGAATATTTCTGATTTCTTAAACACTTCTTTAAAACAGATCTGTATGGTGTATTTCATTGGTGAGTTCCTTTATATTGAACAAGTCATTTTGCAATAGTAGTTGCTGATAAAAATAAATGCAATCTAATGCAAAGTAAGGAAAGATCACATTATTCCAGCCTAAATTTTCTTGAGACCTCTGATTTTCCTTGTTCTTACACTGCATGTATTATCAATCAATGAAATGTGATATTTTTGTATATTTATTTGCTTTTATATACATCACTCTCATAGTTTGTCATTTATTTGATTTAATTCCAACATTTGGAACACCACCTTCAATAGTGACCAAGAATTAATCTTTTTCCTTAAATCCCATTTATTGCAGGAAAATATCCATGATATCAGAAAGCTTAGTGTCCCTTCAAGAGCAGAAATATTAAGTGTAAGATTCAGAGTTATACATTAAAAAATAGAGACTGTAATGACCAACCTATAAAGAACATCTAGGAAGGAGAATGGCACTGTTAAAAGATGAGCATCAATGACAAAAGTGTATATTAAAATATCTGGAAAATCTTATTGAAGTAAGCTCAAAATGCATGATATGCAGCCAAATCACTTCCTAGCAGAAGCACAAAGTTGGCAATGGTTCCCTTCAGTATATCTTTTATTTGATTTGTGTTTTCTGATCCTGTAGATTTTAGCCTGGCCTAAGATAGTTCAAAGTTTCTATCCTTCTTGCAAAACATCTCCTGCATTGTGCTTTAAATAACTCATTTAAAATTGGAACAGCATTCATTTCAAACACTATCAGCATAAATGCACAAAAGAGTGATTTCAATGTTCATGGTCATGTGGGTGCCAGCAAGATTAATATGGGAGAAAACTAAAAGTTAATAAAAAGTGCAATTAAATATCTCACATTTTAATCTTTCAGATGTTATTGGGTAAATTTAACACAATAGGATTATTACAGTAAATGATGCAATTATAATCACATTTTATGAGGTAATTTCTTCCATGGTGAACATAATATTACCTTTTTCACACGGTCTTCAGACTGCTGGTCACAATATGTATCATTGCACTGATCAGCCCAACCAAGTGCAAATGGAAACACTGGAAAAGATGTTTTTATCTTATTATATATTTTCATTTTCTCTCAAACAGGTATATTGCTTCACCTTAACAGGGCAATCGAAAGACATTGAACCACCCTAGAAAGAACAATGATCTAACTGCGGGGTCACTAGCATTATTGTCCAAATTGCAATATTTCATTGTTTCCTCATGATCATATGTAAATAGAAACATAGAAACATAGAGAATGGGTGCAAGAGTACACCATTTGGCCCTTCAAGCCAGCACTGCCATTCAATATGATCATGGCTGATCATCCAAAATCAGTACCCCATTCCTGCTTTCTCTCCATATCCCTTGATTCCATTTGTAAATTGTAAATTGTAAATTGTAGGTTTATCCTGGAAGTAACAATATCATATTGAGATATACATGATTATTTGTTCCAAACAGGAGAAAATTTGCAATACAACATAGTGGTCGACAGTAGAGCTGCTGCCTTACAGTACCAGAAACCCAGGTTTGATCCTGACTAAGGGTGCTGTCTGTACAGAATTTGTACGTTCTCCCTGTGACCGCGTGGGTTTTCCCCAGGTGCTCCAGTTTCCTCCCACTCTCCAAAGACATACAGGTTTGTAGGTGAATTGACCTCTGTAAATTGCCCCTAGTGTGTAGGGAATGGTTGGGAAAGTGGGAGAACATAGAACTGCCTTGAATTTGGGTGTCTAAAATGGCTGTTTCCATGATGTATCTCTAACTATTGGAGTACACAGGTGGCACGATTACATAAATAATGAACATTTCAAAATATGTTACTGTGTGTAGATTTCAAAACATAGGTATTTACAAATGATTTTCTGATTAATTAGATCGATGGTCAGAATTATATGCATTAAGTGCAGCTAAATTTCCAATGTACCTGGCTTTCTGATTTAAACATTAAAAAATACTGAAATCTGTATCCCGACAATGGGCACGTGGGAAATAATTTAGGAATATAATTTTTTTTTACCCGCTGTAATTTCTGCAGCCTGAAATTTTCATCTACGTTTAAGGGTTTTGTTCTCCACGGCAAAAAAGAAAACAATTTAGTTGCATTATTATTCTGTTCCATAAGCTGTTTCGGAAAAACTAGCTATATGAAAAGATTTTAAGAACTTTTATGTTTATCATGGTTTTCACACTCTCAGAATTTTGTAAATGCTATTGACGTAAGGAAATATTTCTTGAGTACAGTGAACATTAACTTTATTTGCAAATACAGGAGCCTATGCCTGCAGGTTACAAGACAGAAAATATGTTCTTTGATTTCAGTCATCTCCTTTAGTTTACATCTCGTTCGGACAAATCATCTGTTATCAACAAGCCTTTGCCACTATCATCACTTGTGTCATTTAGACATTCTCCTATCAAGGACTTACCCTTTGTTCTCTCTATCCTCTCTATCTCTGTAACTTGAAACATGTTTACAAACATTTCCCAGTTTTGAAGAAAGTTCATCAATGTGAAATCTTAACTCTTTTTTTTCACAGATGCTGCTTGACCTGCTGAGTACCCATTTACATTCTAGAATTTAGGTTTTCATTTGTTTTTGAAAATGTTAATTTTAGTAAGTTGTTGAATAGACTGGAAAAGGTCACATATTCCTTTTTGAAGTTGTTAGATTCTTTTTATCCACCTTAACAAATAGGAGTTTTAGTTCAATGCCTCATCTAAGAAAAGCAATTCAAACAATGGACCCTCAGTGCCACACCTCTTCATTGCTTGAGTCTAATGCCATGTTTTACTGACTCACAGGAAAGAATGCCAAGCACAGTGGGTACATTTTACGATTCCACACCATTTACACAGACTGTGATTTTTCAAATGAGCTGTTAGGTTTGCGAAAAGTCTCACAGGATTTACAAGATGTTGTAAGATTTTGCAGATTATTAAAGGAAACAAGTCATTGACAACGTGGAAATTGGTAAACTATTTCTATCAACGTTTTTTAGATTTATTAATCACAATTTAAACGTTAATTTATTCTTAATCAATTTCATACAACAAGTATTCAACCAGAAGAACACATTGTATTTTTCACATCACGTTTTGCTCTGCATCTTGCTTAAAACCAAACAACATTCTATTTAGGTTTCAATGCAGGCTTTTAAAAAAAGCAATTCATAAAAGGCCATTATGCTTCTCCTCAGTTCTCTTTGTCAACAGCTTTCTTACATTCCCTCATAGGTTCTCAAGAAAAGTTATTTAACTTCCAGTTGTTATTGAAAGGCCATAATATTGATTTGCTGTTTGGATTTTAACAGCATGCTCTTTTCTGCAGCTAATTCTACTCCTTGTAATCCCTTGTCATTTTTTAATCTATGGTAAAACCTCCTTCCATGCTAAAGTTGTGCAGGTACAATACATTCATACTTTAACTTAATGGTAAAGCACCACATGTTTATTAAAAATATAGAAAAATATGTGCAGGAGTAGGCTATTCGGCCCTTCGAGACAGCACCGCCATTCAATATTCAGAGATTTGATGTCTACTTCAGCATTCCAATGACGTCTTCGTTGATCACACAAGGTGTCAAGAGCTCTTAATACCTGCACTGGGATCTGGGATCCCTGCATTCTTGGATTCAGCACAATTATACTTCATACCTGCAAAGGTCACATTTCTAAACAAAAGTACGAGATTTCCCTATGAGTCTTACTATTAATCGAATAATGGGACACCTTAAAGTGAAGCCATCAACGCATAATGTTTTGCTTAGAGGTGAGAGAGCTTGCTTTCTCAAGTAGGTAATTTAATTTCACTTTCATTTAAGAATTGCTGTGATTGCTTGTCCAAATATTTGTGGTGTCCATTTTTATCAAAAAAGACTCCTGAGCTCCTTTGAAAGTTATTGTTCTGTTGTACAACCATGCTGCCTTCCCAGATAATTTTATTAATGGCCTCACTTTATCATTATGCAGACTGCCATCCAGAATTGACATTTAGTCGCTTCCTTCCATTGAAAACCCATTTCATCCATAAATCACTCTACTTAAATTAGTTATTATTTACTGCAAGTGAATATGTTGCTTGTGAACAAATTCAGCTATTTACTCTTGAACTTGAAATATATACTGATGTTGGACCATATTAATAGTTGACATTTGACTAAGTAGCTTGCAGCTGCGTCTGCAAATCATCAAGTGTGTGAAACTGTATTGGACGATGCTGCCACGTCTTTATAACGGAAAAAAGTAACATTGCAGGAGAAAATTATTGCTTCAATTACAATAAAATTATTATATATTTCACAAGTTCACAAGATATAGGAGCAGAATTAGGCCATTCAGCCCATCGAGTCCACTCCGCCATTCAATCATGGCTGATCTCTGCCTCCTAATCCTATATTACTGCCTTCTCCCCATAACCCTTGACACCCATTCTCATCAAGAATTTGTCTATCTCTGCTTTAAAAATATCCACTGACGGCCTCCACAGCTCTTTGTAGCAATGAGTTCCACAGATTAACTACCCTCTGACTAAAGAAGTTCCTCCTCACCTTCTTTCTAAAAGCGCCCTTTAATTCTGAGGCTATTGAGAGATCTGAGGCTCTGGTCCTAGACTCTTCCACCAGTGGGAACATCCTTTCCACATCCACTCAATGCCTTTCATTATTCTGTAAATTTCATTGAGGTCCCCCCTCAACCTTCTAAACGAGCAAGTACAGCGAGTACAGGCCCAGTGCTGTCAAAAGCTCATCATATGCTAACCCACTCGTTCCTAGAATCATTCTTGTTTTTCACTGAGTCTAATTTAAGTCTTATAAAGTATGTAGGTGAAACTGTGCATTTATTTGAAATAAAGTTTACCTACCAATGAATTGAAAATTAAATATATGGCTCATTGGTGTTTGTGAGGGTTTGATACTGTGGCAGGCAGAATTCCAGTGGTGCACCTCGCACTGCAAGTCCTGGACAGTATCTTCTAACTGCTTCTGCAACTGTTTTTCAAACTTAGTAATCTCGTTGTTATTGCACTTATTTGTGTAGAAATCTGCTTCCAGGCGGACACTTTTTTTTGGATTGTGATATACTGAAAAATATATGAGTAACAACAAATTTGTTAGTAATCTGCCTGATGATACAACACATTTTTAATTAATTTATAAAATTGCAGAAGCCCTGGCTGAGATATGTGAATTATTGTTAGGCATGGATGAGGTGCCAGATGACTGGAGGGTGGCTAATGTGTCTTATTTAAGAAGGGCTGCAAGGAAAAACCTTGGAATTATGGACCAGTGAGCCTAATATCTGTGAAAGGCAAGTTACTGGAGAGGTTTCTGAGGGATAAAATATATATGCATTTGGATAGACAAGGGCTGATTAGGAATAGACAGCACGGTTTTGTATGTCTTATGAATTTGATTGTTTTTAAAAAAGGAAAACAGAAAGATTAACAAGGACAATGTCATAGATTGTTGTCTCTATGGACTTCACCAAGACCTTTGATAAGGTTCCACGTGGTAGACTGTTCCGGAAGATTAGATCGCATGCGATCCAGGGAGAGCTAGCTGACTGGATACAAAATTGGCTTCATGGAAGGAAGCAGAGGCAGCTGGTGGATGGGTGTTTTTCAGACTGGAGGCCTGTGACAAGTGGTGTGCCTCAGGGATCGGTGCTGGCCCATTGTTGTTTGTCAACAATTTTTTGTTTGTTGTTTTTCAACGATTAGGATGAGAATGTACAAGGCATGATTGTTTGCAGATGACACTAAACTGGGTGGTATCAAAAATGGTTATCAAAAATTAGGCTTTTAATCAGCTGAGCAAGTGGGCTGTAGAAATGCTAATGGAGTAAAATGCTGATAAGTATGAGGTGTTGTAATTTGGGAAATCAAACCACGGAATCTTCACAGTGAATGTTAGGGCTTAGAAGAATGTTGTATAGCAGAGCAATCTAGGAGTACAGATACATGGTTCCTTGATAGGGTGGTCAAGCCGACTTTTGGCATAATGACCTTCATCAGTCAAGGTATTGAGTAGAGAAGTTTGGATGTTATTTTACTGTTGTACAAGAAATTGGTGAGTCCACAGTTGGAATACTATGTTCTGTTTTGATCACCCTGTTATAGGAAGGATGCCATTAAGCTAGAAAGAGTGCAGAAAAGAATTACGAAGGTGTTGTCTGGATTTGAGGGGCTGAGCTATAGGGAGAAGTTGGACAGGCTAGGAATTTATTCCTTGGAGCGCAGAAGGCCGAGGGGTAATTTTATAGAAGTGTATAAAATCATGAGGGGGATAGTTAGGGTGAATGCACAGACTTTTAGGGGAATCAAAAATGATTGGCTATATAAGAACCTTGGGGGGCAAATGTTTCCACTCAGAGCGTGGTGGGTATATGGAATGAGTTGCCAGAGGCAGTAGTTGAGGCACACACTATAACAGAATTTAAAAGACACTCAGACAAGCACATGGATAGGAAAGGTTTTAGTGGGATATGGGACAAAAGCAGGCAAATAGCACTAGGTTAGATGGGGCAACTTAGTCAGCATGAACAAGTGTCAAAGGGCCTATTTCCATGCTCTTTGACTCTGTAATAATGAAAACAGATAATATATTACTAAAACTCTCATCTTGTTTGTGGATATATATTTTTCCGAAATACAGCCAAAACGGTACACGATAGCGCAACAATTTTAGGCCCACCTTATTCACCATTGTCCTGCGGTTCAAATGTTTGTTACATTTTAAATGTTTTTCACTTTTTAAACTTTAAAAAATCACTTTTTAAACTTTAATAAATCCCTTTTCAACTTACCCTGCCCGTCAGCCATGTTCGACATCACAATAGGAACCAAATAGCAGCCCAGCCAATGAGGGTCGAGGGCGGGACGGGATCTGACCAATGGGAGCTCAGAGGGAGGCGGAACCTGCCCGAGTTCCCCTCCGTCTCCTCCAGCCCCCGCTTCAACCAACGGCGTCATCGAGTCCCCGCTCCCGCCCAGCCCCAGCGCCCCCGACCATCACCGGACTACAACCCGCAGTGGGCAGCACGGTTCACACACACACACACACACACACCTCCAGGCTAATAGCAGCTTCTTCTCCTCCACCTCCCGCGTCTCTTCCGGTGCCCGCTTCAACCGACGGTGTCGTCGATGACTCCAACAACAATGGCAGCCGCTCTCCTACTTCTCCTCCTCATCTGCTCTGCCATCTTGTGCATGCCTCCACTGCCGCACTGCCTGCCGGAAGGTGTAGTCCATGCTCCCGCCCGACCTCAGAGCCCCGGACTATCACCGGACTACAACCCCCACACACACACACACACACACACACACACACACACACACACACACCTCCAGGGTAATAGCAGCTTCTTCTCCTCCTCTTGGCTCTTGGGACCTACATGCACAGCATCAACTGGACCCTAGATAGACACAAAAAGCTGGAGTAACTCAGCGGGACAGGCAGCATTTCTGGAGAAGAAATGGATGATGCTTCGGGTCAAGACCCTTCTTCAGACCCTACTCGTAACATTCATCTCCAGCCCAGACCAGATATCCAAAATCATTGCACCAGGCATGCATATGGTCCTCTTTGTAGTAGAGAACTATGTGAATCCCCTTTTTCCTTCGTGCTTCAGCTGTGTGGGTTCTAAGGTTACAATGAGACAAATGCCCACAATAATGAACCAAGATATTGTCTCTAAAAACTACCTACACGTTCCAACTCTGTTAATGAAATGCTTCCAGAGCCTTGCACGAGGTGGAGAGGCACCCTGAACCAACATCTCAAAACAGGGGAAGAGAAACTGATGAACGCAGCGGCAGACAAGCGGGCATGCAGAAAGGAGCGCAGCAATTTCAACAAACCAGAGACCACACACAAATGTGACCTTTGTGACAGAGACTGTCACTCCCGCATTGGTCTCCTCAGCCATAAGCGACGCTGCTCTAGCCAAGGTTTGGATGGCCAACAACTAGGATGCATCACCCATGGTCAGCCATGACCGAGGGGGGCCTACCTAGGTTCCAACAACATTGACAGGGCCAAGGAAGAATAGTGAGCTAAACACTAAAATAAGATGCTGAATCTCAAAGATAATAATTTCTGAATTATGACAAAAGAAAAGTGTGAATTGGCACACGACAGTTAAGGTTAGCAAACAATGCATGGCTTTAAACAATAATGGAAGCACATAGCTTAGGCAACATCTCTGAAAAATATTACAGAGTTGACATTTCAGTTTGAAGATTCCTCATCGTAATTTGGATTTCATGGTATGTTTTGGAATAGTTTCTTCGAACAGCACCATGGATCCAATCAAAAAGCAGGCTATACTAAGCAAAGACATAGGATTATTTAATTACTTCATCTCAACGGCATCCTTAGGTATAAACTATGATTTATGTATTCAGTCTGAGAGAGAAGAGAATAGGTCCAAAATTAATTTTCTTAACTACTGCATTCTACAACCACCGGTTCCCACAGCTACCTTGACTACATTTTTTCACACCTTGCCTCTTGCATGGGCCACCATCCCTTTCTCGTAGTGTCTCCATATTTGCTGTATCTGTTATCAAGATGAGGCTTTCCACTCTAAAACATCCGAGACAATGAACATGGTTTTCCTTTTTTCAATAAACATGGCTTCCCCCCCGACCCCAACCACATTTGCAGATGGAGCCCTCACCTGCGTTACTACGTTTCCTGCAGTTCAGCCCCTGCACCTCCCACCCCACCTGACAGAACAAGGACAGAGTTAGTCTGGCCTTCACCTATTACCCCACCGGCCAAAGAATCCAACACATCATTCTCTGACATTTCCACCAGTGTCAACACAATCCCACCATCAGTCACTTCTTCCCAGCCCCATTGGTTTCTGCAGAGACCACTCACTCATGACTCCTTGGTTTGCTCAGCCCTCCCCCTTCCTCGGCACTTTCCTCTGTAACTGCAGGAGATGCAACAACTGTCTCTACACTGCCTCACCTCCATTCAGGGTCCCTAGCAACCCTGCCAGGTGAGTTAGCGGTTTGCTTACACCTCTTTCAACCTCATCCATTTGTTGGCTTCTTGGTGAGATAATAGACAGGGCAATTGCTATGCCAATCTCTTGTTCTCTGTCCACCAGGGCCAGCCAGAGTTCATGGTTGCTCGCCATTGAAATCCCTTTCCAATTCACGTGCGTCAGCCTCCTCCACTGCCAGAGTGAAGTCACACACAAATTGTAAGAACAGCACCTAATATTCCGATTGGGCAGCCTACAACCAATACCTTAAGATTGAATTTTCCAGTTTTAGGTAACCAACACCAAACCCCGCATCCAGCTGTTTCCATGCAATATGATAATGAATTCCCAAGGCTCCAATCTAGCATGTTGTGGCCATAAGATATAGGAGTAGAATTTGATGATTCAGCCCATCGACTCCGTTCCATCATAGGGATCTATTTTTTCCTCTCAACCCATTCTCCTGCCTTCACCCCATAACCTTACTGCCTGGATAACACGCGAAGTAAAGATTTCACTGTCTCTTAGCACACATAACAATGGTAAAATAATACTAATACCAAGATTATTGGTAATACCAATAATTCTTGCTAAATTGTAGAGTAGACTTGAAGGGTTTAGTTTAGTTTAGAATACAGCACGGATCAGGCCCTTCGGCCCACCAGGTCCGCGCTGACCATCGATCAATTAATCTACAAAACTGTTCATGTTTGCAGTGTGGGAGGACCCAGAAAAATCCTACGCAGTCACGGGGAGAACATACAAACTCTGAACATCCGTGGTCAGGATCAATCCTGGGGTTGACTGGTTCTTTCCAGCCAGTTATCCAGTTAGTGCTTGCATGATCCAAGTGTGAAAAGCAACAGCTGAAAAAAAGATACTCAGGCACAGATGTTGATGTAGGAGCCATTTTGTATCCTGCTGTATTATTTGGGACACTAAGAGGTTAACACTATGCTTATGTATATGGTCTGGGCGGAGCCAGAGATCTTCCAGCACTGATGTAATGCTTCAGTTCATGCGAAGAACCTGCCGAAAGAAGGTCGGCAAGAAGGATTTTAACTATAAGAGCCTACTAAAATAATAAGATTTTGGTGCCCAAAGAAAATACAAGAAGTGCCTAATGGATATAAGGTCTGGTAGTTCGTATAAGTCACAAAGGATCAATGGTAGGATATTAGATTTTTATCAAACTAATCAATAACAGGTTAATGACAAGAGATGCGCCAATATGTGTTATTGCAACTTCAAATAAATGACTAACTAACTGAATCGTCGTGGAGATCTCTTTGTTGTTGGTTATTTGTGTCGAGATCGTTCCACTATCCTCCGTCAACAGCAGCGTTGGGACTTTATAAGAAAGACGAGAAGCTGGCCGTAATATCTGATGATAGCAAAAGGAGGAAAAAAATCCGACTACAGTGATTGCACTATGAGTAATAGAGTCATAAGGTAATGAAACAGGCTCTTCAGCCCAAATTGTCCATGCCGACCAAGATGCCCATGTAAGCTAATTCCATTAGAAGAGTGAAGTGGAGTAAGAGTTTGTAATTATTTTTTAAACATCTTCAAATAAAAAACAGCATGGCTTGAAATTACTGCATTGGCTGTCTAGATCGAGAATATCTCTGAAATGTGTCAAAAGTAAACAGTCAATATATCCGAGAGAGCAAGTAGATAGAGAAGAATTAAAATTAAATAAGATCAACAGAAAAACACAGATGTTACAAAATAAGGCAACATTTGCTTAGTGTCTGGACCTTATATACTACAAATAAAGGATGCAAACTCATTATTTAAATATATACTTAATACATGATTTGAAAACTTTCACAACTGCACAGTTATTTTAATAATTGCATGGGGTTCCAGAAATGGTTTAATTAGTAATGCTTCAATTTTTCACGTACAGCAACATGGCACAATAGAATCTAATAAGTAATTACACATTCTGAAAATTAATTTTAATGAGTAAATGATGGAGGAAAACATTTGTATCATATCAACATTTATGAAAAAGTGCAAAGCCTACCATAGACTGTATATCTGACCAATCTTGTTTCTTGTTTCAGATCTAGTCTGTATGTAAGGTTGCAGGTGTAATTTCCAGAATCAACTACATAAATGGTATCAAACAAGAAGTTTCCATTGTTTGTGATGACAAATCTTTGAGATTCTAAATCAAATCAAAACAGCAGTGTTACAACCATCACTTTACACATTAATATAATAAATTGTGTGATATCATAAACAGTTCCACAAAATGAGTTAATCTTAGATAATTCCGAACAACAGTTCAGTTTAGGCTGCCGATGATAGATATTATCTACCCGTAGATATTATCTATCATACTACATTGCTAAAGATAAAAGACAGATTGTTTTACTTTGGAACAGAAAAAATCCTCATAATCCTACCCATTCCCTTTATGTGATAAAAGTAAAAATGCTGGAAGAACTCAGCAAGTCAAGCAGCATCAGTTCAAAGAGAAACCAGTCCATCCAGGTCAACCTGACTATGTAAAATGTATGTGTGTTTCCCTCAATATCTATGAGTAATATTCAGTTGTCTTGTTCCAATGAAGTAAAATGCTACACAAATATTAAACATAGAACATTTTGTTTAGATTTGTGTCTTTAATTAAATTTTCAATTAGTTATTTTAAACACTGAGAAAATGGATTAATTTATCAACAAAGCCTGACAAGGATTCCCATTTTTGGAATTGCCTCTATTAATGGAGCATCTCAGTGAGGTGTCTGTTGTAATGGAGACAGAAAACCTCAAGGGAGCCAGGCAAGGTTTACTAAATTTGAATTAATTGCACTTGGTTAAGGTTTTTAAATGCTCAGCCGAGGAAAGTCAGCTGCTGAAAACTGCAAGACATCATAAATAAAAATAGAAAATGTTGGCAACATTCAACGCGTCATCCTAATCTGAACCTTTATCATTCTTGTTTGTGGGTCTTGTTCTGCTATACACCAGAATCAGATGCAACTTGGACAGCGCAGTGGCGCAGCTGATAGAACTGCTGCCCACAGTACCAGGGACCCGGGTTTGCCCCTGGCCTTGGACATTGTCTGTGTGGAGTTTGCATGTTCTCCCTGTGACGGCATGAATTTCCTCTGGGTGCTTTGGTTTCCTCCAATATCCTCCAATATCGGACTTAACAGCGCCCGGTACGGCTCAACCGCGGGGCCTTCCATCGCCCGGTACGGCTCAGCCGCGGGGCCTTCCATTGCCTGGTACGGCCGCGGGACTTTCCAGCGCCCGGTGCGGCTCGACTATTCCCTGCATGTTCACATTCAGGTAACTATTTTATTAATACATCTGTTTTTCCAGACATTTGCAGATATGCTACCATTTACTGTCCATCCACTTACTGCCCTTGAGAAGATGGTGGTGTGCTGCCTTCTTGGATGACTGCAGACTCAGGAAACAACTCCAGCAATGTGGTTCAGCAGTAAAAATCTCAGATTTTGAATATTGGAAAATTAAGAAATCCACTGGTGAGAAATCACCTTTTGCAAGTTTATTGTAGCCAAGAACTAATTGTAAGATTTGATTAAAAAATAATTCTAGCAGGAACATCTGCATTGCGGCATTTATTCACAAAATGCTGGAGTAACTCAGCAGGTCAGGCAGCATCTCAGGAGAGAAGGAATGGGTGACATTTCGGGTTGAGATCCTTCTTCAGACTGATGTCAGGGGGGCGGGACAAAGGAAGGATATAGGTGGAGACAGGAAGATAGAGGGAGAACTGGGAAGGGGGAGGGGAAGAGAGCGACAAAGGAACTATCTAAAGTTGGAGAAGTCAATGTTCATACCGCTGGGCTGCAAGCTGCCCAAGCGAAATATGAGGTGCTATTCCTCCAATGTCCGGTGGGCCTCACTATGGCACTGGAGGAGGTCCATGACAGAAAGGTCAGACTGGGAGTGGGAGGGGGAGTTGAAGTGCTCAGCCACCGGGAGATCAGGTTGGTTAAGGCAGACTGAGCGAAGGTGTTGAGCGAAACGATTGCCGAGCCTGCGTTTGGTTTCGCCGATGTAAAGAAGTTGACATCTAGAGCAGCGGATGCAATAGATGAGGTTGGAGAAGGTGCAGGTGAACCTCTGTCTCACCTGGAAAGACTGTTTGGGTCCTTGGATGGAGTTGAGAGGGGAGGTAAAGGGATAGGTGTTGCATCTCCTGCGGTTGCAGAGGAAAGTGCCCGGGGATGGGGTGGTTTGGGTAGGGACGAGTGGACCAGGGAGATACGGAGGGAGCGGTCCCTGCGGAACGCAGAAAGGGGAGGGGATGGGAAGATGTGGCCAGTGGGGGGTCCCGTTGTAGGTGACGGAAATGTTGGCGGATGATTTGTTGGATACGCTGGCTGGTGGGGTGAAAGGTGAGAACGAGGGGGATTCTGTCCTTGTTACGAATGGGGGGGAGGGGGAGCAAGAGTGGAGTTGCGGGATGTAGAAGAGACCCTAGTGAGAGCCTCATCTATTATGGAAGAGGGGAAGCCCCGTTTCCTGAAGAATTAGGACATCTCTGATGCCCTCGTGTGAAACACCTCATCCCGGGCGCAGATGCGGCGTAGACGGAGGAATTGGGAGTAGGGGATAGACTTTTTGCAGGAGACAGGGTGGGAAGAAGTGTGGTCCAGATAGCTGTGCGAGTCAGTGGGTTTATAGTAGATGTCTGTCACTATATTGCACTGCATTGCAGCAGTTCACTTGTACATCAGTAGTCTGAAATAAAATAATCTTTTGCTTGTGGCGCTATACTGAGCAGCATTGCTTATTCTGCACCTGTGCATATTTATACTGATACAGTATTACAATGGGGTAAATTTCAGTCTTCAGTGCTTGGGCACAGATCCGCTATCTACAGTAGAATCATTGCACTGACACAGCAAATCGATTGTAAGGTGATCAGGCAGTCCACTGACAACTTCCACTCCAAATGTCTTTTCCAGTATACCCGATAGCAGAGCGACAAGGATATAAGTAACATCTCCTGTGAAAATACTTTAAAATAAGATTCTTTCCAGTTCCTTGTGCAAGATACATCTTCTGGATGCACTGGGACGCATCCTCAGTGATGTGACCTGGGGTCATCGGGTGTTTCTGGTCTCACATCGGACACCCTCGCCCAGGCGACCCAGCCGAGGTTAATCAGGCCCCGACTTGCGTCCCAGCAGCAACTGCCCACGGATCAGCCCTCTTAATCCAAAGCCACCTAGTGGCTTTCTCTGCAGTTTCACTTGCGGATTGAATGGCCCTCTTCTTTGCCACCCCCGTAATGCCCAATTGGTTGAGGACTTTGCAGAGTGAGCGTCCTGCAAAGCCTCTGCAGCCCACCTCTATGGGTTCATAGCGTGTCTTCCAACCTCTGTGCCGGCACATCTCCACCAGCTCCTGGTACTTTGCGCGTTTCCTCTCATTTGCTTCTTCCATACGCTCTTCCCAGGGCACTGTCAGCTCCAGAATGATCAGTTGTTTTGTCACTTCGGAGGTGATGATCATGTCTGGCCAGAGTGATGTTGCTGTGATGTGCTGAGGAAATTTCAGCTGTTTGCCCAGATCGACGTGCAGCTGCCAGTCAGTGGCCGTGTAGAGGAGGCCCGCCCTTGTTTTTGGTTATGGTCGAGGCTTCTCTCCAGCTTTGACAAAGGTGATTGATTTCTTCAGGGCATGGTGGTGTTTGCTGCTACAGATGGCAGTGGCTATGCTCTCAGCAACCACCTTAAGCACCCGGTCGTGGTGCCACCGATAGCGACCTTCACCAAAGGACTTTGGGCAGCTGCCGAGGAGATGTTCTAATGATCCCCTTCCAGTGCAAAGTGGGCAGGAAGGTGTCACGCTCTTGCCCCAGACGTGGAGGTTTGCTGGGCTTGGTAGGGCATCGTAGACAGCTTGGACAAGGAACCGGACGCGCTGGAAATCTGATGTTTGACCAGGTAATCCTGCGCTGTGATATGCTCTCCCACCTTGTCCACGCTCCCTGCTGCCTGAGCCCCACCGTCCTGCTCACACGCTCTTCCTCCACACCTGCTCGGACCTCTTCCTGGATGAGATGGTGTCTCTCCTTGCCCTGGGCAAGGAGATTCTTTCCAGTTCCTTAAGATAAATTCCACAAATATTTTTTAAATACCCACACTGATATCCATTGTTCAAATGATATGCATATTATTTCCTATTTCCCATAATTTCTAAAGTCGCATAATGAAGATAATCATGTTCTGATTGCATGCTTATCTTTGTCCTTTGACATTTTAAATCAAACCATAGAAACTAGAATTAAAGGGCACTCTTTTAGAAAGGAGTTGCCGAGGAACTTGTTTAGTCAGAGGGTGGTTAATCTGTGGAACTCATTGCCACAGAGAGCTGTGCAGGCCAAGTCAATGGATATTTTAAAGTCAGGGATAGACAAATTCTAGATTAGAACTAGAACCTCAAGGGTTATGGGGAGAAGGCAGGGAAATGGGATTAGGAGGCAGAGATTAGCCATGATTGAATGGCGGAGTAAACTCGATGGGCCGAATGACCTAATTCTGACTTGTGAATTTGTGAAAAATCTATACCATAAAAAATCTAATTGCATTTTGTTTTTTAAAATATTTAATCAAATTTTACCAATTTTATTTTGTATTTGTGTGTACCAATTTACTTCCAATTTTACTGGATGATAGTGTACATTGGATGTTAAGATACAATTAAGTCTTTGGCTAAAGGTCACGTTTCATTGAACCATATTAAAATACGCCACTCTATTCTTACTTTTAATATAGCATTTTGATTTATTTAAAATATCTTCAATACAATATCAAAAAAATATGAATAGTAAATGTGGAGACTTCCTGGATTCATAAAGGGATATAAGAAAATAACTGCAGATGCTGGTATAAATCGATTTATTCACAAAATGCTGGAGTAACTCAGCAGGTCAGGCAGCATCTCGGGAGAGAAGGAATGGGCGACGTTTCGGGTCGAGACCCCTCCTCAGACTAAAGGGATATTTATTTGCTGATAGAGAGATTCACTGCTTGAATAATGGCATTACATAATTGTGGTAGTGTCACATCTCCTTACTAGTGCCATCTTCCCATGACTGTTAAAAAATTATAGTAATGTTAATGATTACACAATTTCACTGTTTAACAGTGGTAGTTTCATTATTTTCAGGAGTGTTAATGGTTAGAAACTATTTCTGCAAGGTGTAAGAATTAGAGTTGGTATTTTCAGGAGCAAAATTAGAATAGAGATCCTCTCACAGACGGTGACAGAAATTTGAAACTGACTTTCACACATGACAAATTAAATTTAAATCTGAGATTCTTTTAAAAAAAAATATTAAGATATATGGGGAAATGGTGGGTATATGCAGTTAGACGGACAAATTATGAACAGCTGCACTGATCTGAACGTATAAATGTCCTGCTCCACTTTCAATGTGTTGATTAAAAGCTATTAGGGAACTATTTGCCATTATTTCATTCCAGTGTTAGAAACAGTATCACTGACATCAACTTAAATTCACACCAACTATGTAAAGGAGCTGGTATGCATGCAAAACAAAGCTTTTCTCTGTAGCTTGGTACATGCAACAATAATACACCTAAACCTAAACCCAATTGTTCTTTAATCACACTCTTGGATGAAAGTAATCACAGTAGCAAAATGCGAAGAGTTAAGGGGAGATTAATTGAAAACTTATGTTTCAATCACACAAAAAGCAGTGACAGTGTTGGTCCAGGACACAAACCATTACTCATTTGCTATTCAGGCTATATGGTAACAGGCTATATGGTAATAGCTAATAAAACACATGAAAATAACATTTCTGCAAAACCTTTAGTAATTAGTCCATTTGGGCCAATCCACTTAAACTTTGGATCCACGAGGCTTTGAGATAAGAGATCCCTTGTTAGGCACTGAAGAGTCTGGCCGACTGAGTAAACATGGAAGAAAACTGGAACTAGAAATGAAAGATTTCAATGAGTTAAATTCCTGATTGGGATGAGATATTTATTAAAAGATTTTTTATAAATCTATTCATGATGATGTTCTGTTATAAACTCTTGAACACAAATTCTAATTGAACAGATACCAATAAACGGAATAAATTATTTCTACTGTACAATGCATATATATTAAACCTGTGGCCACTTCCTTAATGAAACATTTGAACTTTTTTTTGAATGATGTTAATCCAACTGGTCAATAGCTTCCAATTTTTCTCTATCTCCCTTTCTTAAATATTGAGGCACTATACACTGTCTTCTACTCTGTGGAAACTGCACTACAATCTGTCGAGGTGTTGATGATTACAACTATCTCCAAAGCCACTTGATTGATTGATTGATTGATTGACTGACTGATTGATTGATTGATTGACTGATTGATTGATTGATTGATTGACTGATTGATTGATTGACTGATTGATTGATTGACTGATTGATTGATACTTTATTGTCACATGTACTTGGTACAATGAAAATATTTGCTTTGCACAATTATTCGAAGAGTATAGGGCTACAACAAAGTTACAAAAGTATTCAATATAATCCCGATGGTCCCTCTTATTTCATACCCCCCTCCCCAACCCCACCCCCACGTGGACAGAGTGAAGGGGGGAGGCATAGGGACAGGTGTTGCATGTCCTGCGGTTGCAGCAGAAGATACCTGGGGATGGGGTGGTTTGGGTGAGAGGGGATGAGTTAATCAGGGTGTTGAAGGTGGCGAAAATGGCAGAGGATTAATTTATATTCTGCATGCTTCTTTGAACATCAGGTCCAGCATGTCAAAGAATTTTGACTGCATTCCTTAGTTTGACAGCCTGCATACCAAACACCATGCAGGATCCAATCTAAAATAGTCTGAAAATGGTACATTTCAGTCAATGTCTTTAAGCTAATGAAATATTTACTGGCCACCTTCTCTGATCATGAAAAGTCTGGAGGCACTCAACTCAAGTGCCCTTCACATATCCACTAGGACATTGCAATTTATCTCACTATTAAACTAACTGATGCTTTGCACGTCTCTGATCCTGGCACTAGTTGTAGTATAGCTATGTTGCTCTACTTACTCTTTCCCTTTCAAATATCAACATTGTCATTTGTTCTCAGGAATATTTCTCTGCCCATCTAAAATGTACTGCAAATGGCTACAAACTCTTGTGCACTTCCAGATCAGCAGCAGATCAGCCACGTGAAACCATAAAAATACACAAAAGTTGGAGTAACATTTCTCCGGAGATGCTGCCTGACCCGCTTAGTGTCCTTGTGTCTTTTTGTGCCCAGCACTTTGTGTCTTTTTTTAATAAACCAGTATCTGCAGTTCCGACCACATAACCACTTGCTCACATTACTGCTGCTTGCAAAGAATCCCATCCTTTCTTTCCAAGCATTTGTTACTGCCTTGAGATTTCTTCAGTAGCAATATCCCATTCCTTTTGGCATGTTAGTGTTGGTAGATTATTATATATATGCTTCGAACTTTCAGTAAAATTATTTTATTGATGACAAATCACATTCTACGACCAGCAGTGGTTGACACAACAATGTATTAAAGGCCATACCACATAGTACACACAATCTTTAAAGTATATGCATGTCCAAAATATTACCATTATTCCCCATTTTTATTAACTTTAAAAAAAATTGTATCACTAAATGCTAATTTCTGAGACAAGAATAAACAGGTGGAATTTAAAAATAAGTATGATTAAAACTTTGTGAATTAATGGAGAAAATGACAATGGTGAAGAAATTAAAAATGATTTAGGAATTAGTAAGGAACCATCTTTTGAAAAATGAAGAACATTTTTCAAAAATAATTTACATATGATTTTTTCTGGTTAAAATTTGTGCAGTAGTTGCCTGACTTCTGTATCAAAACATATTTCTTTTTACATATTGTTTTAATATATTAAAAAAAACATATAACCAGAAAATGTTTACATGTGTGTATTTATAAAACAGAGTGGTGAAGTACAGCTTTATCTTGATTATGCATAACCGTCTTACCAATTTCTCCTTCCACACCAATGACTTGTTCTTTGAAGGCTCGTAAGGATGTATCTGATGAGCTGGGGAACGTATTGTCTTCATCCCGCTTTAATCTTGGTCTTCTTTTATGCAAACACAGTTCAGCATTTTTCTGACAAATATTTGTATCTGAATCTGAAATTGCGAGGAAGATGAGTGACTCATTTAGTCATACTTTCATTTACAAACTGAAAAATTACAGTGCTGCAATTATCAGTTCATTAAATAATAATCTAGATTGTTAGGTATTCATGACAGTTGTTTGCTAGGCAAGAGTAAGTGCATGCAGTTATATGGAACATAATTTCTCATCTTACCTTCTTAGGAAAGAAGCAAATATTGTTGGACAGGGGTTTCTATGAAGCAGAAGGGTGACACAACAATCTTTTGTTACACATTTATGACAATATGTATTATAGACAATAGACAATAGGTGCAGGAGTAGGCCATTCAGCCCTTCGAGCCAGCACCGCCATTCAATGCGATCATGGCTGATCACTCTCAATCAGTACCCCGTTCCTGCCTTCTCCCCATACCCCCTCACTCCGCTATCCTTAAGAGCTCTATCCAGCTCTCTCTTGAAAGCATCCAACGAACTGGCCTCCACTGCCTTCTGAGGCAGAGAATTCCACACCTTCACCACCCTCTGACTGAAAAAGTTCTTCCTCATCTCCGTTCTAAATGGCCTACCCCTTATTCTTAAACTGTGGCCCCTTGTTCTGGACTCCCCCAACATTGGGAACATGTTATCTGCCTCTAATGTGTCCAATCCCCTAATTATCTTATATGTTTCAATAAGATCCCCCCTCATCCTTCTAAATTCCAGTGTATACAAGCCCAATCGCTCCAGCCTTTAAAGAGGTTGCAAAGAATATTTATTGGAACCATTTCAGGAATGAGATGAGAAACTGAGACTGTTTTCTGAACACAAAATCTTGCGAAGAAAGTTAATAGTATTAATGGGCCGACACTATGAATGATAAAGTCTTAAAGAATGCACGTTCTCCCCAGTTTATGATTACCTAACTTATGTAGAGCCCATATATACAATCGAGTATTTGGAAAAACAAGCAGAATGAATTTACTGTCTGCTGTGGGGCTGCAGGCCTCTTCCGCAAAACTTGGTTTTGACCGCATTTCTAACTTGCAAACTGTTTAGTTTACAAATAGTTTACGTGAATGGAATGCTGCTGTAATCTGGGGATGACCTACATTGAGAAATAGATGGACCTTGGAGTACAGGGACACAGATCATTAAATGTGTAAACACAGGTAGATACAGTGCCCTCCATAATGTTTGGGACAAAGACCCATCATTTATTTATTTGCCTCTGTACTCCACAATTTGAGATTTGTAATAGAAAAAAATCATATGTAGTTAAAGTGCACATTGTCAGATTTCAATAAAGGCCATTTTTATACATTTTGGTTTCACCATATAAAAATTACAGCAGTGTTTATACATAGTCCCCCCATTTCAGGGCACCATAATGTTTGGGACACATGGCTCACAGGTATTTGTAATTGCTTAGGTTTGTTTAATTGCCTCCTTAATGCAGGTATAAGAGAGCTCTCAGCACCTAGTCTTTCCTCCAGTCTTTCCATCACCTTTGGAAACTTTTATTGCTGTTTACCAACATGAGGACCAAAGTTGTGCCAATGAAAGTCAAATAAGCTATTATGAGACTGAGAAACAACAATGAAACTATTAGAGACATCAGCCAAATCTTAGGCTTATCAAAATCAATTGTTAGGAACATCGTTAAGAAGAAAGAGAGCACTGGTGAGCTTACTAATCGCAAGGGGACTGGCAGGCCAAGGAAGACCTCCACATGAAAGAAGAATTCTCTCTATAATAAAGAAAAATCCCCAGACACTTGTCCAACAGATCAGAAACACTCTTCAGGAGTCAGGTGTGGATTTGTCAAAGACCACTGTCCGCTGAAGACTTCATGAGCAGAAATACAGAGGCTGCACTGCAAGATGAACACCACTGGTTAGCCGCAAAAATAGGATGGCCAGGTTACAGTTTGCCAAGAAGTACTTAAAAGTGCAACCACAGTTCAGGAAAAAGGTCTTGCGGACAGATGAGACGAAGATTCACTTATATGGGAGTGATGGCAAGAGCAAAGTATGGAGGAGAGACGGAACTGCCCAAAGCAATTTGCAGCTGTATAAAACATAGATCCAAAGCATATCACCTCATTTGTGAAACACGGTGGTTGGGGTGTTATGGCCTGGACATGTATGGCTGCTGAAGGTACTGGTTCACTTATCTTCATTGATGATACAACTGCTGATGGTAGTAGCATAATGAATTCTGAAGTGTATAGATGTGTAGGAAAAAAACTGCAGATGCTGGCCACATCTTCCCATCTCCACCCCTTTCTGCTCACCACAAAGACCGTTTACTCCGTAACTCCCTGGTCCACTCGTCCCTTCCCACCCAAACCACCCCCCCCCCCCCCCCCACCAGGGCCGTTTTTACAGCATTATGGGCCCCCGGGCAAAGCAGTGTACTGGGGCCCCCACCGTTACTCTCCCCCACCCTCCTTTCCCTACCAGCCCCCCCCCCCTGTCGTGCCGGCGAAAAGCACTTACCGAAAAGCATTTAGCGATGGACTTAGGGTGCTACATTGTTGCGAAAAGTACTTACAGATCGCTGTGAGAAGCACTGAAAATGTTGCGAAAAAAGCACTTATTGAACCTACATTTTTAAAGTAGTATTTATTTATTGCAAGTCACTTAACATACACAGATCAGCATGGGGCCCCCGGGCAAGTGCCAATCAGGCCCATGCGTTAAGACGGCCCTGCCCCCCACCCCAGGTACTTTCCCCTGCAACCGCAGGAGATGCAACACCAGTCCCTTTACCTTCCCCCTTGACTCCATCCAAGGACCCAAACAGTCTTTCTAGGTGAGACAGAGGTTCACCTGCACCTCCTCCAACCCCATCTATTGTATCCGCTGTTCCAGATGTCAACTTCTCTACATTGGCGAGACCAAGCGCAGGCTAGGCGATCGTTTCGCTCAACCCCTTCGACCAGACCGCCTTAACCAACCTGATCTCCCGGTGGCTGAGCACTTCAACTCCCATTCCCAATCTGACCTTTCTGTCCTGGGCCTCCTCCATTGTCATTGTGAGGCCCAGCGCAAATTGAAGGAACAGCATCTCATATTTCGCTTGGGCAGTTAACATCCCAGCGGTATGAACATTGACTTCTCTAACTTCAGATAGTTCCTCTGTCCCTCTCTTTCCCCTCCCCCTTACCAGTTCACCCACTAGTCTTCCTGTCTCCTACTACATCCTATCTTTGTCCTGCCCCCTCCCTTGGCATCAGTCTGAAGATGGGTCTCAACCCAAAATGTCACCCATTCCTTCTCTCCCGACATGCTGCCTGATCCGCTAAGTAACTCCAGCATTTTATGTCTACCCTGAAGTGTATAGACATATCCTATCTGCTCAAGTTCAAACAAATGCCTCAAAACCCATTGGCCGGTGGTTCATTCTACAGCGACAATGATCCCAAACATACTGCTAAGTTAACAAATGAGTTTTTCAAAGCCCAAAAATGGTCAATTCTTGAGTGGCCAAGTCACTCACCTGATCTGAACCCAATTGAGCATGCTTTTTGTATGCTGAAGAGAAAACTGAAGGGGACTTGCCCCCAAAACAAGCATAACCTAAAGATGGCTGCAATACAGGCCTGGCAGAGCATCACCAGAGAAGACACCCAGCAACTGGTGATGCCCATGAACCGCAGACTTCAAGCAGTCATTGCATGCAAAGAATATGCAACAAAATACTAAACATGACTACTTTCATTTACATGACATTGCTGTGTCCCAAACATTATGGTGCCCTGAAATGGGGTGACTATGTATAAACACTGCTGTAATTTCTACATGGTGAAACTAAAATGTATAAAAATGGCCTTTATTAAAATCTGACAATGTGCACTTTAACCACATGTGATTTTTTCTATTGCATATCCCAAATTATAGAGTACAGAGGCAAATAAATAAATGATGGGTCTTTGTGCCAAACATTATGGAGGGCATAGGAAGTTGGCTAGGAAGTTATGAGGGGTACTACCTGTCACCAATTACAGAAGTAAGGAGGTTTGTACACCAATTTTATGAAATCTTTAGCAGACTTCAGCTGTACAGCTAGCAGTTGAGGTCAACGTGTTAGAGGACTACATGATTATTCAGTCACAGTAATAATTTTATCTCTACCATGTAATTTATTACATTGCTTTCTTCCCACTTAGAACATCAAACAGTAGAGCATGGAAACAGGCCCACGATATCTGTGCCACACCTGATGCCAAATTAAACAAATCCCTTCTGCATGCAAGTGATCCATATCCCTCCATTCCCTGTATGTTCATGTGCCTTTCTGAAAGCCTCTTTGACATTTCCATCCTGGGAAAATTAATTTGACTTTCTCCCATCATTTTATAAACTTCCATTACGACTCAGTGATCCAGTGAAAAAAATCCTATTTTGTCCAACTTCTTATAACTAATTCCCTCTAATCCAAGCAGTATTCTAGAAAACCTCTTCTGCACTCTCTCCAAAGCCTCAACACCCTTCCAGTAATGGGGCAACCAGTACTACCCACAATATTCCAAATGGGACATCACCAAAGTTTTATACAGCTGCAAGTGACTTCCTGGCTCATATTTAATGCCCCGACCGATGAAGGCAAGAACACCTTATACCATCTTTACATCTTATCTACTTGTATTGCTATTTTCAGAGAGCTTATAGTCTTACACTGGAATGTTTATAATTCTTAATGTTAACATATCATATTGGTACACAGTAAATACTAATATCAAGAATCTGCCCAAATGCCATCTATTAGCACTTCCAAATAAATGTTACTCATCAATAATATTAGCTGTTACATACAATTCCTTATTATGATTAAACTTAGTATTCTTTAAAAAAGTAATAAAATGAATAATTTAAGCAAAGATTTGTACTTGTGCTGAGCACGGATTCCCCATCCCAATACTTATTTTGTGCATAAACACAATAGTCAGAATTCACTGGGAAATACTGGTAATTCTGCAAAATTAACCAGCAAAGGTATTCGGAAGACTTGGACTCTTGGACTAATTCAGAAGTTGCAAATTTCTGCACTAATCTCCACTTCATTTCAGGCGTTTTAAACTAAAAGAAATGTCCAATAACTTGTCGAAGCTGAAATAAAAGTTGACATCATATTTTGATATTTCATATGACAAATATTTCCTAGCGAGAAGGAACGGGTGACGTTTCGGGTCGAGACCCTTCCTCAGACTTCGACCCGAAACGTCACCCATTCCTTCTCTCCAGAGATGCTGCCTGTCCCGCTGAGTTACTCCAGCTTTTTGTGTCTATCTCCAGTTTAATCCAGCATCTGCAGTTCCTTCCTACACTATTTCCTCGCATTGTGAGAACTGTAATTATATAGGCCAGTACTTCACAGTATTAACAGCCATTGGTTAAAGCCGGTGTTAACTCCATTCCATCCGACTACGCCTCTTCCTTTTCAAAACATGAGGAGGGCAGCTGGAAACGAACAGCAACATTCATGCTACACCGTTAAAGTGGCCAAGGGATTACATACCTGACGTGTGCAAAAAGTGGAACAGCCCATAGGCAATCGCCGAAATAATTATTATTGAAGCCATTAAGACTTGTTTTAAAGTTTTCTGATTAGCAACGTGCGACTTTGTAAAGTGAAGGGTGGTTACAATTCTGCGTGGTTCCCACATCGTTCCCAGGTGGAGCTGGCGCTTTATCCCATCCTTGTTCTTTGGTAATTTTCCTCTCAAAAAACAACATTCGGCAGCTGGAACGCTGGGTGGTTCGTTGTCTCGGCAACGGCTTCCCAGCATTCGGGGACTATTGTCGCCCCTGACCACGCGGGTTTCTTCCGTCAAGTGACTTTTGCACAGCATGGGGGGCTGGGATGGGGATGGGGGGGAGGCAGGTAGAACCGGGGCAGTATCTATACAATTGAAATTGTTTTTTTCTGCAGCAAAGATTGTTGTAGATTTTCGTCTTCTTAAAATTAGTAGGTTAGTTGCCCAGTCTACCTTTGGTCTCGCCCATGTATAAGAGTCCACCTCTTGAACAACAGGTGAGGTTAGAGGAGGTGCAAGTGAACCTCTGCCCAACTTGAAAAGACTGTTGGGGGTTCCTGGACAGAGTCGAGGGAGGTGGTATAGGGACAGGTGTTGCAGGGGAAGGTACCTGGGGAGGGGGCGGTTTGGGTGGGAGGGATGAGATCAGGAAATTGTGGAGGGTACGGTCTCTGTGAAAGGTAGAAAGGGGTGGGATATTGTTGGAGGTGGCGAAAATGTCAGAGGATTATGTGTTGAATATGACGGCTGATGGGGTGAAAGGTAAGGACTAGGGGAGTCTGTCCCTGTTGCGACTAGGGGCAGCAAGGCCAGAGCTGCGGGGTACCTAGGAGACAGGGGTGAGGGCCTAATCTATGATGGAAGAGGGGAACCCCTGTAACCTAAAGAATAAGGACCTCTCGGATCTCCTGGCATGGAACTCCTCATCTTGGTCGCAGATGCGGCGTAGACGGAGGAATTGGGAGTAGATAGTCTTTGCAGGAAGGAGGATGGGAAGAAGTGTCAAGATAGTTGTAAAAGTTCTCCAATTTTAGGTAACTACAAATACCAGCTCCGTTCCCTACCTAGCTACACACCCATTTCGCCCTTTCCTCCCCACCATCCCATTCCACCTATATTTTCTCATATTCCTGGCTTGTTTCGTGCTTCTACTATCCTTATTCACACTTTTTTTCTTCATCTCTGGCCCCCCCATCAGTCTGAAGAAGCGTTCTAAAAACATCATTAATCCATGTTCGCCAGAGATGCCACCCGATCTGATGAGTTACTCCAGCACTTTGTGTCTTTTTAAAAATAAGATTAGGTTTTCGTGTGGAGTTGGTTTGCAAGATATTAATGTGCGTTTTCAAAATATACAGAATTGAAGTTAATTGATCAATACTTATAAAATAATTTTATTCAAACGTTTAAAATTGCAAATGCATATTTATAAAATGCTTACAATATTTTCAATGTTTTTATAGTAATAAACTATATACAATTTCTGCACTTTTTTTGCATTGTGTATTTACTGTATTTTGGGCTAATTAAAAAAAACAGTTCATGAAACTAATGTTAAAGTAATTAAGAATATCTATTATGAATAATCTCGGGGACTGCTAAAAGGAAGTAATACTAAATCTCGGGGACAGCTGCAAGGAAGTAATACCAAAGAGCACAAAAATAGAAGCAAAAATTTGAAGCAATTACTACCAATAAATCAAGGAATGGAATTACAATTGATAATGTTCTTAGGAGTTCAGTTTTACATTATATAATCCTTTATGGATTCAAGACTGGATTTAAGATTAGCTTCATAATAGTTGCAGATAGCTAATGCTGCTTTATGATCTAAAGATTAGGGTTTTTGAGGCATTTATTACAACTCATGTCTTTAGAAATATTGAAGTTCCTTAAGGAGCTGTAATAGTTTACAGCAAATTGTTGAAATAAATTATAAATTTAATTGTTTGAAGTGTAGACAGTAATTCAGACATGGGACAAAAAAAAGCTTGGAATATTGGCACAAGACCTGCTGATAACATTAAGTGCAAGGTTTGATAAATAAGTCTTGTCAAGAAAAATATTATGTTTTAAATGAAGTACTGACATTATTTTAAATCAGCTTTGCTTTTAACCATAAATAAGTGTAAATGTTCATTATAATAGATAGAAAGTATTGCACCTGGTGATTTGACGTAGTTAATTTGTTCCAACAGTTGAAAATATTTTCACAAGATCTGCTGATATTATATGATGTGCAAGGTTTGCTAAATAAAAGTCTTGTCAAGAAAATTGTCATGTTATAAATGAAAGCACTGGCATTATTTTACATCAGCTTTGCTTTTGACTATAAATATGTGTAAATGTTTGTTACAATACCTAGAAAGTATTGCATCTACTGATTTGGTACAGTTAATTTATTCCAGCAGCTGAATATATTTTCAAATGCTAATAATTGATCCCTCAGTAAAATTGCAAGATTCCAATAACCTTCCATAAAGACTAACAGATAAAGTACAAGCTACAATTTAGACATAAACATAGAATGTCAATAACCACCTATTGTGGTTTCTGGAATATTGGTTGCATGCATGTCTCTGGTCATGTTGGATTTCTCTTTGAGTTTGGCCTGGAGCAACGTATGCTCCACAACGCCTATTCGGATATCCATTTGAGTTATTTCTTGCTTCAGCTTTGTCAAAGCTTGCTTGATTTTTACTAATGGAGCTGAAATAAAAGTGTCAATTAATTGAGCATGCAATCCACTTAAATTATAAATTATGTCAGTATTAAAGCTTCAATCTTTCACCACCTTATCTCCATAAATTTCAAGTGTATATTCAGATGGGTGATCAGTTGCCTCTATATTATGATACAGACACTCCCCAACTTAGGTAAGGGTTATGCCCTGCAGACCCTTGCATAAGTCAAATGTTATGTAAGTTGGAAACGGAAGTGCTACTGCATATACAGAGATTTACTATTCAACGCGTAGACCACTTGGGAGTTCAGATATGGAGACCATGTAGGTGTATCCACGAGAACAGCTGACTGCCTTGCCGAAACAGGCACATGGACAGTAGCGCACCACTACTGTGACTACTGAGACGTGCAACTCGGAAATAAAGCAGTAGGCTTAAAGAGTTTCTAATGTAAGTGTATGTAAGTCGCCTATTAAGTAAAACGGGAAATGCCTATACACAAAAGCTCAATGTTTCATAATTAATAAATCATTGTACATGTTGGTCAATGTAAGCTAGCAATAAAAGCTAGCAGCATCCAGAAATTATAATAGCATAGTGCAATAGGCTGAGTTACCCAGTTTGCAAAATCAAAATGACTTGGGACTGCTTAAATGTTAATACCTTAAGGAGAAAACTCTCCAAATTACTTGTGGTTACTGAAGTTTTCAGATCTACTAATGCAGTATTACTGTTGGCTTGGGGCATGGGAAAGGAGCAAGAGGGTAGGTAGCCCAGAGAGAGACAGTGGTAGGTGTTACACATCATCTATACACATGCTCATAAATGCACATGATCCCACATGTGTAGCAGGGCCAATTCTCTAATTGTCTTGGGCCATGAATCCAGTGTGATAGCTGCTGTGCAAGCTTCCATTCCACGATTTGAAGATCGAGATCTCTAATGTCAGGACTCATCAATGAAAGATCTGAATGTTATTCCGCTACCATAGCTCAGGAACTCAGATGTTCTGATACTGCTGCACTTAGTATGCCATAAGGACAGAGGATGGCTAAATTAAAGAACAATGTGGTGAGTACACCTTCTGGAGGGACAAACCACGAGGAAAGTAGTCTTCACGTAGCAACCTTTTCCATCACAAATGAACTAGACTGGCTTCTTAGTGACTACATGACAGGTATGTAGGATAATTGACTGGGTAAAATGTAAAAATTGTCCCTAGTGTGTGTAGGATAGTGTTAATGTGCGGGGATCGTTGGGCGGCGCGGACTCGGTGGGCCGAAGGGCCTGTTTCCGCGCTGTATCTCTAAATCTAAAATCTAAATCTGCTTTGTGATACTTTGGCTCTAAAACAGAACATAACTATAGTCATCACAGCATTTGCCCAACTCTTGAAGCTTTACACAAGGTTAAGGAAGATTTCTACTCCAACCTTGAAAAGACCTGGCCCACATCCTAAAGGGAGAAACTGATTCTTCTAGGCAATTTAAAGGCTTATATTGGAAGGGGCAAAACTCCTTAGAAAGGCATGATCAGCAATAAAGTAAGGAATGCTAACTTTTATTGACAAAAATCCCATGCCCATCCAAGCATTGGCACTCATTGGGTTACACCATCAGCTGGACAAAGATCTCACTCATGCCATGCCAGACACTGATGATTGCTAATCTAATGATTCTTTTCTACACACGTGTTGCTGACCAAATGAGTTCCTCCAACCAAATGTTTGTTGCTCCAGATTCCAGATTTTTTTGTGTCTCTACTGATTACTGCTGGGCTGACCGCCTATTATTTCCACATATATTTCACCCAGAGAGTTGTGAATTGTGGAATTCTCTGCCACAGAAGACAGTGAAGGCTAATGGATGAATTTAAAAGAGAATTAGATAGAGCTCTCGGGGCTAGTGGAATCAAGGGATATGGGGAGAAGGCAGGCACAGGTTACTGATTGTGGATGATCAGCCATGATCACAATGAATGGCTGTGCTGGCTCGAAGGACCAAATGGCCTCCTCCTGCACCTATTTTCTATGTTTCTATAACCTCCAAAAGATCAGCAGAAGCTCAGCCACAAGAAAATCACCATGAAGCTCTCAAAGACCGTCTTTTCTAATAGTATCTCATCTGTCAATTTCAGCCTCAGTTTTGAGACCCTACTGACACTCAGTACAGAAGACCTTGCTCAGACCTATGTCAAGGGAAGAGATATTCAGAGGAAAGGATTTCAAAAATGTTCTTAATTTTCATAAGGAAATGTAACATTTCAACTGATTCCTGATATGCTCTGGCCCATAACTTTTCAAAATGAAGAAGTAGCATTCAGGATGGTACTACACTCCTATCCACCCTATCGGCCATTACCTAGCCTATTGTAAAAAAGTCTGGCTCACATACTAGCCTCGTTAGACACTTCAGAAATCGGAGTGAACTAAGATCATGCTGGAACCAGATGTACTTGCTCAAGAAGATGATAAAAGGTGTCTGAACAAACTATTGGCTCTCATTCCCCATAAACATTTACAATTTTTTCTAAATATCTGGCCACTTTCCATTCAAGTAATATTATGGAATTTACTAAGTTTAATGTTTCTTCCAGAGTATTTAATGTCCTAACAACCCTCTTAAAAAAAAAAAAATCTCCTTCCTCTTGCTTCAATAATATTTTTTTAACACATGCCCTCCATTTCTCAAGATTATTAAATAAAATCCAACTTTATACATCGTTTCAATTGGAGAAACATTTCCAGCATGTCTTTACTCACCTCCATCAGTCATACTGCTACCCTTTTCTTCCATATCTTGTTTCACTTTTTCCAACTCTTCACTTATCTTAAAGATAACACACAAAGTATTAAACAGATCAAATATCCTTTACTATGCGATGGAGCAAATTACAAAAACATTATTTGGCCTAAGGAGAATGAAAATATTTAACCATTAAACCGTTCAACATTACCATTGGTAGCCAATTCATGCGAATGGCCTACTCCTGCACCTATTGTCCATTGTCTAAATTAATGGTTGTATTATTAATTACCAATAATTATTGGTGTTATTCATTAAGTGACAACCAAAATTTTGTTGTCACTGAGCATTTATGCACATAGAATTATACAGTACTGAAACAGGCTCTTCGGCCAAATTTGTCCTTGCTGGCCAAGTTGTTTACCCGAGCTAGTCCCATTTATGTTTTTTGCCCCATATCCTCCAAAACCTGTCCCATCCATGCACCTGTCTAAATGTATTTTAAACATTGTAATTGTATCTGTACGTGACTTTCTCTAGCAGATCCACTGAGATCTTCGGGACTGAGCCAGCGCTGCCGTCGCAGCTGCGGCCTGCCTGCAGTCCGTCTGTCTTTTGTGTTGTTTGTTGTTTTTGTATGAATTGTAGTTTTAATATGGTGTAGTGTTTGTATGTTATGTTTGGGGGAGGGGGTGGGAGGGAACGGGAACTGTAAAAAATTCTCTCTCCCGAACGGAGACGCGACCTTTGTTTCTGTGTCGTGTCTCCGTTCCCGCTGCGGCCTACCACCGGCCATGCACCTGGGACCACCTGGGGCTCTGGTTCGCAGAGCCCACGGCCCGGACTCACCACCTGCGGCGCTGGCTGCCTGCGGATGCTGTGGGAGCGGCTGCGACTCGTCTCCGGAGGCTCCGGCGCGGGCCGCGTGGACGTCGGAAGCCCGCAGGCCCCTGGGTGGGGGCCGACATCGGGAGCACCGGCAGCGGCAGAAGCAGCGTATTTGCCCGCCCCGAATCGCGGGGCTTGGGTCGGCCCGCCGCGGACCTTTCACCGTCCGGCGCGGTGCGGCGCTCCAATGTCGGGAGCCCTGACCGCCCCGACGTGGCAAGTTCAACAGCCTGACCTCGGGAGAAGACGGCAGGGAAGAGAAAAGACATTCTGGCCTTCCATCACAGTGAGAAGGGACTGGAGGAGACTCACTGTGATGGATGTTTCTTTTGTTTGGTGTTAGTGTATGACTGTATGTGTTATTGCATTTTTATTGATTATTCTTATTGGTCTTAGTGTTTCAACTGTGGGTAATGTTTCATTTCACTACACATTTATGTGTATGTGACAAATAAACGACTATTGACTATTGATCTTCTTGGGACAGATTCGGAATCAAAATTAGGACCGGCAAAGCATATAAAGCATAAGAAGCAGGACTCTTGTCTGCTCTGCCATTCAAAAAGGTACAGATTGATTTTTTTTAACACTTAACACACCCCATATTTATTGGTTTGAGAAGTGTGGGTTATTGTAAAATAAATGAAAGCTATTTAAAGTTGAGTAAACTAATTTTAGATCGAGAATAAATCCAAAAGTATTTGTCATTGATCCTATTTCTACCTCAGACAGAAGTTTTGTTCGTTCTGTAACTCCCCCGCTTCCTTGTTGATATCTGTCTTTGGCCTGAAAGAAAGTGAAACATTTTAAATATATATTATCAAGACTTCGAAGTTTAAAAATTGCTAAAATAGAAAACTGCAGGTTACCTCACTCAGTTGAGCTTGAGCAGCCCGGAAGTCTTGGATCAAATTCTCCAACTGGTTGTTGACGTATTTCTCTCGGCTGCTGACCTTTTCCAGAGTTCGACTAATCTCATCTTGAAGCCTGTCCAAGTAACTCTACAAAAGTGCAGAAAGTTTAGCAATTAGATATAAAAAATACAAAACACTGCAGAATTAGCTGATAGAATGAGTAACTAGTCTTGTGGACAAGGATGCTGCTACATTTGCTTGCATAATCTTGGCTTGCTTCTGAAATGTTTTGGAATATTCTGAAATGTGTTAAAAGTGATATGAAAAGCAAGTGACATTTTCTTGCTGAAATACTCGCGGTCAGGCAAAGTCTAGATCACTTGCTGCCCCAGAGAGAGTTGGAACCGACACCAGCAACTTTTAAACATATTGTTAGGAAATGAATAAAACATTGGCAAAAGGTTCAGTTGATGGGTTCTGGTGTTATATCCCCAAAATAAAAAAATACGTTTAACCTGATAAGATAATAAATAGAAACAGTAACGTTTGGCTTAATCACAAAGTAAAACATAGAAACATAGAAAATAGGTGCAGGAGGAGGCCATTCTGCCTTTCGAGCCAGCACCGCCATTCATTGTGATCATGGCTGATCATCCACAATCAGTAATCTGTGCCCAACTTCTCCACATTTCCTTTGATTCCATTACTCCCCAGAGCTCTATCTAACTCTCTCTTAAATTCATCCAGTGATTTGGCCTCCACTGTCCTCTTTGGCAGAGAATTCCACAAATTCACAACTCTGGATGAAAAAGTTCCTTCTCACCTCAGTTTTAAATGGCCTCCTCTTTATTCTAAGACTGTGACCCCTGGTTCTGGACTCCCCCAACATTGGAAACATTTTTCCTGCATCTAGCTTGTCCAGTCCCTTTATAATTTTATATGTCTTTATAAGATCCCCTCTCATCCTTCTAAACTCCAGTGAATACAAGCCTAGTCTTTTCAATCTTTCCTCATATGACAGTCCTGCCATCCCAGGGATCAATCTCGTGAACCTATGCTGCACTGCCTCAATTACAAGGATGTCCTTCCTCAATTAGTCCTTCCTCAAACTTCCTCAACAAAACTGAAAATGGCCCCTGGAAAATAAAAGTGGAATTTTAAGGGTTTTTTCAGAATGTACAACTGGTGAAATAAAAATTAGTTATTTCCATCATTTAAAATTCTAGGTAAATAATGTTGAAAGTGCCAAAGGGCGTGGAATGAAATCAATAATTTGCAGAATTTGGAAAATCCACCAGGTGGCATAGAATAAACAGCCATTTATTGGTAGTATCCATGATGCAGCTGTGGGGAGCTGTTCAAGATTCTCCAGATCCTTTCTACTCGCTGAGGCGTTTTATTAATTTATAGAATATGGATGTGGCTGGTGAAGTTAGTATTTATTGGCCATCCTTCAGTGATCTTCAGTCACCTAGAATTGTTTATCCCTTAAAGTTAATTCCACAATGTTGAGCAAGACTTAATGACAAGGTACAACATTCTCGAGTCAGGGTTGTGTCCAGGTGTACCTTGAGCCTTGTAAGAAATAAAATTAGTAAAGAATTTTTAAGAATCAAGTTTTTAAAAAAGTCAATAAATAGGCGCAGGAGTAGACCATTCGGCCCTTCGAGCCAGCACCGCCATTCACCTGATCATGGCTGATCAAGTCAAATTAGCGGACATAAATTAACCGAGCTAGTCCCAGAAGTCCAAATCTTTTAAATGTCGTAATTGTATCCACCTCTATCACTACCTCTGGAAGCTCATTCAATGTACGTACCACCCTTTGTATGAAAATGATGCCCCTCATGTACCTTATAAATCTTTCCCCTCTCACCTTAAACCCATGACCTCTAGTTTGATTTCCCTACATTGGGGAAAAAATTATTGCAATTCACTTTATTTATGTCCCTCATGATTTTATAGATGTACAAGTACTAGAAAATTTGACAGTTTTCTTATCAATGCAGTCTTTATTTCCCTCAGAAGCATAAAATGAGCAAGATATTGAGCACAAAATGAAGTATGCAAAATGAAGTTGTTACAGGCCAATCATATCACCCCAAGAGTTTCTCATCACAGTGCCCAAGGCCAACTATCTTCAGTTGCCACCTCAATGACCTTACCACCATGATCATATCTGAAACACAATGTTCACCTACGATTCCATAAAGCTCAATTCTATTCACAACTTCACAAAAATAGGAAGCAATGCATGCTTGAATGTAGCTGGACCATGACAATATGCAGACAGAGTTGATAAGTGAAAATCAACATTCATGCTTCACAAATGTTGGCCACAATCATGTGTAGCCAATCCAACCACCTACTCTTGACCTTCAATGAAATGACCATTACTACGTCCCTCACCGTCAACATTTTGATGTCTCCGTTCATTAGAAACACAGATTAAGCCGTTCATTAGAAGCACAGATTAAGCCACATAAACACCATTCAGAATAAAACCACCTTCTTGACTGGCACTCGATCCAGCACTCATAACATTACTTCAACCATCCCCAAGATAGACACAAAATGCTGGAGTAACTCAGTGCGTCAGGCAGCATTTCTGGATAGAAGGAATAGGTGATGTTTTGGGTCAAGACCATTCTGCGGATTGGTTAGGGATAAGGGAAACGAGAGATATAGACGATAATGTGGAGAGATAAAGAACAATGAATAAAAGATATGCAAAAAAGTAACGATGATACAGGAAACAGGCTATTGTTAGCTGTTTGTAGGATGAAAACAAGAAGCTAGTTCGACTTGGGTGGGGGAGGGATAGAGAGAGAGGGAATGCTGGGGATACCTGAAGTGAGAGAAATCAATATTCATACCACTGGGCTGCAAGCTGCCCAAGCAAAATATGAGATGCTGTTTCTTCAATTTGCGTTTAGCCTCACTGATAATGGAGGAGACCTAGGACAGAAACGTCTGTGTAGGAATGGGAAGGAGAATTAGTGTCCGGCGACCGGGAGATCAGGTAGGTCCAGGCGGGTTGAGCGAAGGTGTTCCATGAAACGATCGCCCAGTCTACATTTGGTCTCGACGATGTATAAGAGTCTACATCTTGAACAACAGATACAGTAGATGAGGTTGGAGGAGGTATAGGCACAGGTGAACCTCTGCCTAACCTGAAAGGACTGTTGGGGTCCTTGTATAGGGTAAATGGAGGAGGTATAGGCACAGGTATTGCATCTTCTGCGGTTGCAGGGGAAGGTACCTGGGGAGGGGGTGGTTTGGGTGGGAAGGGATGAGTTAAGCAGGGAGTTGCGGAGGGAACGGTCTCTGCGGAAAGCGGTGGAGATGGGAAAATGTGGCTAGTGGTGGGATCCTGTTGGAGGTGGCGGAAACTTCAGAGGATTATGTGTACTATGCGACGACTGATGGGGTGGACGGTGAGGACTAGGGGGACTCTGTCTCTGTTGCGACTAGGGCGGAGCTGCAGGGTACCGAGGAGATACGAGTGAGGGCCTCATCTATGATGGTAGAGGGGAACCCCGTTCACGAAAGAATGAGGACACCTCGGATGTCCTAGTATGGAACACTTCATCTTGGGCACAGTTACAACTAGCTCGGCAACAATGACCATTTCTAAACCCCCAATTGCGACATTAAGTAGCTTGGCATGGCAAAATCACTATCTGCATGTTCTCCTTATATTAACTTTACTGTCACCATACCAACTTGGATAATAATCCTTGAATTCATCACTAAAAGGAATGCAGGTATTCAAGAGGCAGTTCAGTATTACCTTCCCAATGGCAATTGGGAATGGTCAATAAATTCTGGTTTCGCAAGCAACAAATTTAAAACAAAAAGACAGCTAGCAGCGAGCTGCACAACATGTGTGTGTTAAATTTGTAACTTAGGCTTAAAAGTTTATTTAATAAAATCCTGTGAGAATTGAAGGTTAAAATGTATACATTTGAGTTGGACTAAAGTAATACCTTTGTCTCTTTAAGAGATGTTTCAATTCCCTCTTTATGCTGGTGCATTTGGTCAACGTGTATTCTCCAGTCCTATTAAAGCAAAGTAATTCATGTTACTACATACAACATTTAAAACAGTTCTTGTTCTTTCAAATAACCATTGAGTGATCACTTGAACTGCCAAGCACTTCTAGCTTTTTTTGTTATTATTTCAGATATCCAGCAACTGCAATATTTTGCTTATGATATACAAAGTTAAACTTGTAACATTCAGTACTTGTACCATTTTTAGAAATATATTGGATGCCTAAGTCATAAGGACACAGCATTCATTGGCTAATTCTCTAAAAATGGATTCTTATTTAAATTACAAAACAGTTACTACCAAACTCACCTTAACCTATTTCCTGCATTTTATGTGAATTTAAAGGAAGAGACCTGACCCAAAACATTGCCTGTCCATTCCTTCCCCAGATGTTGCCTGACCTGCTGAATACCTCCAGCACATTGTGTTTCATTTAAGATTCCAACAATTTCTGTGTCTCCACTATATTTTGTGTGTTGCATGAAATGTGGTTCTTATTATTTCTCTGCAGTGCACAGAAATATAAAAGGCAAATCAAACAAAATGTGGAATTCATTGAACACCTATGAAGATCTGGCATTCTAATCTTGTATTTCCTTGGTCATTCTCCGGCCTTGCTCAGGGGTTCGTTGGTTCAGGTGCACTATGACAACATGAATTTCAAAATGCAGGATGACATCCAGTGAAGGGGTGCTTCATTGCTTTCACGTAAAGATTCTTTAGATTATTCTGAAGAGGAACCAGGATATAACCATTAATTCGCTACTGGTATCCAATAGCCGTCCCTCAGCCAACCAATCTCATGGAATATTGATTTATAGGAGCACGTTGTATACAAAATGGCTGTCATGTGTTCTGCATTAAAACAGCAACAGCATAATTAGTTGTTCGCTAATTCAGAAAAACGACGTAATTTATTGCATTAATATTCCCAAGACAAAACAAATGCTTCTGTTGAAATAAATTGCATCTCATTTAATTCCTAGCCTAATAAAAATGTGCCTTTAAGACATATAGAATTGCTTGCAGATCTTGTAATGCACCAACTGTCATTACAATCTTGTTCACGAGACTAACATATGGAAGGGTGCACTTATTTGTCGCCAACCAAACTAAACTGTTTCCTGAAATCATAATGTTCTTCCAGCACAATCATTTTTAATATCATGTTGTATTATTTCCTTTCTCATTTCTAGGGACTGTAATTTAAAATCCTATTTCAGAATAACGGTGTGACATTCCATGAAATCTAAAGAGAAACACCATTGTCATCTTTCAGTGGTGATGATGCACTGTTTACCATTTTGAATGCCTTTAAACATTTTGCATCACTTCTGAAGAAGACCATGCAATTCATCAAATGAGTATGAACAGCATTCATCCTTCAAATGCCTAAACCAGATTATCTAATTGTTTATTTCAATATCAGTTCATAGTCATAAAGCATAGAAACAGGCTCTTCAGCCCAACTTGTCTATTCAAACCAAGATGCCCCATTTGCCTGCATTTGGCCCATATCCCTCTAATGTTATTATCCCTTAATGTTGATATTGTACCTATCCTAACTACCTCCTCTGGCAGCTCATTCCATATACCCACCCTATGAGTGAAAAGTTGCCCGTCTGGTTCCTTTTAAATCTTTACCTTCATTTCCTCTGGCTCTTGATTCCCCTAACCTTGGCAAAAGACTGTGCATTCACCCCTTCATTTTATACATTTGAGCCAAAATTAAGATGATGACTGGGCCCTTGCTGACTGTCCCGGATATAAGGGTGCAGGTCAAACCCACAAATTCCTCCAAGAATAAGGCATTTGTCAAGATCCCTGATCTTGGGCTGATCCACAAAATTAAAATGGAATGATTCTACGACTCTATTTGAAGATGTTATTGTAAAACCATTACCAATAAAACTATGAATGGTGTTGGATAGTGGGATTAGGCTGAATAGCTTATTCACATTTCTAATTTTTTTTAAAGTTGCATATTTATTAATGTTCCTTTCTATTGTTATTATTGATGCCCAATTATCTGCCATTGTTCTTGAAAGTAATCAATTCAGTGAAGCAAGTGTTTGGAAGATTCTGGGGTATTGCTGCTGATATGAGCTGAAAGCCTTACAGAGGAAAGTCCTTAAGAGTAAAATAAGAGTAAAATTAGAAGTAACGAGTCACAGTAATTGACTCTGAAGATGTGAGAGGAGGATCAATGAGTTATAGAGTGATACAGTGTGGAAGCAGGCCCTTCGGCCCAACTTGCCCACACCGTCCAACATGTCCCAGCTAGACTAGTCCCACCAGCCTGCGCTTGATCCATATCCCTCCAAACCTATCCTGCCCTACATGTCCTATGAGCATGGAACCAGGCCATTCTGCCCAGCTTGTCTGCGCCAACCAATGCAAACTAGCATTCTGGGCTTGTCCCATTAGCCTGCATTTGGTCCATAGCCCTCTAAACCCTTCCTCTCCATATATCTGTTCAGATGTTTTTGAAAGTCAAAAGGTTGCATGAAAAGGTTACCCTGAGGTCTCTCTTTAATCTCTCGCATTTTACGTTAAGCCCATAGCCTCTAATTTTAGAATCCTCTACACTGGGAAAAAGACAGTATTCACTTGATCTATGCCCCTCATGATCTTGTACACCTCAATAAGGTCACCCCTCAGTCTCTTGCTTGCCAAAACAAAAGCTCCCACCCTATCCGTCCTCACTCTATAACTCAAGCCTGTGTCCCAGATAATATTCGGATGAATCTCTTTTACGGTCACTTTAAACAATACTATGGAAGCTGAAGGAATAAGGTTTCAAAAGGGAGGACCATTGTGAAATGGAGTGATGAAAGCAAATATTATGGGCTGAGAAGGTGGATATTGTGTCACATTTGAAAGTAACATACCTTGTTGTCAGTCCTAATGGTAACCTTAAGTTGTGGAAGAACTCGTTCCACCTCCAGATTCCACTCTGCAGCATCTGTTGTTGACTCCAAGATCTCTTCTGGTTTTGAGCACTCTATTCCCTCCTAAATATTAAATGCATACTTTGTTAAGTTTTTTTGGAAAAAGTTTTTTTTTTCCATTGCCATGACATTAGGACATGGTATTGTTCCTTCATGTGCCTTAATGTAATTGTTGATGCTAAGTCTGTGAGTACCCCACAATAACATTCCTGGCTATGCAATAGTATTCCTCCAGCCAACGCTTTACAGTGGTAATTCATTACATGGGTCATCAAGGGCACAAAGCCAGTTTTATCATGATAATGAGATGCAGTCAATAATTTTAATGAATACACACAACATAATTCATATGAACCTGCTATGTTTATGGGTGGACGTGTGTTTGGGAGGCCAGGATTATCACGCTGGATTTTATAATACAGTCCTTAGCAGTGCACTTTCATCTGGTTGATGGTCATAATGGGATATACGCTCTCAACTAGAAGACACATGGAAAATAAAGAACATAAAATATAATCTTCTTCAGGAATCGGCAATACATTTTTGGCATACAAGAGGTCTGCACAAGTGTCTGATAGCAGCTTCTACCTTACAGTTATCAGACTCTTGAGTGGACCTCATATACTAAAGATGTATTCCCAATCCTTTAACTTGCCTCTTTGCACCCCTTGTACATTTTCTTAATCTGCACTTTCTCTGTAACTCTATTCTGCACACTGCTTATTTTTTTCTTTTGCACCACCTGTTGTACTCATGTATAGTATGATCTACCTGGATAGTAGGCAAAACAAAGTGTTTCACTTTATCTTGATGCACACGACTATAATAAACTGATCTCAATCTTATTTTCACCAAAGTAAGGTACTTCAGTGTGGAAGGGCTTGCAAGAAATCACCAGCTACAAGAGGAATTTGCTCAAGGCAAATTCCTTGTATGTATACGTATTTGACGAATAACATTTATTCAATTCAATTCAATTCAACTTTACTTTCAAAACACAAACATTTAAAGAATGATGAAAATTTACTATTTTTTGTCCTTGAGTTTTCAAAACCTCCAGATCCAGGAAAGGCTCCCCTTCTTCATAATCCTCTGTCTCCTCCTCAAGAAAGATATCAGAAAAATAGTTAAATCAATGAAATGATTCTTCATCATTCTGAAATAAATTATCAGAGCGCTAACTGCATTTTCCTTATGTGCTTCCCTGGAATCCCCTTATATCCACTACTTCCGATATTTTCATCAAAAGTGATACCGGCAAATGTAGAGCATAAAAATTTAATACAAAATCGAACAAGGTTGATCCAGTCCATCATTCTGTCAGTGATATGATACAACAATAGTAGACAATGAAAAATCATAATAATCAGTATATAGTGACCGTAACTTAAAAAAACATTAAGAAGATGAATCCAAGCCTGTGGAATACTTTAGAAAACACATAGAATGTATACTGTAGTATTCTTTGTATGTTGTCCTTTTTGATAAGAGTGCTGGAACAATTTCTCTTGATTGATCAAGTTAGATTGGGGGCAGATAATATTCACAAGGATGTTGCTGGGACTAGAGGGTTGGATAGGCTGGGACTATTTTCCCTGGAGTCTGAGGGGTGATGTTATAAGGTTTATAATGAAGGGCGTAGATAAAGCAGATGGTCACTTTTTCCAAGGGCTGGGGAGCACTAGAGGGCAAAGGTTTAAGGTGAAAAAGGAAAAATTTAAAGGGGCATGTTTTTCATGCAAGGTGTGGTGGGTTTACGGAACTAACTACAATTAAAACATTTTTTTTTAAATTGGCAGATTCGAGGATAGGAAAACTGTGGAGGGATAAAGGTTAAATGGGACTCACTCTGTAATGCAACTTGGTCGGCATGGACAAGTTGGGTCAAATAACCTGTTTCTATGCTCGGAAAAGTACAAAAAAATGCAGTTTTAAACACCAATCCCAATGCAATAAAAGCAGATTTGATTTTGAAATTAATAGGTTTTTGTAGTTATCTTAATATTTCCTATTGGTCACCCGTCGATTTGTGAGCACTTTATTTGTCAGCACTTTTGTGAACTATTGAAATTCATGTACGGACGATGGATGCACCTATAAAACTTCAAGTTCCTTAGCTTTTAGAAAGAAAAGGGTCATGCATATCATTCACAAAAGTATCCTCAATATTTATTACTACTGCCTTCTGACCACTCTATTCAATTAATAAGACACGATAGCCCAAAAACAGGATATAAATAGTGTTCAACTATTTGGGAAAACAATTCTCTAATTGCTAAACTGACAATTTGCCCTATTATTTTAAGGACAGCAAAATTAAACAAAATAAAACAAAATAACTCATCTTATTTTGAGCAAGAATAAGAATAGCAAGAAAATTAACTGTGTTTAATCTAATCCCTACAAAGGTTATTAGAAATATGTGTATTTAACCTACAAATCAAAATTCCCCATCCAAACCAAGTTTAAAAAATCCAATATTTCTCTTCTTTATTTGTAACAAAAGTAATTTTCACTGCAGTTTCTCTTTTTTTGTTCCTTCGTCCATTTTTATTATCAATAAGAATTTTTAGCTAACTAAAAACTATAATGGCTTAAGCTAATAAAATATTCTTGTGTAGCGTCAACCTTTTGGGTCAGAAAAGACACATTGATTCTAAATTACTTTTGCTTAAAATCAGTATAAGACTACATTTCAGTAGGTCGAACATACAATCAATTCATCGTGCAATTTGTTCAATGTTAATTCGGCATTATCCTCCATTAATGCTTCTTCTTCCATCTCTTCTGCTGGATACACAGGCCTAAAATTGATACAATTCAGTTTAGACCAAGTCTCTCATTCAAATTTTGCATTCAATCATGAAAATCCCAATTTCCACACAATATAATTCCTATAATAAACATTATTTTGTCAACATAATTTTTACTAAGATTATCTAAATAACGGGAACTTTTCTGATTCATGAAATTACTTGCAAATTCTACGAAAACTGTATATTGGCATGCATGACATTATCAGATCCCCAAATTCCGAAAGATCTTTTCACTTTTCGGAATGTTGGCCTGGAGGTTCCTGACCATACTCTCAACATGGAATTGTACTCCATGCAGACTAGACAATAAAGAGGATACGGAAGTTAACTGACAATGCCCCTGATTTGTTGTCAGTATTTTTGATGCTATTTATTCTAATCTTATAAGTTAACTAACCTGTCAAAACATAACAGTTTCACAGAAATAATTCAACTTATTGAGAGGGGGGGGGGGGGGGGGGGGGGAGGGATCAGCTAGTTTAACCCAAGGTGCCATTCCTTTCTAGAACTGCAAAATTCATTAAAAACTATCATCAGTATCTGATTTATTACCTTCCATTTTTAATTGCTCCAATTTCAAATGATCGTGTTTCCATTGGCAAAAGCATTCACATAATTTGAAAAATCAGTTACTATTCTACCTGGCATTGTCTTATTTCCCCCCACCCCAAGAATAAATAGTTATATATTTTTAGTAATTGAACAGTAGTGATTGAACAATTGAACAAGTAATTGAACAAAGCATTGAACAAGCATTTTTAAAAAAAAGATCTACTTTAACAGTAGAACTAGCACTGAGGATTATGTTGTTCAACATGAAGTTTATAACACACCTCACATCCCTGTCACAGATTCTTACCTATTCCAATTAAAACCAGTATATTTTAGTGCTTCTTCAGCCAAACGATCCAGGACATAACACACCTGCTCCCCATAACCTTGCTTTAGTTTGTTGGGAGGGAAATCCACTGAGCCTCCCTCAAACAAAGGATAGAAAATAACCACATTATTTTTTTACAAACACAATAATAAAAATAATTTAACTGCACTGAGAATTACAACTTAATGAAAATAGTATTTTTGGTATGTTTAATCACAAAAAAAAGTTAATTGGGCAATTTTGTCTGATGAATCAGTTTAACACTAATACATTTTCAATGAAAATACACGCTAAAAGTTTAAAAACCCATTATTTCCATAATTTCTAATCTTATCAATGTGGAAATCTTTTCAACTAAATGAACGCAAAAATAAAATAAAGCAGCAAAGATGTGCCATAGAAAGTTCCAGGTATAATCCATTAAAGTGCAACATGACTCAGTATTATAACAGTGGCATCAAAACTGACCTGTGCATTCTTGGGTTAGACAAGGTAAAAATTAGCTATGAGACGGTTTGATGGAGATTTTTGCATCTTTGTTAACCTTAAGTAAGATTGTGGAAGACTGAACGACAGCTAATTTTATTCCCTTATTCAAAAGGGGCAGTAGGGATAAGCCAGGAAACTACATTCTAGATGCATCAGTAGTGAGGAAATTGAAAATTGGACAGAATTTATGTTCACTTGGAAAGGAAGGAGTTGTTTAGGGGAGTGAGTATGGTTTTGTGCAGGGCAAATCCTATATCATAAAATGGTTATTTGAGAACATCACTACGAAGATTGGTGAAGGTCAGGCAGTAAACACGGCACACTTGGACTTTAACAAACCTTGTCAAAAGGTCCAACATAATAGGCCAGACAAAAGGTTAAATCAAATGGCATCCAAAGTATGTTGGCAAATTGGATCCAACATTGGTATGATAATAGAAGGTTGAAGTTGGTGGTGGAGAGGTGCTTTTCTGACTGGAAGGTTATAACCAGTAGAATATAAGAGACTGCAGATGCTGGAATCTTTCATAGAACACAAAGTGCTGGAGTAATTCAGAGGGTCAGGCAGCATCTCTGGAGGCCATGATTAAGCGATGATTCAGGTCGCGACTCTTCTTCAGATTGACTGTAGTAGGGCAGATAAAGCTGGGAAAGATGGAGGCAGGACAGAACCTGGCGAGTGACAGGTGGATGAGGTGGGAGGAGATTGGCAGATGGGAGGACAAAAGCTAGAGATGAAATGCCGACTGAAGGAGACAAAAGAATGTCATATAAGAAGAAAAGACTAGTGAATGTAAAGCCAGAGGGATATAGGTAGTATAGACCAAGTGGACCCGTTGGGCCCAAACCTCTCCTGAATTGGTGCAGTACCCTCCCCCCTCCTCCCTTCCCCCCTCCCTCCACATCCCCCTCCCCTCCCCTCCCCCTCCCCCCCCACTCCATCCCCCTCAACTCCCCTTATCCTCCCTCCTCCCCCCTCCCTCCCTAGGAGATAGATTTAAACTTTAAAATGTGAATAACTTAAAAAATGTAACACCAATTTCAATTAAACTTCTTCCATTAGCACCAAAGGGTGAGTAAGGTGGGCCTAAAATTGTCGGCCTACCATGTACCATTTGCCTGTAGTTCAGGAATAAACAAACAAACAGACGAGTGTTTTAGTATATAGATTGGAGGAGATGGGGGAGGGAGGGGGTGAAAGAATGGTGTGGGATAGTGAGAGAATTGGGTGCTCACGGGAGTGGGCAGTTAGCTACAGGAAAAAGAGTGGGGGAGGAAGAAGAGAAAACAAAAAGAGAAAAAAGAGGTGGAGGATTGGTATTATCTAAATTTGGAGAATTCTATGGAGGAGGCCCAGAACAGTCAGTTCTGGTCAGTTTGGAAATAGCAGGACAAGTTAAGATAGTTAGCAACCATGAGATCAGCAGCCCCAGGCAGACTGAGTGCAAGGGTTCGGAGAAGCTACAATTACGAAAGAAAGAGGACATCTCGGATGGTGTACTGCACGGATGGCTCCTGGAACTTTGTGACTGTACATGGTTTATATAGTAAGTTTATGATGACATGAAAATTGCTGGAGTCATTGATAGTGAAGCAGATTGTCTGAGAAAGCAGAGGGGCATTGATCTGCTGGAAAGTTGGATGAAGCAATGGCAGGTGGAGTGTAACGTGAGGTAATGTATTTTGGGCAGTCAAATACTGGTAGGACATATACAGGAATAGCCTTTGAGTGTTGAGTACATATACAGGAACAACCTTTGAGTGTTGATATGGAGAGACCTTGGAATATAAATTCACAGTTCCATGAAATTACTAACACAGGTGATAAGGGCAAGAAGACATTTGGCATCCCTTTATGAGTCAAGGCACTGAATATAAGAGTTTTTTTAGATTTTTTTTTTAGATTTAGATTCTACACCGCGGAAACAGGCCCTTTCGGCCCACCAAGTCCGCGCCGCCCAGCGATCCCCGCGCACTAACACTATCCTACACACACCAGGGACAATTTTTACATTTACCCAGTCAATTAACCTACAAACCTGCACGTCTTTGGAGTGTGGGAGGAAACCGAAGATCTCGGAGAAAACCCACGCAGGTCACGGGGAGAACGTACAAATTCCATACAGACGGCGCCCGTAGTCAGGATCGAACCTTGATGCACAAAACATTGGTTCTGCCACATTTGGTGTATCGTGTGCAGTTATGTTGCCACACCACAGAATGAATGTGGTGACATTTAAAAATGTGCAGAATAGATTCACCTTGATGTTAACGCCCCACATAGAACAGTACAGCACAGGAACACATGTCTGTGCTGAACATAATGCAAAGTTAAACTAATCTCTTCCCATATGTGATCCATATCCCTCCATTTCCCTCCAAGTCCCCCTTCAACCTTGAACACTCCAGGGAAAACAATTCAAGTTTGTCAAACCTCTCCTAGTTACTCATTTGTAATCACGTACACATGCAAGAATCTCTATATTAGTGGTAAATAAAACAACATCTTCATAAGCAATATTTCCTCTTGACACAAATATTTCCTTTTTATAGGTGTGACCAAATTATTTTCAAATTAGATTTAAGATTTACTATTACAACTAACAATTAAATTTCCCTCCACCAGCTTTATGAGTTAATTAACTTTAAATACTTACCAATGCACGAAGCTCTGTCAGAATATTAGTTATTGTTACATTTGGATCATCATATTCTTGTGGTTGTTCAAATGTGCCACCTGTCTGGTTCAGCAGCCAAGCTGCTAACGATGTAAACATGTAGAATTGTTCACCAGGATTTGTGGGGAGAGCAAAGTAGTGTCTGTTCAAATAAACATTTTTATAAATAATTCCAAGATACAAAATATATATTCATCCATTGGCTGATAAATCTATTATACAATATCTATATAAAATGGGCCAGGTGTCTGCATGCTCTAATGCTTCCATTAAGCATGTACATTAATTAACATCCTCTTGATGCAAAAAACATGAGGTATGAAATGGCTTACTGAAAGATTTGGAAGCAACTAAACAAAAAACTGCAGTGCTTTCAATCCAAAGAAGAAATGTCAGTTTAGTAAAAGATTTAAAATTGAAGGACGTGAAGAGGAGAATACCTAATTGGGGAACATAAAACACATGACTGTGAGCAGTCATAGAAAACCATTTTTTCAACATCTGTATATTTTTCCCACTTCATGTGTACAATAACAGACAGTTGGAGTATAGATAAAAAATAAAAAACAGGAACAGAAAATGCCAATCAGTTTCTCATGTTCACTGCACCTTGCTATATGACCATGGCTAATTTTGCACTACCTATCCTATCTCTATAAAGCCATGGATAAGCCTAAAATCCACTGCCTGGTGAAATTCAAGTCTGTGGCATTCAAAATGGAATAAGAAGGAACTCCAGGTGCTGGTTTTTACCAAAGATAGACACAAAATGCTGGTATAACTCACCGGGTCAGGCAGCATCTCTGGAGAAAATGGAAGAAGAGTTCCGACCGAAAACATCATCTTATCCATTTTCTTCAGAAATGCTGCATGACCCGCTGAATAACACCAGAATTTTGTGTCTATGTGTGGCATTCAAGTCGAGTGATCCTGACCAGTTGAAGAAATCTCAGAATTTTGTACATTTCAATGGGATCATCTCTTATTCTTCTAAACTTTAAAGAATAGAGAGAGACTTATTCTATTCAATCTCTCTGATGACAGACATCATCCTAGGAATAAGCCTGGTAAATCTCCCAAATAACAAGTAAAGCAGTCCCCAGTATACGAAATGGTTCCTTTCCTGAGAACTGTTAATAAGTCAATTCTCTATGACAGAAACATTAATTTTCCATAGCCCTATTGTGCTACATAAACTGTTATAATTTTTTTAATTTCAATGAAATATTCACATTAATACCATCCAAAAATTAAATTAATGGAATAAATACTGTATCCAGTCATTAATGAATACACTGAAACATTTTATTATTATTACTACTTGCTTGAAAATGTTAAGATGTACATGGAAGAATTTCTGAAAATTGACGGAAGAGCCAAGAACCAGGCATACAGAACGAAGGTAACTGGCAAAAGATCCACACAATAGGAGAGTACAAGGGTTAGGAAGTCAGGATGCAGTTCCTTAAGACTTTGTTTAGGAGTATTCCACTGGCCAGAAGGTCATCTCATTACTGGAAGGATAAGGAAGCCATGGGGAGGTGCAGAAGAGGTTAGCCAGAATGCTGCTTTGATTAGGGGGTATTAGCTACAAGGAGTGGTTGGACAAACGTGGATTGTTTTCTCTAGAACAGAGTTTGAGGGAAGACCTGATATAAGTAGATAAACTTATGAGAGACATAGATAGGGTAAAGAGCCAGAAACCTTTTTCCCAGGGTGAAAATATCAAAGCTGGAGGGCAGAGCTTTAAGATAAGAGGGGCAGTTTAAAGGAGATGTGTGGGACAAGTTTTGTTTTACAATGGGGGGTAGGTGCCTGGAACTTGGTGCCAGGTGTGGTGGAGGCAGATATAATGGTGATGTTTTAGATAGGGACATGGATATGCAGAAGACCACTTATATGCCACATAATTTTATATTCTTCTATTAGGTCTCCCTGTAACCTCTGGCATTCCAGAGAAAACAATCTCTATTGAGGGAATGCTGCATGAATGAGTGTCTTTATTTACACCATGGACATTAGACCAAGGCCATGCTGCTCTCTTGTGCTCTGGAACAAATTGCAACCATACCACACTGTCATAGCCTGAAGAGGGTCACAACCCGAAACGTCACCTATTCCTTTTCTCCAGAGATGCTGTCTGACCCACTGAGTTACTCCAGCTTTTTGTGTCTATCATATGCAAACTTTGTGCAAAAAATGTTCACTTCAGTCAGACCACAAAAACGAGACACATCGATAGTCAATTGTCATTCTCGTGATCGCAATCATTCACAAAAATGATGAAAGATGTTAATTGCAATACCATTAATGCATCTAAGGACCATTCATTTGCTACTAATGCTTTTTGTCAGGATCACTTTGCTGCAGATCTCATCGTAGCGTTGCTCCAAACTTGGAATAAAGAACTAAATACTTTACAACATCTAAACCATTTGTTGGGATCTTGCTGGGCACAGAAAAAAAACTCGTGTCTTTCCACATTCCAAAAGTGACCACTCAAGACCTCCATTTGGCTTTGAAACACTTAAAATATCCCAAGATCCCCAAAGCATTTCTCTCTTTGCCCCTCTGTAATACGGCAGCGCCTTTCCCGGGAGTGCTGTTAACCCATGGGTAGGCATTAATGCAATATCCTCGGCTCTGTATCAACAATTCATCAAAATTATTCGGCCGCAGCAATCGCGGCTCAACCATTAATACTTGGGCATTAAAACAAAGATGAGTGTTACGTGGGTCTTAAGATGAGGCGAGGAAAGACCAGTGGCGAATTATTCTCAGCGAGTCTGGGGCGGACAGACGCCGTGTCTAACAGCAGAGCGGCAGGACATCCACACACCTGGACAGGGGCTTCATGTTGTTCTTTCGGATCAGACTTTCCTCGTAGTTCATCAGCTTCAGTTTGTCCAGAAGGTCCTCCATCGTAACAAACATCTGGTACAGGGCGCCGGGGCCCCGCTCCCCTTCATCGCCACGCCGGCCGTCCTCGGCCATCGGGCTGCGGCCGCTGCTCGGTCGCTCAACGGCCCTCCCACGCCTCCGTCTCCAGAGATGGCGGCGCCCAGTCACCCCCCCCCCGCGCGAAATGCTGGCGTTGCCGCGGCAACCCGAGAGCAGCGCCGGCCCGGGGAGAGCCCTCGGCCCCAGCCAGGAAATGACGACACACGCCCCTGGCTGCGAGCAGCGTCGTTGTCAAGGAGCCAGCATTGCTGCTGGGAATCAGAGACCAGAGTGTGTAATGAAATTCTTACTCACAGCAGCATAACAGGCCTGTAAACATAATATGCGCATATCGTTGTTAAAAAAAACAACAAATTAATAACCACAATACGAGTGCAAAAGAAACCGAAGACGTCCTTCGTACAACCAATAGTCCATAGAAGTTCATACTAGAAGTTAGTGATATGTCCTGTTCAAGACCCCCTGATGGTTGCAACAAAACAGTGTTTAAAGGTGTGGAGATATGGTAGATTATGCTCTTCTTCTTGCGTTTGAGGCAGCAGTAATTATGTAACGCCCTCCAGGCGCTGTAGCCAGTGCATTATTGCAGTGCATTAGATTATGCTGAGAAATGTGAATTGTTGCATTTGTGTGAGCAATTTGGGGCACCATATCTGAGGAGGGATGTGTAGGCTCTCTGGAGAGGGACCAGAGAAGGCTTACAAGAATGATCCCAGGAATGAGTGGGTTAACATCTGATGGGCGTTTGACAGCACTGGGCCTGTATTGGCTGGAGTTCAGAAGGATGAGGGGAGACCTCATTGAAATTTACCGAATAGTGAAAGGCTTGGAAAGAGTGGATGTGGAGAGGATGTTTCCACTAGTGGGAGAGTCTAGATCAGTAAAGTCAGATCAAAGTTAATCCGAGGGTCTCCAATGAGGTAGATAGTAGTTCAGTACTGCTCTCTAGTTGTGGTAGGATGGTTCAGTTGCCTGATACAGCTGGGACAAAACAGTCCTGAAGCTGCAGGTGTGTGTTTTCACACTTCTACACCTGTTTGATGGGGGAGGGGAAAAGAGGGGGTGGCCAGGGTGTATCCTGTCCTTGTTGGTGGCTTTGCCTTGGCAGCATGAAGTAAAAATTGAGCCAATGACAATAGACAATAGACAATAGGTGCAGGAGGAGGCCATTCGTCCCTTCGAGCCAACACTGCGTGATTCAATGTGATCATGGAAGGAAGGTTAGTTTGTGTGATGATCTGGGCTGCGTCCACAATTCTCTGCAATTTCTGCGGTCTTGGATGGAGCTGTTCCCAAACCATGCAGTGATGTATCCCAATAAATTGCTTTCTACAGTGCATCTGTAGAAGTTGGTGAGAGTTGTTGGGGACATACCAAACTTCCTAAGCCTTCTAAGGAATTAGAGTCATTGGTGTGCTTTCTTGGCCATTTCTTCAAAATGGATGGTCCTGGAGTACTTATTGGTGATATTTTACTCCTAGGAATTTGAAGGTTCCAACCATTTCTACTTCAGCGCCGTCAATGCAGACCGGGGTCGATTCTTCGCATCCTGAAGTCAAACATTATCTCCTTTGTCTTTCACATGCCCTTCACACAACTATGCAAGATGGCATTTGAGTGTGGTGACTCTTTGTGTGTTGGTCCCAGAGGAGAAGGACCTGCTGATCACATTGAATGGCGGTGCTGGCTCGAAGGGCCGAATGGCCTCCTCCTGCACCTATTGTCTATTGTCTATCAACCAATAAACCATAATTTGCATTCTGGTATCTTTATTGTCGCTCTGCCTTTTTGTAAATGTGTTTGGCTTGATTGTATTCATGTATGATATTATCTGATTTGATTGGATAGCAGGCAAACAAAAGCTTTTCAGGCTTTAGACCAGAGATACAGCGCGGAAACAGGTCCTTCGGCCCATCAAGTCCGTGCTGACCAGCGATCACCCCATACGGTGGCAATATCCTACACACTAAGGACAATTTACAATTTTTTAATCAAAGCCAATTAACCTAAAAACCTGTACATCCTTGGAGTGTAGGCAGAAACCGGAGCACCCAGAGAAATCCCACACAGTCACAGGGAGAACGTATAAACTCCATACAGACACCATCCATGGTCAAGATCGAACTCGGGTCTCTTGCGCTGTAAGGCAGCAACTCTACTACTGCACCACTGTGCCACCCAAATATATCTCGCTACACATGACAATAATAAACTTAAACCTAACTGTCCTTCATTGGTCCATTCTCTTCAATTGATACAGGGATCCTTGCTGGTGCTTGAGCTGTTCACAAATTTTATTGATGATTTAGATGAGGGAATTGTGAATAATATTATTTTTTTTGTTACTAAGATGGCTGTCAGTGGGGTTTGAGGAGGATGGAGAGAGAATTCACTGAATTTTGGACAGGTTGAGTAAATGGGCAAGCACATGCTAGGAGGAACATAATGTGGAGGAAAGGATTATGCAGTTAGTGTAGGAAAATGGCATTGAGGTAAAAGATAATCCATGATCTTAATAAATTGTGGATTAGACACGAGAGGCCTGATGTTCTACTCCTGCTTCCTTGTAGTCCTACAAGCTTTGGGGTGTGAGAACAAAAACTGGAGTTCCTGAAGATAATCCATGCAATCACAGGGAGAATGTGGAAGCTCCACACCGGCAACACTAGAGGTCAGGGTTGCACCAGAATTGTGAGGCAGCTGCTCTATTAGTTGTGCCACTGTGTGCCATCCACACACAAAAAATAGTATCAGAGCACTTGGAGTGACTCCAAGGAGTCTTGGTAAAATGGAAGTTAATGGATAACAAATGGAAAACATTTCAATGCTTTCCCTCCGTGTCCTATCTATCATCTCAGCCATGCACTAGTACCTTCAGACTCTTTCTCTTTCTCTCCCATAGCTTTGAGCTTTGCTTCTCCAACTGTGACAGGGTCCACATCTTGTTGTCTGCCACCTTTCTTCAAAGTATGCTGACTTTGATGAAGTATACTGCTGCCTCACAACTCCAGTTCAATACTGACCTTAGTGTGGAACCTTCATGTTCTCCTTGTGATCAGATGGATTCTACCCACCCCCACCCCCACGGCACAAAAGTGGTGTGGTTGTGAAAAATTGCAGCAGCATCTTGATCGATTGGCCAGGCGGACTGAGGAATGGTTGATGGAATTTAATACAGATATAGGAGCAAAAATAGAAGGGGCATGCGGGTGCGTTGCATTTTGTGAAGTCTAACATGGGCAGGACCTACACATTGAATGGTAGAGCTCTGGGGCTTGTTTTAGACCAGAGGGATCTAGGTGTAGGTACATGGTTTCTTGAAGGTGGATAGGATGTTCAAAAAGGCTTTTGGCACATTGGCCTTCATCAGACAGCGTATTAAGGAGGTCATGTTGCAGTTGTATAAGATGTTGGTGAGGCCACATTTGAGTATTGTGTTCAGTTCTGGGCACCATGTTATAAGAAAGATGTTGTCAAGCTGGAAATGGTACAGAGAAGAATAATGAGGATGTTGCCAGGACTGGAGGGTCTGAGCTATAGGGAGAGGTTGAGTAGGCTGGGACTCTATTCCTTGGAGCACAGGAGGATGAGGGCTGATCTTATAGAGGTGTATAAAATCATGAGAGGAATAAATTGGGCAGATGCACAGTCTTTTGCCCAGAGTAGGGGAATGAAGGACCAGAGGACATAGGTTTAAGGTGAGGGGGAAAAGATCTAATAGGAATCTGAGGGGTATTTTTTTCACGCAAAGGGTGGTGGGTGTATGGAACAAGCTGCCAGAGAAGGTAGTTGAGGCAGGGAATATCCCACCGTTTAAGAAATAGTTAGACAGGTACATGGATAGGACAGGTTTGGAGGGATATGAGCCAAACGCGGGTAGACAGGACTAGTGTAGCTGGGACGTGTTGGCAGTGTGGACAAGTTGGGCCGAATGGCCTGTTTGCACACTGTGTGACTCTAAGGCACAATAGTTTCTTCCTTTATCCCAAATATGTGTTAGTTGGAACGTTATTTTGCCACTGTAATTTATTCCTTGTCCGATGGGTGTGGAAGTAAAGCTTCAGAGAAGGAACATGCTGCGAAAATATGCTGGGGAATGGGATTAATGGGATGACTTGGAGGGCCTATGTGGATCTCTTTCTATGTTGTAAAGAAATATGAGAATTATGAGTTTATTAGAGCACCCATCTTCAGTTGATCACCAGTGATCTTTCCATCATAAAGTTCTCAGACAACATTCAAACATGGACTAATATGTGGGAAGTAACATTTGTATATGTCTTCCCAGGTTACAAATGCCCGACTTACGTACAGTCTGCACATACTTTAGAGATTTAGACTTTTCGACTTAGAGATACAGCGGGGAAACAGGCCCTTCGGTCCACCGAGTCCGCACCGACTAGTGATCACCTCATACACTAGAACTATTGTACACAATAGGGACAATTTACAATTTACCGAAGCTAATTAATCTACAAACCTGTACGTCTTTGGAGTGTTGGATGGAACTGGAGCATCCAGAGAAAACCCATGGCCAGGGAGAACATACAAACTCCATGCAGACGACGCACCTAGTCAGGGTAGAACTGAGGTCTCTGGTGCTGTCAGTCAGCAACTCTACCGCTTCACCACTGTGCCACCCTTGACACACGATCAAGCATTTGGGAGACCAGTGGGATGGACTTACTGGCTGATGTGGGATAGCAGTATGGAAATCTGTGTGGGACCCTGGTTTGTGGCAATATCTAAGTGGTTGAGTTAAACACCTGAGTTTAATGACACATTGGCCTTGGTTGGCTTATGTTTTTAGTTAAATACACCCAAATTAGCTGATTTACTGGACACAGGGAATGGGATGTCATTGACGTGGCATCAAGAAAGCAAGCTTACACAAAGCATAATCTTTTGAAATGCGCATAATGGCTCAAAACTTGAATAACCTTCCTGCTCATTTTCAAAATGTAGCTTTGAAATAATTGTCCATGTCTTAGAGTCTGCCAAAGAAATCATGAAACCTCTGACATCATAATATCCATATGTTAATGTCATCTGCAAACTTACTAATCATGCCTTGAACATTCTCAATCAAATTGTTTAAATAAATGATGAACGACAATGGGCCCCACACCCATTGGGAAGGGGAGGGGTATATATGTAGAAGTTACTTAAAATTAGAAAATCTATGCTTATACCATTGGGTGGTAATGCTGACTTTCCCCAATCAGTCCTTGACCATCCAAATATTTGTAGATCCCATCTCTAAGAATCTCCTCCAACAACTTACCCACCATTGATGACAGGCCAATTATGAATTTGGTTTCCTAGCTTTTCCTGCCCGCTCTTCTTCAATAACACTACATTAGCCACTCTCTAGTCATTAAGAACTTGTGGCTGAAGATGTGGAAAAAGATGTTAGGGCTTCTGCAATTTCTTCATTCACTTTCCAGAAGGTCAGAGAATGCACTTTATCAGACCTTTGGGATATATCCATCACAACTCATTTGCCTAGGTTCCTTATCTTCCACAGTAAAAACGGATGTGAAATAATTGTTAAAATTCTCACCAATCTCCCATGGCTCCACACTCCACACATAGATGGCCATGCTATTTTTTTTGTTAATGGACCTATGCTCTTTCCAGCCACTCTTTTAATCTTAACATACCAGTAGATTATTTTTGTACTTTCCTTTACCTTGCCTGTCAGATCCATCTCATGTTTCCTTTTTGCCCTCCTGATTTCCCTCTTAAGAGAGTTTCTGAACAAGAACTTGAAAATGCAACTTTTCTTTTTTGGTTTTGGGGACTTTGGAAGTAGAATCAAATAAAATACGAACAAAAATATAATTTTATTTCTGACATTTGTTGGACTTTTACGATAGTTAGCGAGTTTCATTGGGGTTTTTTTGCTCTGAAAGGTGCAAATAAGAAATACAGAATTTTACATGCTTGGCTATGCAGGTAATTCCGGAGAATAACCTAAAGGTGAATATCACGCATAAATAGTTTAGCATAAACACTATAGTTAGACTTCGTGGGGGTAAAATGCAAATAGGTTTACTTATGTGTCTTCTATGTTAGTGGAAGCTCAGCACAATAACTGGACGGTTGTTGCTGGGATACTGAAATAGAAACTATCCATTGCTGTGCATTCCTTTCTAGAGTCGTCGGTTACTAAGAAACCGAGATTGTATAATCTGTTTCCAGATTCACCTTTCACTGGCTCACACTACTGTTCAAAGCCCCAAATCAAATCTTTTCTCTCACGCAATAAATTAAGTAACCTGTCTTTAGTGTTTCTTTGTTTTAATTGGGTCCTTTACAGAAATGTTTTCCGGGTGCGATCGTTTCCAAGGCTTCAAGACATTGAAGTGTGAACCTGGGGACAGAGAAAATTAGCTGCCACATTTCTTCGGAGAGCTTTTCTCCAGGCTCGCCTGGGACATTCACCTCGGCTGAGAGCAATGGCTGACAACGAGAACACAGCCGCGATCAACACTGAATCTCCTGAAGATACACCAGGAGCGAAAGAGATGGACAAAGCGCTGTCAGCTAAACCTGACACCGAGCTCTCACCTCCGCTCATCTCCATCGATTTCAGTAATGACAAATGTGAGTCCATACTTATTAACAGTTGTTACTGGCGACAAAAACAACAAAGTAAACCTTTATGTAATTTCAGCATAAAACTCGTTCAAAACTGCATTGGCAGTCGAAGTGGAATTTGGGAATGAGATGGCCAATTATGGATTTGGAAGTTTTGAGCAAAACCGTTCTTGGAGTAGATTGTTCAACAAATTGTAGCTCTTTAGAATGCTCAAATCAAGAAGCAAGTGTCAAGCAACTTGGGGTGGAGATAGTCTGCACAGTTGAAAGGGACATACAATGAAGGAATTAAGTATGTTTAAATCATCTTATTGCAAACATGGAATAAATGTTAAGAGGAAGTACTCTGATCCATGTCCCAGTAAGTGTGCTTTATTCTTAACATCACAGGAGCACACACAAACCAGCAGACCTCTTTATTTGGATGGAAACATATAATAAATACCTTAAATTGTTCTACTTTGCACATACACATCCTCAAGTATAGAAAGTGTTGGTTTGTTGAGGCTCTTCAAATGTCATTGCTGCAGAGGACAAAAAAATCAAAATAATTTACTAAGGAATTGACTACTATGCATCTGTGATGTAGTTAAAGTTATATTCCTCATTATTGAACAAGTTAAAGATGTTGTAGAGTCATAGAGTCATACAGCATGGAAACAGGCCCTTTGGACCAACTTGTCCATGCCAACCAAGATATCCAAACCATACTAGGCCCATATCCCTCTAAACCTTTTCTATCCATGTACCTGTCCAAATGCCTTATAGCTGTTGTTATAGTACCTGCCTCAACTACCTCCTCTGGCAGCTCATTCCATATACCCATCATCCTCTGTGTGGAAAAGTTGCACCTCAGATTCCTATTAAATCTTTTCCCCTCTCACCTTAAACCTATGTCCCCCTGATCTTGATTCCCCTACTCTGGGTAAAAGACTGCATTTATTATATCAATTTTCTTCATGCTCTTATAATAGATGGCATAACATGGGAAATAGGAGCAGGATACCATCATAAGGGCTCTCGTGCCTGCACTACATTCACTAATTGCACAGGTAATCTGATCATTCAACTCCACATTTTTCTGCCTGGTTCCTATCGTTCATTGATTTTCCCCAAAGAGATAAACAAAGGTTTTGATAAAATGTCTCATCAAAGGTTCAAAGGTCAGTTTATTGTAACATGTACCAAATAAGGTACAGTGAAACTTGAATTACCATACAGTCATACCAAAAAAAAGCAACAAGACACACAACTACATAAAAGTTAACATAAACATCCACCACAGCGAATTCCCCATATTCCGCATTGTGATGAAAAGCACCAATGTCCAATCTTCTTCTTTATTCTTCCATGGTCGGGGCCTTAAAACCATCAGCGGTCGGGGCGATCGAAGCTCCTGCAGCCAGAGATCGAAGTTCCTGTGTCGGGGCAATCGAAGCACCCACGTCGGGGCGGTCGAAGCCCCTGCGGCTTGGAGCTTCCGAAGTTGGTCTCTAACCAGGGACTGTGAGCTCCACGATGTTAAAATCCGCAGGCTCCCGCGGTTGGAGCTCCTGAAATCGGTCTCCAGCAGAGGCTGCCAACTCCATGATGTTAGGCCGCAGTGCGGATGGAGATATGATACGGGAAAAAAATCACATCTCCATCGATGTAAGAGATGAAAAAATGTTTCCCCAAACCCCTCCCCCCACCCTCCATATAAAACAAGCTAAAGAACACTAAAACATACATTTAACACAAACAAAAAAAACAGCAAAGAAGGAAGGGACGAGACAGACTGTTGGTGAGGCAGCCATTGCTGACGCCACCCGGCGCAGAAGCTCAAAATAAAGATCAGTATTCGTGAATTTGGGGTATAATAACATAATGGATTGAAGGATATAGCTATGAAGCAGAAAAACAGAAGTGGGAGTGACAAGATTCTAAAATCGGCTTGGAGTAGGAGACAATATCTCATGGAAAGAACCAATGTTCATAGTGTAAACACTTACATTCAGAAATTGCAAATAAACAAAACTCGCAATTGATTGCACGATTGAAGTGCATTCAATCTAATAATGTGTGAAAAAAAAAGAAAAACTGCAGATGCTAGAAATCTGTAATGAAAACAGAATATGCTTGAAACACTCAGTAGGTGAGGTGTTATCTGTGGAAAGGGAAATGGAGTTAATGTTTCAGATCCAAGACCCTTTCTCAGAATTGAGAGGGAAAGTGTGTTTGTAAGGATGAAGAGAACAATGGGAATATCTCAGGATGAATCAAATGAGTTAACTTGACACTAAAATCGGATTATGCTTCTTTGGCTGTGTTATACTTTGCTAGTAGCAAAACTATGCTTCTTACAGGCCAGATTATACGAAAGAAAAAAACTGAACAAAAACTATAGAGAAGGGTAACTGACCGAAAACACCAGTGCTGAAAGAGCTAGTTACCAAAGTTGCAGAATTCAATATTGAATCTGAAAGCCTGCAACATGTCCAGACAGAAGATGGAGTATTGTTCCTTAAACTTGCAGTGGGCCTCAACATAACAGTGCAGGAGGTCATCGAACAATAGGTCAAAGTGGGAGTGGTATGGGGTATTAAAACAGCAGGCAACTGGTTGGTGAGATGGGAAGAAGTAAAAGGAAAGTGTTGCATCTCTTGTAGAGCAAGGAGATTTAGCTCCAATAAGACTCTACCCTTCTGTTTTAGCATTTCAAATGGATTGCTCCCTTCCTAACTTTCAGGTCTGCTCTTTTTCCCTACTACTCTACATTGGAGAAATCTTTGGACTGGTAGCAAATGGAGTTTAATCCAGACAATTGTAAGATAATCTTTTGGGATGTCAAATACTAACAGTACATATGCAGTTAATGGCAGGTCCCTGTGATGATGAATAGAGGATCCTTAAGGTGCAGGTTTATAGCTCCCTGAAAGTGGCAACACAGGTGGATACGGTGATGAAGAAGGTATTCTGCATTCTTGGCTTCATAAAAGGGAATAACAGGATAAGAGTCTAATGTTTCCAAATGGGATTACAGTCGGCAGCCATCATAGTTAATGTGTTGCTAGTATTGTAAAATCTAGCAAATGTTATATAGTTTGGCCTACTGGAATGTATAGCAGGGCATTGTTGATTGTGGATTGTTGATTGTGGATGATCAGCCATGATCACAATGAATGGCGGTGCTGGATCGAAGGGCCAAATAGCCTCCTCCTGCACCTATTTTCTATGTTTCTTTGGCAGGAAACACATAAATGAAAGAAAGGGGAAGAGATAAATAGCAAGCAAAAATGACCAGTTCTGATACAGAGCAAGTTGTCTAAATTTGAAAAAATCAGGACTGAGTACTGCAGGCTGCAATGTGCCCAGGCGTAAAATGAGATATTATTTCTTGAGCTTGCATTGGGCCTTGTAACAACAAAGAATGCTACAGTGTGCGAGGTCATAGTGTTAATGGGACAGCTTTTGACCAAGCAGTTGAAAGCTTTTCCTAATTTTTGACTAGGCATCTGTTTTTCTAGCATCTTGTGAAGTGACTCAGACACAAACACTAAATAGAACATATAATTTCCAGTTATATTTGTTAAACAATGCAAACATGTACAATAAAGGCTGGAATGCTGCAACAAATTGTTAAAATGTCAAGGCAAGAAAATTGCAGGCATTTTCATAAGCCTTAATGGCAAAATCACATTTTTCAAAAGGCATTAGATGATTTATGTAACCTTCTCTAAAAGATTCATGCACTTCATAATTGGTGAATGCTTTTGAAGAGTGTGACGATTAGTTAATAGATAATATATGTGGCCAAATTTTACAAAAAACAATTGATGACTTAATAACCATCCAATTCAAGTTGTTCGACAGTTTGAACAGATGCTTCTTAAGGATCCTTTACTTAACCAAGTGCACATAACTGGTATTATTGTGCTATTTTCATTGGATTTTGTGTCATTATCATTCATAGAGTTCTTTTCTGGTTTACACACGAACACGGTCTCAGGCCTTTCATCTTCTTCAAGATAACTTTATTGATCATTGAATATCTCTGACGTATTCTAACTTTATTTTTATCCCTATCACTGTAAATTCCTCTGTTACAAATAAGTTTCTCAAAGAATCTTCAATTATTTTGAACAACTGTAAATTCTAACAAAATATTTGATGTCATCTTGCACTCTCCCTGAAGTTGTAACACTATATTCTGTGGAAACAAAGAATTGCAGATGCTGGTTAATACACAAAAGGGCACAAAGTGTTGGAGTAACTCAGCAGGCCCAGCAGCATCTCTGGAAAACATGGATAGGTGACATTTCATGTTGAGACCCTTCTCAGTCAGAAGAAGGGTCTCAATCCGAAACGTCACCTATCTATGTCCTCCAGAGATGCTGCCTGACCTGCAGAGTTACTCCAACACTTTGTGTCCATTAACACTATACTAGGCGGGCGTGGACCCGTTGGGTCCAAATCTCTCCTGTGGGCCCGGCAAACCTTCGTGCAAACCTCTCCTGCAGGCGCGACAACCCCTGTTGGGTGCAAGCCTCTCCTGCGGGCCCGGCAACCCACCCGCAACTGACGATCCATGGACCCCTTTGCCAGCCGGGGAGTGTCCCCCGCGGCCATGGGCGGGCGAGGGGGGAGAGCAAAGGGAAGAGGAAGCCACTCACCTCGGCCCTGGGTGGCCAGAGCGTCGGCCAGAGCGACCCGTGAACCTGTTGGATGGAAACCTCTCCTGCAGCGGCAGCTCGGCAGCGACGGCCATCTTGTTTGACCCTCTTCTGCCATGCTGCACCACGGGAGGAAGGTCAGGCGCGGGGCACGCCTGGACGTGCGTCGGTCCTCCCAATGGGGAGGGGGAGCGCATTTATTAAAGTTTATTAAGTTAATTTGTTTTTTAAATCTAACTAAACTTGATCAATTGAGACTGCAGGGGAATGGTGAGTAGGATAGGTGTAAACTTATTGCGCTATCATGTACTGTTTTGGCTGTATTTCGGGCACGTACAAATATGTAATATATATATGTATATATATATATATACAAGATGAGAGTTTCAGTCTGAAGAAGGGTCTCGACCCGAAACGTCACCCATTCCTTCTCTCCTGAGATGCTGCCTGACCTGCTGAGTTACTCCAGCATTTGTACCAGCATCTGCAGTTATTTCCTTACACTAGAGTTTTGGTAGTATATATCTACAGATTCTGCATGGTTTGATTGTACTCGTATATGGATTTTTTACCCGGATAGTACACAAAACAAAGTTTTTTCATGATATCCCAATACACAAGACAATAAAAAAACATTGTTGATAATAAGTACTGTGCTGTGGATTAAACATTACTACATTCATAAAACATTATTTAGTCATCTCTGTTTACAAAGTATGAATACTTATTTTTTACAAATCATAGCTGGAGAACCATCTCGGCACAGGCGTGTAGGTGCTTCTAGATTGAAAAATTCAGGATTAGGAGCAATTAGAACAGCAGCATCTCCCACAACATCGGTGTCAGTAAGTGATTTTCAAGATTGATTCAATACAGCATTTCTATTTTATTAATACTTTTGGACAATAAAATCTACACCAAGATGTATTTGCTTTATCGATGATATTTGGCTGGAAATTCAATTGCATAACATTGTTTTAATGATTTGTTAATAATACATGATAACCACCTTATTTTGCATCACTGGGAGATTTTAACCGGAAACCTCCAATATGAATCATACTTTTGATCCCTCATTTCCATGCCAAGGCCATATATTTCCTCATACAATCTTCTTTTAAAAAGCAGAGTTTAAAGAGCTTCTTTTCAGGGCGACAGTGACATTGCAGTAGAGTTGCTGCCTTACAGTGTCGGAAACCAGACTACGGTTGCTAGCTGTACAGAGTTTGTAACCTCGTGGGTTTTGTCTGGGTGCTCCGGTTTTCTCCCACACTCCAAAGACATAGGTTTGTAGGTTAATTAGCATCATTAAAAATTGTACATTGTTGCTAGTGTGTAGGATAGTACTAGTGTAAGGGATGATCGCTGGTCTGTGTGGACTCAGTGGGCCGAAGAGCCTGTATCCGCACGCTATCCCTGGTCTAAACTCCAACCCCCCCTCCCCCCCCACCATCTCTACAATCCTCAGATGGCAACTTCCTGGCCTCTAAACTCTTGTTTGTCATTCTCCTTCATGTCTACTCCCTGCAGATGCAGAACAAATGCCAGAATGAGATCTCTAATCTCTGATACGATTCAGAAGGAAAAATCCAACATGGAACCGGGCCCTTATCCTAGTGATTCAGTGCTGACCATCAACCATCCATTTTGAAATAATCCTGTGCTGACTCATTTTATTCTGTCACATTCACATCAACTTTCCATATTTTATCCTCTCATCAACACACAAGAAATACAGTGGCCAAGATATCTGTCAGGCTGAACTACTTCGGGATGTGGGAGCACCTGGACGAAACCCATCAAGTCACAGTGAGAACATGTAAACTCCTTAAACACAGCACCATAGGTCAGGATCTAACCTGCGTCACTGTAGCTGTGAGACAGCAACTATTCAAGTCACACAATTGTGTCACAGTGGCACACCTGTTGAGGGAAGATTTCACTCTCCTCTCCACACTAGTGCATAGTGGCTCATCTCTCTCCTGGCCTCTGAATGTACTCAACCATTCCCCTTCACCAACTCCTCCGATGCACAATGCTTGAGGAATTCTCATCCTGACTCTCAATAATATCTCCCTCTCCTCCCTACACCCACACAATGAATCGTTTTCTGATGGCAATTGGCCCTGGCACTGGGTTCCAAGCTCTCCAACCCACTGGCTCTGGGAGAGGAGGTCCAACTAGGACATGGTGAACTAGTGCCTAGTTACTTGCGACTAAGATCTCGGGCACAGGTAGCAATTGAAGTTTGATGAGGGGGGATGGTTAGAGACCAAACTAGTTGTTGGCCCGTCACATTGGAGCCTTCAGGAAGTGCCAATATTTCTTGGCATTTACTTTGGAAACCCACACAATTAGATGTAAATAGCAAACAATTTGAGTTTAGATCATTTGCATGTTGAAACAAATTGCAATGTTAACCCATTTATCGGAATACATTTTTGTTTCTTTAAAGTTTGATTTGGTGGTGAAACCTATCCAGATCAAGATCAATCTATTGGAATTGCTCAGTTCAGAATGGGGTTCATCGAAACTTCAGTCTAAAGAAGTCACTTCATTTATATTACAAAAAATTATAAATTACCGCTGTTGATACTGCTTTAAGAATATTGCATCTCTATTTTTTTGCTAACGTAATGGGTTGATTTGTTAATGCAGTGGTCAAAACATAATAGCATAAAATATATTTGTAACTTACTGCCAGAGGAGGTGATGGAGTGAGATACAATCACTTCATTTACACAGGCACTTAAATAGGCAAGGCATGGAAAGATACAGACCTAGTGCAGCAAATGGAATTGTGTAGATGGAAGAAAAAATTGGCGTGAATGTGGTGGGCCAAAGGGTCAATTTCTGTGACATATTACTCTATTGACAAGGTATGTACTTAATACAGACTCAAGGAAAGAAGACCTTACTGCTTTCTACTGAGGCAAAAAAGCAAATGATAAAACAAGCCAAAGCAGCAAAAGATGAACGAAAGTCTCAAATGGACTCTCGCCATAGTTACGTCGTATCTAAATTAGCTGATGGAACAGGTCTGGATGAAACAGTTGTACAGGACTTCATTATATCAGATGAAAAGGTATGCTTTCTAATTTTTTTATGGCATATAATAAGTATCTAAAAGGTCTTTTGATATAACAGTAAGAGGTTATATCCAGCTCTAATGTAAGATTACTGGAGTGCAGCCAAATAATTATTATTATAAAGTTGATGCTCAACCCCGACATAGGTAGAAATCTACCAGTAAAAGGCTTGCCACGTGGACACCAACCATTATTTTAGACTTAGACTTCAGGCAGTTCTGCATTAATGCCTGGAATAGTTCGATGTGTGAGAGAGAGCTCGTATTTGGAATCTTGAATGTTGTTGGGTTTGAGTGGATCAATCTTGGGTTAATGGGACATGAGTGAGTGGATTAACCACAAGAGGAGCAAGGTGGTTGGGTATGTCCATCGGTGGATCAGAGCCTGATGGGGGTTTTAGCCATTGGGGTATTGCGTCTGCGAGAAAATGAGTTCAACTATTAGAGGATCAGCAATGGGGACTGTGGGTATTTTTCCCATTGGAAGATTGGGACATGGAAGTGTGAGTTTAGCCATTGATTGGGGGCTGGGGTGGCAGAGTTGGGAAATGAGGTTTAGCCTTTGGAAGAAAGGGCCTGGGACAGAGCTTGGGTCATTGGAGGAGATGGAAAAGATTAACATTTTAATTTTAAAGCAATTTTTTACAATTAAGATATGTTTCCTTTCTAGTTTCATATGATTGACGAGTTCTTTGCACCAAATGGTTCTAAAAAAATATTATTTTACTACCAAGAAGCAGCTGCTGTAAGTATTCAAAAGTAAAATTAAAATATTCTAGTACAACTAAATGCGGGTATACTTCAAAATAACAACAAATGTAATATTGCTTTGCTTAAAATTACTTTTACTTAATAGTTTAAAACAGCAGCAGTTTCCTATAAAACTCAGATTAACTAATATAAGAAAAAGCTAAAGCAGTTAATTCACTCTAGCCAGTTAAATTAATGAACAATTTTGATTATTAACATTCCCATTAGAATATTCAGTAGTGTTTAAATAATTTCTATAATACAAAGGGTTGACAATGATTTGTTTAAGAATACATGTTTAACCCTTCAGAACATTGAATTGAGAAGCTTAAGTGCAGATACATCACGAAGCATGCCTCAGAAAAGACTGTTCATCACTAATGGCTCAGCTGAGGTAGGGTTATTAACATTAACATTTCCCTTGCAAAGTAATAAATTACAAATTCACGTGCTTTCAGAAGGTAGATAATTTATAATTTTAGAAAAAAAATGAACTGTGGTAATCCATTTTTCTCCTGCCCATCTTTCAGGGTTTGACTGGAACTTGCTTATTTTTTCTTCGAACAACGAATAAAAATATCAGCACAGCTAATGTTTCTCAGGTCAGTTCCATTCTCCAATAACAAAAATCTTTTTACATGTGTAGGAGCCATTTATGCTTAATTCAATTACTGTCGTTGTGTTGTGGCTATGTTTTAATGTTTCTAGTTTATGTCCTTTTTGCCTGCTTGTGGGTGTGACTTAATGCATAATGGGGAGTGTCTAGATGGGAGGTGGCTAGCGTGGCGACAGAGGTTGTGGGTCAGTTTAGACTCGGAGGATGGTGAGCATACAGTTCTTTACCACACGCTGGTACCATACGCTTGTATCATCTATATTTGTAAGAACCACACGGTAATAACTGCAAGATTTCTAGATATTGTTAGAAGAAGAAACAGTTGATAAAGTACGGAAACTGATGAATTACTCTTTGATTTGTGCTACTTTAATAAAACCAATTAATGAAGAAAAGAAGTTTGGAAGATTCGTTTTGTCATATCAGGGTGCGACGTGTGCGTAAGCTATAACTACATTTCTCACCGAGAAATAATGGGCATCGAAGTGGGATTTCAAGATGGTATAGAAACTACCATTACAACATGTAAATAGAATTTGTTAAGAGTGTCTAATCGAGCTTTTCTACATGTGTCAGGACTGATTTGCCCATGAAGACGATATTCAACTTCCCAGACTTAAGATCATTCCAGGCTGATATTGCTCATCGTTGTCACATCTCAGTTTGCTTGTTCACAGTTGCATTTGTCACAGAAACTCCATGATCAAGGAGAGAAGATTCCATTTACTTTACCTTCAATACACAAAAGCATGCAGAGTGGGCAAGAGATTTGCCGATATGGCAGGTTTCCCAAATTGCAGTTATTATTACACTGCATTCCCTTGACCTTTACAGAGACCTCTCTGGCAGCCTTCCACTAGGAGCAGTGGGTGTTGCCCTGGAGGATCTTTATGGTTCTATTCATCGCAAACATTCATTCTGCAAACAGTTCTTCACTCGCTTGTCCAAGTCCCTCTGACTCCTTGGAGCCTACTCCAATTCTATCCCCATCGTTGCAGTGTCCATTTTTTGAGTGATAGCCTTTTCTAGGAGAAAGTGCTGCTTGTGTTGTTGAAAATGATTGTAAATGATTGCAACCATTGGATTAGTTTCCAACTGCTCTGAGAACTTACAGTAAATTAGTTGAGCAGTATCACAAAAAACAGTGTAGTGGTACACAGGGAAAGCTGATAATACTGTTCAGGGAAGCTTGCTAATAAAGATTACGCTGTTTGTACAAATTTAAAAATAAAACATTAGGCTGACACACAAATTTTAGTTTTAAACATTTAAAATGTGATAAAATATTTATTAAGCCATAGACACATTAGAGGCAGGAAACATGTTCCCAATGTTGGGGGAGTCCAGAACAAGGGGCCACAGTTTAAGAATAAGGGGTAGGCCATTTAGAACGGAGATGAGGAAGAACTTTTTCAGTCAGAGAGTGGTGAAGGTGTGGAATTCACTGCCTCAGAAGGCAGTGGAGGCCAGTTCGTTGGATGCTTTCAAGAGAGAGCTGGATAGAGCTCTTAAGGATAGCGGAGTGAGGGGGTATGGGGAGAAGGCAGGAACGGGGTACTGATTGAGAGTGATCAGCCATGATCGCATTGAATGACGGTGCTGGCTCGAAGGACTGAATGGCCTACTCCTGCACCTATTGTCTATTGTCTATTGTCTATTGTCTATTGACACGGGATAAAATCTATACAAGCATTCTAAAAATATTTATACATGAACACAAGAATTTAAAAAAATTAAACAGTCTAACACAAAGTGAACCCAAGGTAAATGCAATGATTTTTTAAAAAAGGACTTGTTAGATGTAGTCTTTTGTCTGTAATCCCAAAGTCAGGTTAATTTGTTGTCTGGCAGATGGAAGACAGAATTTACTACTAGCTAAAAATTAAATTGTGCAGTGCCACATTTTTTAGCACTATGCAATTGAAATTCCATGCTAACTAAAGCATTACAGAATATTGTGAAGTTATTATGATTTTGCACAAAGTCTGTATTTTTGTTTCCTGATCCCCTCTACGTTGGAAGCGCTAACATTGGAGGAGTGGGGCATAATTTATTGTGCCCAGCAGTGGAAGCCTCCTTAGGGATTTTGCACATGCTTGGCATGCTCCATCCATTGTGTACTTAGGCAGAAGCAAGACTGCATGCCACTTATCGTAGAAACGTAGAAACATAGAAAATAGGTGCAGGAGTAGGCCATTCAGCCCTTCAAGTCAGCACCGCCATTATCAGGTGGACCAATATAAAGTTGACCTGTCAGAGTAGGTCATAGTTATTAGATATAGGTTTATTATTGTCACGTGCACTGAGGTGCAGTGGAACGATTTGTTTTGCATGCTATTCAAACAGATCTAATAATACATAATATATATATATATATATATATATATATATAGATCTAATAATACCATGCATAATTATAATCAAATCAAACTCATGTAGATTAAATAGAGCAAAGAGGAAGATACAGAGTGCAGAATATAGATCTCAGCATTGTAGCACATCAGTTCCAGCTATAAAGTCCACAATGGGGTGGAAGGGAATCAGATTGTACCCAAGCTTATGGAAGGATCATTCAGAAGCCTGATTCTCATGTGCCTGAGTCTCATGTTGTGCACTTTCAATCTTCTGTACCTTTTGTACCTTCTGCTGGGTGGGAGCAGGGAGAAGAAGGAATGACTGGGGTGGGATTTGACTTTGATTATGTTGGCTGCTTTTCCGAGGCACCGTGTAGTGTAGATTAAGTCAGTGATGGGAAGTATGGACAGTGTCATGGACCCAGCCTAAGAGAATATTCTTTAAATAACATACTTATCTGGTTTTCCCTGGAACCACCAAACATTCACTTTGTCACCCCCCAACCCCAATAATTTTACTAAGCTGACCATCCATCCTAACTAAACTGCTGATACTTCCCAATGAATACTGATTCCCTATTCCCTTTACCAATACCTCCCAGATATGAATTGAAACATTTTTCTTTCTAGATTATTAAATTGTCTTTCCCAACTCCAACATTTAGGTATTCCAACCACTCACCACAATTCCTGGCAGCCAATCCTCACTCCAACTCTCAGATCCTGCACTG